>NW_020837952.1:16682809-17105755 GCF_003676395.1 Aethalodelphis obliquidens
CCCCCCCGCCCCCCCCCCCCCCCCCCCCCCCCCCCCCCCCCCCCCCCCCCCCCCCCGCCCCGGCCTGAGAGAGCCAGAGCCTCCGAATCAGCGGCTCCTTTAACCCTGTCCTGTCTGAGCAAAGAACACATGCCCTCCGGCAACCTACACGCAGAGGCGGGTCCAAATCCAAAGCTGAGCCCCTGGGAGCTGTGAGAACAAAGAAGAGAAAGGGAAATCTCTCCCAGTAGCCTCAGAAGCAGCGGATTAAAGCTCCACAATCAACTTGATGTACTCTGCATCAGTGGAATACATGAATAGACAACGAACCATCCCAAATTAAGGAGTTGGTCTTTGAGAGCAAGATTTATTATTCTTTCCCCTTTTCCTTTTTTTGTGTGTCTGTGTATGCTTCTGTGTGAGATTTTGTCTGTATAGCTTTGCTTCCACCATTTCTCCGAGGGTTCAATCCGTCCTGGTTTTTTTCTTAATAATTACTTTTTATTTTAATAACCTTATTTTATTTTACGTTACCTTCGTTCTTTCTTTCCTTCCTTGCCTCCTTTAGACAACGAATCATCCCAAATTGAGGAGGTGGACTTTGCTTCCACCATTTGTTCCAGGTTCTATCCATCCGTTTTTTTTGTGTTTTTTTCCTCTTAATAATTTTTTTTTATTTTAATAACTTCATTATATTTTATCTTACTTTATTTTATTTTACTTTGTCTTCTTTCTTTTATTCCTTCCTTCCCTGCTTCCTTCGTTGCTCCCTCCCTCCCTCCCTCCTTTCTTTCTTTCTTTCTACTTCTACTAATTCTTTCTTTCTACTCTTTCTCCCTTTTCTTCTGAGCCGTGTGGATGAAAGGCTCTTGGTGCTGCAGCCAGGAGTTAGTGCTGTGCCTCTGAGGTGGGAGAGCCAACTTCAGGACACTGGTCCACAAGAGACCTCCCAGCTCCACATAATATCAAACGGCGAAAATCTCCCAGAGATCTCCATCTCAATGCCAGCACCCAACTTCACTCAACGTCCAGCAAGCTACAGTGCTGGACACCCTATGCCAAACAACTAGCAAAACAGGAACACAACCCCACCCATTAGCAGAGAGGCTGCCTAAAATCATAATAAGTCCACAGACACCCCAAAACACACCACCAGCCCACTAGAAAGACAAGATCCAGCCTCATCCACCAGAACACAGGCACTAGTCCCCTCCACCAGGAAGCCTACACAACCCACTGAACCAACCTTAGCCACTGGGGACAGATACCAAAAACAACAGGAACTACGAACCTGCAGCCTGCAAAAAGGAGACCCCAAACACAGTAAGATAAGCAAAATGAGAAGACAGAAAAACACACAGCAGATGAAGGAGCAAGATAAAAACCCACCAGACCTAACAAATGACGAGGAAATAGGCAGTCTACCTGAAAAAGAATTCAGAATAATGATAGTAAAGATCCAAAATCTTGGAAATAGAATAGACAAAATGCAAGAAATGTTTAACAAGGACCTAGAAGAACTAAAGATCAAACAAATGATGAACAACACAATAAATGAAATGAAAAATACTCTAGATGGGATCAATAGCAGAATAACTGAGACAGAAGAACGGATAAGTGACCTGGAAAATAAAATAGTGGAAATAACTACTGCAGAGCAGAATAAAGTAAAAAGAATGAAAAGAACTGAGGACAGTCTCAGAGACCTCTGGGACAACATTAAACGTACCAACATTCAAATTATAGGGGTTCCAGAAGAAGAAGATAAAAAGAAAGGGACTGAGAAAATATTTGAAGAGATTATAGTTGAAAACTTCCCTAATATGGGAAAGGAAATAGTTAATCAAGTCCAGGAAGCACAGAGAGTCCCATACAGCATAAATCCAAGGAGAAATACGCCAAGACACATATTAATCAAACTGTCAAAAATTAAATACAAAGAAAACATATTAAAAGTAGCAAAGGAAAAACAACAAATAACACACAAGGGAATCCCCATAAGGTTAACAGCTGATCTTTCAGCAGAAACTCTGCAAGGCAGAAGGGACTGGCAGGACATGTTTATAGTGATGAAGGAGAAAAACCTGCAACAAAGGTTACTCTACCCAGCAAGGATCTCATTCAGATTTGATGGAGAAATTAAAACCTTTACAGACAAGCAAAAGCTGAGAGAGTTCAGCACCACCAAACTAGCTTTACAACAAATGCTAAAGGAACTTCTCTAGGCAATAAATACAAGAGAAGGAAAAGACCTACAATAACGAACCCAAAACAATTAAGAAAATGGGAATAGGAACATACATATCGATAATTACCTTAAATGTAAATGGAATAAATGCTCCCACCAAATGACACAGATTGGCTGAATGGATACAAAAACAAGACCCATACATATGCTGTCTACAAGAGGCCCACTTCAGACCTAGAGACACATACAGACTGAAAGTAAGGGGATGGAAAAAGATATTCCATGCAAATGGAAACCAAAAGAAAGCTGGAGTAGCAATTCTCATATCAGACAAAATAGACTTTAAAATAAAGGCTATTAGAAGAGACAAAGAAGGACACTATATAATGATCAAGGGATCGATCCAAGAAGAAGATAAAACAATTGTAAATATTTATGCACCCAACATAGGAGCACCTCAATACATAAGGCAAATACTAACAGCCATAAAAGGGGAAATCGACAGTGACACATTCATAGTAGGGGACTTTAACACCCCACTTTCACCAATGGAGAGATCATCCAAAAAGAAAATAAATAAGGAAACACAAGCTTTAAATGATACATTAAACAAGATGGACTTAATTGATATTTATAGGACATTCCATCCAAAAACAACAGAATACACATTTTTCTCAAGTGCTCATGGAACATTCTCCAGGATAGATCATATCTTGGGTCACAAATCAAGCCTTGGTAAATTTAAGAAAATTGAAATTGTATCAAGTATCTTTTCCGACCACAACGCTATGAGACTAGATATCAATTACAGGAAAATATCTGTAAAAACTACAAACACATGAAGGCTAAACAATACACTACTTAATAACGAAGTGATCACTGAAGAAATCAAAGAGGAAATCAAAAAATACCTAGAAACAAATGACAATGGAGAAACGACGACTCAAAATCTATGGGATGCAGCAAAAGCAGTTCTAAGGGGGAAGTTTATAGCAATACAATCCTACCTTAAGAAACAGGAAACATCTCGAATAAACAACCTAACCTTGCACCTAAAGCAATTAGAGAAAGAAGAACAAAAAAACCCCAAAGTTAGCAGAAGGAAAGAAATCATAAAAATCAGATCAGAAATAAATGAAAAAGAAATGAAAGAAACGATAGCAAAGATCAATAAAACTAAAAGCTGGTTCTTTGAAAGGATAAACAAAATTGATAAACCATTAGCCAGACTCATCAAGAAAAAAAGGGAGGAGACTGAAATCAATAGAATTAGAAATGAAAAAGGATAAGTAACAACTGACACTGCAGAAATACAAAAGATCATGAGAGATTACTACAAGCAACTCTATGCCAATAAAATGGACAACCTGGAAGAAATGGACAAATTCTTAGAAAGGCACAACCTGCCAAGACTGAATCAGGAAGAAATAGAAAATATGAACAGACCAATCACAAGCACTGAAATTGAAACTGTGATTAAAAAATCTTCCAACAAACAAAAGGCCAGGACCAGATGGCTTCACAGGTGAATTCTATCAAACATTTAGAGAAGAGCTATCACGTATCCTTCTCAAACTCTTCCAAAATATAGCAGAGGGAGGAACACTCCCCATCTCATTCTACGAGGC
This sequence comes from Aethalodelphis obliquidens, assembly GCF_003676395.1. Taxonomy (NCBI): domain Eukaryota; kingdom Metazoa; phylum Chordata; class Mammalia; order Artiodactyla; family Delphinidae; genus Aethalodelphis; species Aethalodelphis obliquidens. Next base: position 16,686,605 of record NW_020837952.1, read on the forward strand.
CACATCACCCTGATACCAAAACCAAACAAGGATGTCACAAAGAAAGAAAACTACAGGCCAATATCACTGATGAACATAGATGCAAAATCCTCAACAAAATACTAGCAAACAGAATCCAACAGCACATTAAACGGATCATACACCATGACCAAGTGGGGTTTATTCCAGGAATGCAAGGTTCTTCAATATATGCAAATCAATCAACGTGATACACCATATTAACAAATTGAAGGAGAAAAACTATATGATCATCTCAATAGATGCAGAGAAAGCTTTTGACAAAATTCAACACCCATTTATGATAAAAACCGTGCAGAAAGTAGGCATAGAGGGAACTTTCCTCAACATAATAAAGGCCATATATGACAAGCCCACAGCCAACATCGTCCTCAATGGTGAAAAACTGAAAGCATTTCCACTAAGATCAGGAACAAGACAAAGTTGCCCACTCTCACCACTCTTATTCAACATAGTTTTGGAAGTTTTAGCCACAGCAATCAGAGAAGAAAAAGAAATAAAAGGAATCCAAATTGGAAAAGAAGAAGTAAAGCTGTCACTGTTTGCAGATGACATGATACTATACATAGAGAATCCTAAAGATGCTACCAGAAAACTACTAGAGCTAATCAATGAATTTGGTAAAGTAGCAGGATACAAAATTAATGCACAGAAATCTCTGGCATTCCTATACACTAAGGATGAAAAATCTGAAAGTGAAATCAAGAATACAGTCCCATTTACCACTGCAACAAAAAGAATAAAATATCTAGGAATAAACCTACCTAAAGAGACAAAAGACCTGGATGCAGAAAATTATAAGACACTGATGAAAGAAATTAAAGATGATACAAATAGATGGAGAGATAGACTATGTTCTTGGATTGGAAGAATCAACATTGTGAAAATGACTCTACTACCCAAAGCAATCTACAGATTCAATGCAATCCCTATCAAGCTTCCATGGGCATTTTTCACAGAACTAGAACAAAAATTTCACAATTTGTATGGAAACACAGAAGACCCCAAATAGCCAAAGCAATCTTGAGAACGAAAAACAGAGCTGGAGGAATCAGGCTTCCTGACTTCAGACTATACTACAAAGCTACAGTAATCAAGACAGTATGGTACTGGAACAAAAACAGAAATATAGATCAATGGAACAGGATAGAAAGCCCAGAGATAAACCCACGCACATATGGTCACCTTATCTTTGATAAAGGAGGCAGGAATGTACAGTGGAGAAAGGACAACCTCTTCAATAAGTGGTGCTGGGAAAACTGGACAGCTACATGTAAAAGTATGAGATTGGATCACTCCCTAACACCATGCACAAAGATAAGCTGAAGGTGGATTAAAGACCTAAATGTAAGGCCAGAAACTATCAAACTCTTAGAGGAAAACATAGGCAGGACACTCTATGACATAAATCACAGCAAGATCCTTTTTGACCCACCTCCTAGAGAAATGGAAATAAAAACAAAAATAAACAAATGGGACCTAATGAAACTTCAAAGCTTTTGCACAGCAAAGGAAACCATAAACAAGACCAAAAGACAACCCTCAGAATGGGAGAAAATATTTGCAAATGAAGCAACTGACAAAGGATTAATCTCCAAAATTTATAAGCAGCTCATGCAGCTTAATAACAAAAAAAGCAAACAACCCAATCCAAAAATGGGCAGAAGACCTAAATAGACATTTCTCCAAAGAAGATATACAGACTGCCAACAAACACATGAAAGAATGCTCAACATCACTAATCATTAGAGAAATGCAAATCAAAACTACAATGAGATATCATCTCACACCAGTCAGAATGGCCATCATCAAAAAATCTAGAAACAATAAATGCTGGAGAGGGTGTGGAGAAAAGGGAACCCTCTTACACTGTTGGTGGGAATGTAAATTGATACAGCCACTGTGGAGAACAGTATGGAGGTTCCTTTAAAAACTACAAATAGAACTACCATATGACCCAGTAATCCCACTACTGGGCATATACCCTAAGAAAACCATAATTCAAAAAGAGTCATGTACCAAAATGTTCATTGCAACTCTATTTACAATAGCCCAGAGATGGAAACAACCTGAGTGTCCATTATTGGATGAATGGATAAAGAAGATGTGGCACATATATACAATGGAATATTACTCAGCCATAAAAAGAAACGAAATTGAGCTATTTGTAATGAGGTGGATAGACCTAGAGTTTGTCATACAGAGTGAAGTAAGTCAGAAAGAGAGAGACAAATACCGTATGCTAACACATATATATGGAATTTAAGGGAAAAAAATGTCATGAAGAACCTAGGGGTGAAACAGGAATAAAGACACAGACTTACTAGAGAATGGACTTGAGGATATGGGGAGGGGGAAGGGTAAACTGTGACAAAGCGAGAGAGAGGCATGGACATATATACACTACCAAACGCAAGGTAGATAGCTAGTGGGAAGCAGCCGCATAGCACAGGGAGATCAGCTTGGTGCTTTGTGACTGCCTGGAGGGGTGAGATAGGGAGGGTGGGAGGGAGGGAGACACAAGCGGGAAGAGATATGGGAACATATGTATATATATAACTGATTCATTTTGTTGTGAAGCTGAAACTAACATACCATTGTAAAGCAGTTATACTCCAATAAAGATGTTAAAATGAAAAAAAAAAAAAAACAAGTCTATATAGGTAGTATAACAGATTCCCCCAGAAATCAGTTAGACCTAGCTTTAATAAGGGTCCACTGCTTATAGTGACACAATGTTTTTTAACATGTTTCTGATTCAGTTTTCTCATCCGTAAAATGTGGATAATACTAATAGCCACCTCATTTACTTAGAGTCAGGAATAAGATCATTTATACAGGTTCTGGGCCCATTTAGCAAATAGAAATGATTACACGATGATGATGATGGTGGTGGTGGTGGTAATATTAAAGGGGGGAAAAATCACAAAGCCACAAGATTTAGGATACAGAAGTGTTTATTGAGATAAAATAAACATATCATACATAGCTCCATAATTATTATCATAAATATTAATATTAGCCTTATATTAAGTAGAAATATCTTATAATGCTTCTATAAATAAACCCATATTAGTAAAATGACATAAATAAGACAGGTACTTATAACAATAAATTAATTCATAAATATAAATTATTGATTATGGAAATGAAATTATTTAGGGGCTTTTTCCCTAAAGAGATGGGAAAGTAATCTTTTTTGTGGGGAAATAGACAACTGCTTAAAAATTAAATTTCTGTGTATAAAACACCAACTACGATAAAATGTTATCTATTAATAGATCTCGTTACGCTTGGAAGGTCTACCTTCTGGTCGTATGGATACAAGTGACATTGTTCTCTTTTTTAAGCTAAGCAGGGGTTTGTTTAGAATCCACACAGGACTGTGGAGTTTGGCGTCCCCTTTTTCTTTTGTTAAAAGAAAACCTCAGGGGATCTTATTGTTATTTCTAACAGGCAAGAAGCGTTAGTTATCCATTTCTGAGCTTTGCCCTGGACGAGTGCATTCATTTTTCAGGGCCATAAACAGCAAATTCAGTTCTCCAATTACTTTGATCTCTCCACTCTCTCCAAGCTGTGAAAATAAGAACACACAAGTATTTCAGCATTTATACCATGTTTTCTAAAGAGAAACGAATTAGAGGGAGATGAGATGGTTAGGTTGCTGGGACAGAAACCAAGGTTTAGCCTTTTGTAAAAGATCAGTAATAATACCCTTTTAGCAAGTGTACGTGATTTGCCAAAGACTTTAAAAGTATGGCTATGTGAACTGAGAGGGCACCTGTGGGCATCAATCTAAGCTGATGATGTTTCAAACCACTTCCTAACCAGAGCAAGCAGATAGAGGCTGTGCTGGGATCTGGGGGACCCAGAGTGCCACTCATCCTCCTTGCCCTACCTCCCAGGCCCACTACTGTCTATGACCAATCAGTTACATATAACCACTTATTTCAAACACCCTTGAATCCAAACTGCACATCACCAATACACATGGGCTTTTTCTGTTTCCACTTTCTTGACCGAGGGGTAGAAAAAACACGTTTTCACATTTATGGGGAAAATACCAAATGCATCCTATCCAGTTGCTTTAAGAGTAGAGGGCCAGATACGACTTCTAACACCCCTTCTTTCCTCCTCCTTCCAAGCAGCAGGCAAATGAAGCTTTCAAACTCCATGGGTGAGGGAACCCAGGTTCAAGTCCAAATCATCCTCCTCTGAAATTCATCTAATCTATTAAATGTGCTCAAGATTACCTCAAAGAAAACAACAACCCTAAGTCATCAGTGTCATCTAGATTGCGGTCTCCTTTCTCTTCCTGCTTTCTTCCACCATTCCATCTTTCCATACTTCCTTTGACATAATGCCAAGAGATCATTTTTATATCTCAAAGACTCCCAAGATTATAAAGAATTTTAAAGCTTCTCTTGCCCTACTGTGTGTCATCCGTTCTGCTATAGACTGCTCTCTGCTTTTACCTCCAGTGACGGAATTACTACCCCCCAAGACAACCCTCCCGTTTCAGACAGCGTTGACCAGTTTTTCCTCATGCTGCGATTTGTCTGAATAACATTCCTCTCACTATGCTTTCTGGAGCTAAAGGGAAAAACAAAAGCATAACCACTCTTCCACGTGGCAACCTGTTGCAAACGTGAAAGTCAATTCTCTCAAAATGGATTAAAAGATTTAAAACCTGTTTTCCCACACAGATCACCAGCAGATTTTTCTCTCCCACACTTCACTTTTCTAAAGACAAAAAAGTAAGCCGACATGAGGGATTTTTCAAACCAGAAGCGCAAAGTACTTCTTAGCTATGTCATGCTAATATTCAGCCCTCCACGTCTAGCTAATGATTCTATAAAAAGAGAGTTGATCTTCACAATGAAAAACAACAAATCCTTCAGTTATCAAAGAAAGAGCCAGACACGTTCATTAAAGCATGTTCAGGAAGAAAGACTTTTTATAAAAAACATCAAGATGGAAAAAAGGGGGAATTGAGGTTACGCTTGTTCCTGAAAATTCCATCAACTAGAGCCTTCATGTTTCTGAGGTTTCATTGTACCTGCTTGCCAAATCAACACTTTTGCTGCTACTAATCATACCTCTGGTTTTTGGACGAGTCACAGTTGCTGGCCTGAGCCTTCCACCATTGTTCTTTTCCTCAAATAGGCCACTTGACAATATCTTTCACTGTCGAAATATACACTAACCTATACCAGATAGATGCTCACTAGGGCATTGTTGAAGGAAGGAGGAGACTAGAAAGGAAGGAAAATGAGAGAGGAAGAAAAGAGCGTTTCCAGCTCGGACTTTCATTTCCCTATAATGAATCCGTTACTAGTATTTTCATTCTATTTGAAACGGTGTAAAAGAAACTGGGGGTTGTTCACTTTTGCTTTTAAGTTAAAATCAATAGATATTGGGTATTATATTATAACAGTTAAATGTAAGTATCAATCATTCCAGAAATTCATCCTATATGCACGTCCAGCTCTTTTGTTATGGTTGTTCTGGGTATATTTCTCCAAGTTTTAAATCTTCAAATGAATGACTTCAAAAATTATTTCAAATAAATTTACCCCCAGACACTTTTCTGGTTTTGAACAAATGCTTCTTCAGATTAAATGAATCAGTAGGAATCTTAAATTTCCCTTAGAATTAATGAGACTAAACATAATATCCATTGCTTCTGGCCTGGATGGGATTCAGAAGACATGCATTCTATTCTGACTCTGCCAGTGAGTGGCATATGGGGTGATGAGATTAGATGATTTAAGTTCCTAACCAGTTCTAGAATTCTATGATTTGCAAAATTTGGAAATTGACTTATAAACATATAGACACATCTAAACACATATGCACCTAAATAGTCAACCCAATGGCAGGAGAATCAAGTAAAAAGTCATGACATGGGGGGAAAAAAAGGAAAGAAAAGAAAGGAAAGGAAAACAACATTGTCTCTTCTAGCAAATGATTTAGCATTAACAGTTATTAGTAGTACCTTTTTCACTGTGTCCTTCAGATTCTGTACATTTCTCTGGATATTCTGGTTGTCACACTCCATATGCTACAAAATGAAAACCAGAGTAACAATTTTAACACAGCTGTACTGAGGCTTTTTGAACCTCAGCGCCCCTAAATGAGGTAAGTTACATTCACCTGGAATTAATGTGCTTAGCAATTTTGCCCACAATGACCTAGATTTCACCAGTGGCCTAGATTTTCTGAGCTCTTGAATTTCCTTGGACACCAAAGTCCAGTCATTTCTATTACATGGGACCTCACTTCACTTTTGGGAAACCCTACTGAGGTTGAAGTTTGTGGAAAGAGTGGAGTGGTTTATGCAAATCCTGTCAAGAATAAAACCATAACTGCACCTCATCAAAAATGCGTGCTCAGAACAAGAAACATACATAAAGCATCTTATGTGAACAGGGCCCTCTGCAATAAATACTAGGCCCCCTTTGCTCTGCTCACTCCACTCAAATCTTTTTTCATAGTTTTAAATGTTCAGAGGCATCGAGTTCACACACCTCTGATTTTGTCACTTCCCATATCAAAAGCGCAGCAGTCTTCACCCACCCACCACCAAATATTAAATCTTGTTTCCCTCTTTCTCTCTTTCCAGTTCCCTCCCTCCATCAACTTATACTCGGTGGATTCATTTGCACCAACTGGTATTTTTCCTTACAGCTCCCAACTCCCTTCTCATCTCACATAACCCAAATTGGTTTTTTCCAGGGACAAATAAGCTCCATGTGGTCTTTCAGACCCTGTCCATCACCATCAACTCAAAGTGTGACTCAATTAAAGCAAAAATAAACATTCTGTGACTCCCAATGATTCCTGTAATGGTGTTACTGAGGCACTTCTAACTGCCAGCATGGGAGGGGCAACAAACGAGGGTGGGAAAGAAAAGGGCTCCATGAAGAAGAAAGAGAGAGGGTGGGCACCTGGGAGCGGGTGGACTTAGGTTGGGAAAGGAACTTACGCATTGGCCTAGCTTTTTGTTGAGCCTGGCCAGGAAGGGCACCACCTCCTGCATGTAGGGCTTGAATCTATTGGATTGGGGGAGCAGCACCTCTTCAAGGGCAAAGTTCAGCACCTGCTTCAGCATACAGCAGCGCTCCATCATCTGTTGGTGAAAGTGAAACAGCAGGGCTCATATTAGGCGACATTCAGAAGACCCAACCCATCCTCACCACCGCTCCAAACAACCACGAGTGGCATCATGCCTATGGCTTACCTTGACTCCCTGGAACAGTTTGCTCCCAATGAGACGAACATCTGTGTTGTTATCTACCAAACTAGCCTGGAAGAGAAGAAAAGACTAAGTGCCTGGATGTCAAGGAGCTAGAAGAAATGTCTGTAAGTAGAGCTGTACTCTATCCCCTCTCCCCAGAGCAGCCACATAAGGACTAAAGAAAGGATTCAGATATGTGCATGAGTTTAAAATAATGCTCAGGTGTTGGGAGGAAGGATAAATGAGGAGTTTGGGATTAACATACACACACTACTATATATAAAGCAGATAACCAACAAGGACCTACTGTATAGCACAGGAAACTATATTTTGTAATAACCTACAAGAGAGAAGAATCTGAAAAAGAATATATATATATATACATGTATATATCTGAATCACTGTGCTGTACACCTGAAACTAACACGACATTGTAAATCAACTAGACTTCAATAAATAAATAAGATATGCGGGTATAATGTACAGCATAGGTAATATACCTAATATTTTATAATAACTATAAATCCTTAAAAATTGTGGATCACTGTGCTGTACACCTGAAACTTAAATAATATCGTAAATCAACTATACCTCAGTTTTAAAAAAAAATGGATTTAAAGCTCCTAGCATAGAGTTCATAATATAGTAAGTGCTCAATAAATGTCATTTTCTTTCTCTTCAAAATATAAAATAAAATAAAGTAAAATAAAATAATGCTTAGAGGAATAAAGGGAAAAATAAATAGTAAGATGAGCTACTAAATGGCTCCTTTCAGGGTAAAACTCAATGTATGCATCCTAAAGGCGTACATTGGAAGATCTCCACAAAGTCTCAGAAGAGACAGAGAATATGATGGCTGGTCTACCAGTAGAGATAAATGTTGGTTTCTTAAAGATCTTAGATGTGCTCTGAAGAAACTTTAAGAACTATTCAGGTTCCAGGTAGATAAGGATGCAAAAGAAAGAGAGAAAGAGTGAGATGAGTACCTCATTAGCCAACGCGAAGGTGCGGTTGGTGATGTAAGGCTGCTGAAAGTTGGCCCTGTCGAGCCTGCACGGTGACACAATGGGCACAGCCGCTCCTCCCTGCACCCACAGGGCCATGAGGAGGAGGCAGCTGGCCGCCAGAGTCCCCATAAGGGAAGCGCTCATAGATTTCTGCCGGGCAGCCATTGTAGACAACACAAACTCGAGCAACTGGTGACTAGGGAAGGAGAACATGGTATCAAGAGAACAAGAAGCAAAAACAACATAAAGGAAAAAAGTAAGTCTCAAGAAGTGTCACACCCAACAAACAAGCATGCATACCAAGTTTGTTGGAGGACTTACCTGTTGCTTTCAATGATTCTGCTTGTGATGGGAAGGTAGAAGATGCTGCTTTTATAGCGCCCAGGACACCAAATTGTGTGTGTGAAAAATATGACATCAGCAATTATCTAATTTCCAGTGCTGTCTTCTGAGAACTACCTAACCACCATAGGAACCCGCAAAGCACCACTTCCTAGCTTTCCCAACTTGATACGCCAGCATTTCCATAAAACGTCACTTTTAGGGCCCAGAGGATGCTTGTACAGACAAATCCCAGAAATTTTCCAAACCCTACATACTTTTCAAAGAAAACAATTGCTTTGCTTTGTAGGTTCCAGGTTTAGTATAATAGTTTTTGATTTCCTATAGTCAGTGAGTAAGCATTTTGGTCATGAACTCATTTTCCTACCAGCTTCATAGATTCTTATCTCATTGGAGGTGATCAAAAATAAAGCACTACATCCTCTGCTTTAAAATAAACAGTAATGACAGCTTGAGGATAATTCCATTTTCAAAAAATAATTTTATCTCATTTTTTAAAATATGCTGAGTCCTGAAGAAGACTTACATTTTAAAAATAACAGTTTTGGCTAATCTAAGCACTGTTTTCCTCCCGTTCTGTGACTTTTTTTAAGTGATCATAACAATTATACTAGATGCAAATATACCTTAAATGTTTTCATTAAATTATAATCAATATCAGTTTAAGTTTGGAAGTATTAATGCTGAACAATCTGATCGCTATTTTTCTTAACATGCAAGTATTTTAAGAATACAAGCAATTATACTTCAATAAAGATTGAAAAAAAAGAATATAATAAATACAGTAGTTCATCATAAAATTTTACCTGCACTACTTCTAAACAACACACAAGTCTCAAAAAAATTTTCCAAAAACCTTATAACATTTTTTATTATATATATGATGGTCTAAAGAAGAGAATCTTGCAATTTAGTTATTACATGTAGACTTTATTAAAAATACATTGAATTCTATATAATACCTAAAAACTAGACTGAAACCCTCCCAATGGGTGGGAGCAGGGAGCAAGTACACTAATCTATTGCTAAGGGAAGGAATGTGAATTCATGCAAAGTAGTTTGATCAGATATTTCTCTTCACAACGAGTTCAGATCAGGAACATCAAAGAAGGGATGTGAATAATTGTAGAAACTTGAGCATTTTGTGAGATGGCACAGACCTAGGCAAGGAGCCACAGTAAAGGCTTAGGACAGCATGAGGACGTTGAGCATTTGGGAAGGTGGTCTTAGGAAAAAGAGAAGGTTAAGGTGGGTAAATAAAAACTAGACCCATTGCCCACGTCTTCTTGTGGTTGTTCATGAGCCCAAGATGAGGAAACTCTTCTTTTCCAATTTCCTGTTAATAAGATATGACCATTTTTGTCCAGATCTCTGTATAATTATATTAGCATTAGGGTTAAGAGTTAAGCTCTTAACTCTATGTAGAGTTAAGCCCTATGTATAGAGTTAAGAAATATAATGGATTAAATAGGCTTTTGTTTGTTTGCCTGGGAACCTTACAAACATACATAATTTTGTTCCTGGGGAAAATAAGTTCTGATATTATTGAATTATATGCTTTTTTTTTTTTTTTGTGGTACGCGGGCCTCTCACTGTCGTGGCCTCTCCCGTTGCGGAGCACAGGCTCCGGACGCGCAGGCTCAGTGGCCATGGCTCACAGGCCCAGCCGCTCCGTGGCATGTAGGATCTTCCTGGACCGTGGAACGAACCCGTGTCCCCTGCATAGGCAGGCGGACTCTCAACCACTGCGCCACCAGGGAAGCCTTCATTGTTGTTTTAATTAGCAGTTTTCATACATTTGCAGCCACTTGGGTTTCCTTTTATGAATTGATTGTTTACATCAATTGCCCATTTTTCTAATGGGCTTTGGTCTTTTATTGTTGTTGATGATGATTTGTAAGAGTACCGTGTATATTTTATATATTATTCTCTTTTTGGTTGTAGGCAACTCTTCTCCCAATTTGTGTCCTGTCTACTAACTTTTTCTACTTGTCCTTTGTTGAACAGAAAATGTAATTTGGATGTCATGTAAAACATTATTTTTCATTATATGGCTTGTGCTTCTCGAGGCTTTGTGTAAAAATCTCCCTCCATCCCTAGGTCACAAAGATATTCCTCTGTCTTTTCTTTCATTTACCCTATAATTTTGCCTTTCACAATCAGGTTTTTAATGCCTTTGTGTAGCTGATGGGAAGTAGGGAATCAGTTTTATTTTTTCCACATAGCGAGCCAGTTTTCCCAACACAGTTTACTAAACAGTGAGTCCTCTATCATATGTGAATTTCCCATTTATAAGTAGCTATCTTTGAGCTCTCTGTTTTGTTACACTGGTTTATTTATTTTTCCCTTTTTGTTCTTGAGCTAGTTCCATATTTTTTATTACTGAGGAGTGTCATTATATCTAGACAGGAAAGTCTACCTTCTTTTCTTTACTTTTTCAAGGCTGGCTTAACTATTCATGAAATTTTTGTATATATTTTACATAAATTTTATAATAGATTTGTCAAGTTTCTAGAAAAATGCAGCAGAAACTTTAGAATATCATTTAATGTAAAGATTAATTTGGGAAGAATTAGCATCTTTATAACATAAATTCATCCCATCCCAGAGCATTTACCATCTATCTCTCTTCTATGGAAGATTTTCTTTTATACCCTTTGATAGTCTTTCAAAATTGTCTCCCTGAGATCTGGTGTATTTTTTAAATTCCTAGCTACATTATAGTAGAAGTAAGATTTTAAGCTGTTATTTATCACTTTCACCTGGGTGTGAATGAATACCAAGATGGCTTGGAGAAAGAGACTATGTGGGTTACTCATCTCCTGAGAACATAAAAAGCATGTACCTTTTTCAACTTCAGTAGAGAGGAGAGGAGAGATAGAGGTACCCAGCAAAGAACAAAGCTAGAGACTGGGGTTTCCAAATGTGAACTTCCTTTACTTTTCACTTCTGCTCAAGTATAACCCTGTCAGTACCCAGGACAACTTCCTACCATGTCCACCCTCCCTCTTAACACCCTGCCCACAAAGACACTTGTCAACCATAGCCACCTTTCTCTCCTTCCTGAGGACTAAATCGTGTGAATCTGTACTTTACCTCATCTTAAAGGGAAGACTATACTCACGGGGATGTGTCATAATATAAATGAGTACAGTTTCCTCTCTAGTAATACCAAGTACTGAAATTGATTTAAATGATAGAAGAAAGCAATATTTATGCAGTTCCTCACTACTCTAGGACATAAACACAGAATTTGACATTGGCTTCTTAATGTCCACCCTCTACTGTCAGATTTTTTTTAACCCATAGATCCATCCCAGTCTCTCTTTCCACTGATTATTTTGGCTAGTAAATAAGTCTTAAAACATCGTAATTCACCCTTGCTTATATCACCAGATATTCTAAATCATAGCTAATTGCCTATTATCAGTGAAACTTTTATCCCAACTCTCTAATCAGTTTTAGGATTATTAATGTTTCTCACAGTCATTTGCACAGGTTAAATAGTATTTTAAAACATGACTTTAAAAATTCATATTAAAAACTCTATGTATCTTGGTGCAGTTTAACCAGACCCTCTCAGTCTCTGATAAGAAAATTTGGGGCCATGTGAACTAGACATTTCTTATATTCTCATGACCCTGTTGAACTTGTTAAAATACAACTGATCAAACACAGTTCCAATTCCTAGGTGATTTGGTTTTAAAATATCACAAACGTCAATCCTGAGAAAATGTCCCCTTTCCCTTTTCTTTGTCCTAATTCAAAAGCTGTGTGTGCTATAAATAGGACAGAGCATCACCAATTTAGGTCAGCTGGACAAGATGTCACTCTAAATCAGTGCAAGTCTGAACTTCTTTTAAAAGAAGTACCATTTTGTTATTACCTCCAAATTCTTATAACCAGATAAACTAAGCTAATTTATTTCATTCTGTTTAACAAATATCTGTTTTGTTTCTATTGGAATATTTTACCAAGTAAGGGTTCTTGAACCCATGTTTAATACTTTTTAAAAATACAGTAACAGTTAACGAATTGCATTGTAGTAGCCTTAGGATTAACCTGAAGTGGGCTTACCTTTGAGAGGAAACACTGAAGTACCTAAACACTGATTAGAGAACTGGAATTGAGATTGAACTCATATTAGTAAATTAACATACCTTTAGAGAAATTTGACCTACAGGCCTTTATATGAGTAGGGAGGGAATTAAATGTAAGAACCAGATGGAAATAGTATTGTAATACTTAAAAGCCTAGAAAAGGGAGGAGTTAACAATACATAATAAAGTCATAGACAGCGGGATCATCTATTAGAACATTTAGTTGAATGTGTCCAAGAGGAAATATCTAAGTAGGTTTACCAGGAAATGGAGCAGAGACAAAGAGCTATGCACAGGTTGCTGAATGAGAGAAAAAGGGTAATTTGCTTTATTTATTCATTTCCTCATGCATTTCTTCATTGTAACATCAGCTCCATAAGAGCTCAGGCTCTATCTGGCACAGTCCTTAGAACATCCTTTTCTATGTGTTTATTATGGTTTAATAAAAGTTTTCCTAACATTCTTCAGAATCAGTTACACCTTTTCAGCAGTGACCCTGTCCACATTTTTCTCTTACTTGGGCAATAATTTCCAGGGCGGCTTCTGCTCGGTTCTGTACTTCTCAAGAAGTGATCAGTGTCGACCTTCACTATCTGTTCAGAGTTCTCTTCTTAGGTCATGGACAAAACCAGGGCCACACCTTAATTTCTAGAGCTGATCCTACACATCCCAGATTTCGTCTCTTTTCAAGCCTACTCCCTTCCAAGCACGAGAATTCCTACTTCTTTATCTTGACAACTCAATGTATTAATGACTGCCGAATACCTGCCATGTGCCTAATACTGTCTTGGGTTTTCAGAGATGCAAAATGACTAAGACATGGCCCTGGCCTCAAGAAGCTTATTAATACAACTGATTCAATAACATTTTTAATTCAACTGCTATGTCCCAGGTACTGGGCTGGACACTAGGGAGGCACAAATGAATAAGGTATATTTCTTTCCTTTGGAGCCCTCAGAGTATAATGGAGACGGTGATCACTCAAAGAGAAAAGTAATGATTCTTGTAGTATTATCCTACAAGTACAAAATAACATTAAATGAATAAAATATGCTACAATGGAATTATAACCATTACAGTAGAGATGCCTGATTAGAAATTGATACTGGAAACTCATTCAAGACTTCAAGATGTTGAATTTGAGTAAAATTGTTAATACTATCAGTATTTGGATCAGTTTAAAGCATGGAAGAAGAGTTTCCCAACAAGAGGAAATGGCAGGGAAAAGAAACCTTGGAGATGGGGCTGGTGGAAGAGAAATGACTAGTTAGATTAGAATAGAATGATGTGGAGAAGTGATGGCAAAGAAGGGGTGGGGTAGATAGGGTAAGAGCAGCTTACGAGCAGCTTTGAATACCAGCCAGAATAGTCTAGACTTGAGACAATGGGCAATAGAGAGCCATTATGGACAGTTGTGCATGGAAGGGACTTGTATAAAGCAATAACTTAAAAAGACAGCCTGAGAGTTACGGGAAACATGAATTGGAGAGGCGGAAACTGACATCAAGGAGATGAGCTAGGGGACTGTGACAGCAGCAGCAGGGGAAATTTAGCACTACTGGTGCCATAAGAAACAATGAAGACGAAGGCCAGAATCCAAATATACCGGCGCCACCAGAGGGTAAGATTTAGACTTAACGCTAGTTTGAGTTTGTGACACAAAATATTTTTTGAACACTTTAATTGAGGCAATTCAGTAAAAAAAAAAAAAAAAAGCTACTTAAGATGTTTTAGGAACTAGTGATCCTTGAAACATAGTCCCATACGCTACTGGTGATCAGTGGAATGATCTGGTAAACAGCTGGCACACCCAGAGTGCAGAGATGCCATATGGGGGTCCCTGAGAAGGTGCAGCCACTTGGGAGAAAAAGATAAACGGAATAGGAACCGCTGACTCTGAGGGAAATTTAGGCCAAATTTGAAGGCTTCAGGAAGAATCACCAAACTGCTGCCACTGATTATATCTGCAGCAGCCCAAAGGCTTCTAGCCAACTTTCTCCTCATAATTGATTCATGAGCCCAAAGGGTCCCTTCCTGTCCTCAGGGATCACTCCTCCTCCCCCACTCTAGCTGAAATGACAGGTGGGGAACCAACTGAAGCCAAGATCAAATACGCTTCCCCCGTGGAATGGGGTGCAGTGGGGGGAAAGGATAAGAATGAGAATGCTGGGGCCGGGGAGATCGTATGTTTGGAGAGAGGGGTAAAAGGGACTCGGTGGTTCCTGGACTTTGCCCTCATAGAGATGGCCTACGCACCAAAGGCAGAGAACTGCTAGTGAAAACAAAATGATCACTTGGTTGACAAAGATTCTAGTTGCTTTGACAGCTTCTCGACAGAGCCTGAGCGACAGCGTGCACTAAGACAAAACCCTTCTGCTCATCAGACACTCAATCTGGAGGCAACTGAGTCATGAGAGCTGATTTCTTCAGCTTCAATGTCGACTGCCCTCGTCTCCACACATTCCCAACAGAGAGAAGCACGTGGGAGAGTGGTTTCCGCTGACTTTGACCTAAAGGCAGAACTTTATCCAAAAACATCAAGGACGTGACTAGAGACGTTCCTGCTTGAGGAAGATCTTTGGTGTGACATTTTTTACTCTCTTTCATACAAACACCCAATCACAGTTCACCATTGGTCTCTTCTTCCCATTCCCAATCCTCCAGCCCCACCCAGAATCTCTCTTTTCAGGTTCCATAAGAATTGAGTTAAAATTCTTCAACTTGGCATCATCTTGGTCTCTGAATCTGATTTGTTCTGATAACCATATTCTCAGGCTGTTCTCAGCCAGCCATGAAAATGTGCTCCTGTTGGGCTTTCAGGAACTCCGCCAGATCCTTTGAGGAAAAAAAGGAAGTTTGATGATGTCGGTATAGTTTCTATTGGAAGGAAAAGAGGTGGTTTATATCTGTGGACAGCATAACACTGACTGAGTCACACACATTCTAGTCTTTCTTTCCTTTTCCTCGTTAACAATGGGGTTAATTATTCACATTTCTCAATGACTATTATCTTCAGTTAGAATGGATTTGAAGCAAAACTGTGGAATAAAAGAAGCGTGCTTTGGGACTGTCATCTCTTCCTTTCCACACCATTTCATTCACCATTGTCTCTCTCCTCTCCAGCTCCAACCTCTAGCCCAAACTGTTTTATATGCATACTAAGTGATAAATCATAAAACTAATGTCATCCATAATTTTCATCTGTTCCCCCAGATTTTATCTCATTTGATCTTCATAATAGCTTGTCAAATTATGTTATTCCAATTCTACAGATAAGAAACATGAGGCTCAGAAGGGACAAATAACTTTCTCCAAGTCAACTGTTACACAATGACAACTTCAGGGCTAATGAAGGGCTTTTTCCATCACCATGCTATCTCATAGTGAAGTGTCAAGCTAAATGCATCTCCAATTATAAGATTTCAAGTATTAGCAATCCAGGCAAAGGAAATACTTGGTCAGCAAAGAAAGTTTTCTGGAATCCATGAAACTATACCACTTCCTCTTCCACTAAGTCACATAGTACCTTGTGTGCACTCCTAACATGGCACATGTGAATCTGAATTAAAATACCCTGGTTATCTCTCTATCTATCTCCCCAACTAGATGGCTGGCTCCATCACATCAGGGAGCATGGATAGGTCAGTTTTTATGTGCTTCTCCCTGTAATTCCATTAAATACCATGGTCTGTCTGTCTGTCTGTCTGTCTCTCTCTCTCACACACACACACACACACACACACACACACACACACACTACAACACTTTATGTTTTGCCTAGGGATGACCTGAAGTAAAGTGAAAAGAACAAGAAGTGAGGATATGGCTATTCTACATAACATTTAATATGTTACCTGATTACTCAAACTGAACATAGAGAGTTTTTTTATGGGAAATCTCCCCCTTACATTAGGAAGAGAGATTGAGAGAGAATGGCAAGGAAAAAGAAGGGGAGTGCCATGGGCACCAAAGGGAGAGGAGGAGCAAACTGCCCACTTCCTTATTTTATGAAGGATAAAGCCGGCACTCACGTGAACCCAGCCTCTCTGTGGTTCATTCCTTGAGCTAAGATCAGACCTGGAAGATTCACTGAAAGAAGGTCGGGTTGGGAAGGATGCTGTCTCTGTGTCTCATGAGACTTATCCAGTTCTTCCTACCACAAGCAGACACACATGCTCCCAGAGTGACCCAACTTCAATGACCACCCAAGTTCACCGCTTTTCTGCTTTCTCCACAGTTGCAAGGCTGTCCTGAGGGCACTCTAGATGAAAAACTGAAACTGTGAGTAATTATTAGTCAAATCCTTTTCACCTGCCTTCACTAATCAAGCTTGTTTTAAGACTTGCATGTCCTCCAAGCGGCTTGTGGCCTAAACAATGGGATGTTTGCCCAAGTGGTTTTCCAGGAACTTGGGGTCAACTGTGTCTAGTAGGAGCTGAGCTGGTTATGACTGGATAGGACCATGGACCCTCCCACTGGGCATGAGCAAGGGTCCCCTTGTGACCTTTTGACCTCAGGGAGCCAAAAACTTGACCCTCAGATGCTGCTGAGTGCCTCCACATTTGAACGTGCAGAGGCCTGGAGCGTAGTTACACCTGCCCAGAACCACAATCACTGCACCTTTTTTCAATCACCTTTCCCCATGCTCCCCACACTCCCCATGCCTCAAACCACCCTGCAGCTTCATTCCTCATCCCATAAATACCCTGAGCCCCGCGCCTTTGGGGAGGTGAATCGGAGACTTTTTCTCCCATCTCCTCGCTTGGCTGCCTTGGGAATAAACCCTCTCTTTGCTGCAAACCTCAGCACCTCAGCATTTTGTCTTGCTGCACCCAAGCAAACAAGCCTGGCTCGGTAACAAACCCACAGTGGCAGCCACGCTCACCTTCTTTACTAGACCTGTTCTCCTCCACTCTTCCGCCCTTATGTTGACCCCCAGACTGCTCGGGGTTTCCAACGTTTCCCCCATGGAGGCATAGCCTCAGCAGAAACACGCCATGCCCTGGTCCTTACCTCCTGCCCCAAACTTTATCAAAAATTGTTCTGACCTGTATTGCTACTACCCACTGTGGCACCAGGTAACTGAGACAATAATGGCTAACTAATCCACACCTAGGCATTAATAGCTAAGAAATTCTACATGC
This sequence comes from Aethalodelphis obliquidens, assembly GCF_003676395.1. NCBI lineage: Eukaryota > Metazoa > Chordata > Mammalia > Artiodactyla > Delphinidae > Aethalodelphis > Aethalodelphis obliquidens. Next base: position 16,704,456 of record NW_020837952.1, read on the forward strand.
AGATAGGCATTTTTGCAGGATTCTTTAATATCTTAGCTCAAAGGAACAACTGGCGGGAAACTGGTACAAAATGACAGGCTTATAGAGGAAAGAGTTTGGGTATGTGTCTCTGGGCAACTTTCCATGCCTCTTACGCATGTGTTGGGCTACGCCCTACCCTGACCCCCTGACTTTCTTATAACATTATCATTTCTGTGACCTCTTTGGAAATATTTGTGATTGGCTGCATTCACTGTAATTGAGAAAGAGTACAGGGTTTTTTATATTTTCACATAAGATCCCAAAACGTATGATTGCATTTTTGGCACCAGGTTGACCTGGGGGACTTAATAGCATGCTCACTACCAGATAGCCATGAACTAACTCCCCCAGGAGGTCCAGAAAACCTCTTCCAGGGACGCTTCTGAGAACATGTTCTAATATGTTTGCCTATGGGGTTCCCCTGAAGCACCCTGGTGGTTTAGTGTTCTCGACAATGACTTACACAATGAAGGGTATTGAGGGAAAGAACTGGAAGCCAGCATCACTTTACCTCAAGAGCCACAAATGCTTCCTTCTTTCATTTTTCACACCCACAAAAAGAACCGAAACTCTACCTTGATCTTTTGAGATAATCCACTTTCCTAGATGTCTACATTTGTCACACGATGTTGCTAGGTGCTGGCAAAAGCATCATTCATCATCATGAATTAAATTAATTAAATTAATTTGAAATAAAATAAAAGTTCTGACACTCGGATAGAAGTTATGTCCTGAAATCCTGATCTATCCAGAAAGGACTTTTCCATGAGTTTATGAAAAGCCACTTCTCCCCATAAGTCAGTGTCTCACAAGAGCATTTATTGAGTGACTTCTGCATGCCTGACCCTGTGCTGGTCCTCATTATGTAGGAGGAAAGAAACGTAAGGAACACCTCCTTACCTTATATTTGAATCAGTGAGACAAACACAAAGAAGGAGCAATTAGGAAACATGAAAGTAATGGTCAGAACAGTCAGTGTTGACATTAAGAATGATAGAAATTCAGATCAGGGTGAGTGTTGGGCTGCACCCCAGAGGCCTGCAAGCCCTGTGCTTGCCCAGCCTCAAGACCAAAGAAAGAGCCCCCGGAGCCAGTGACAGAGACATCAGTGGTTGAATGGATGGGGGATCTTACTTGTCTGAAGCAAGGTCCTGGAGCGACACCCCACCGTGTGTGCAGCAGTCTTCGCTATGGGGAGAGGGAAGTTGCCAATTACAGGGGGAATTGACGTCAGGTGGATTTATCGGTTACCAGGGAAACCAGCAGAGGAGCAGACCCCTTACTGCCCTTTCGATAAGCTATCATAGTGGAGCCCTTCTGATCTAAAGTTTAGAACAATCACGAACTGGGGCTGGGGGCAAGTATGTAGGCATTTACTTGTTAGGCTGTATGATTAAGAGAGTTTAGTCTTGTGAGTAGGGTGTAGGTGAAACAGGCACTGGTCGAGCAGGGCATGTACAGACAGCAAGAGAACAGTCATCTTAAATGGCCTGACCATAGTGAGAAACATGTACGTGTGCAAATTTCTTGTTAAAAATGCCTCTTTTTTAAGAAATTTTGCCATCTTCCTTTTTCTACCCCTATTAGAGAAGAGAAAGGAATTTGACCTTCAGGGTCCCAAGTGAAGCTAAAAAGTTATCCTTGCCTGTTCACAATTTCTGCTCTGAGCCACAGTCATAAAAGGAATCTGAATGCAGTATAACAACATGACTTTGGAATAATAGCCTTCTAGGCCAGCAGAGAATCAACCCAAAACACAGGCACCCCCTTGGATGTCCAGGCCCCAAACACTGAGAGAACAAGCCAGAATAATTTGAAATTAGAGAATTCCATTTTAGCAGAGAGTGGAAGTAGTGTAAGAACCGTACACTGCTTTGAGTTGTCATCAACAGAGAATTAATAGAAAGTTAAAATCTCTTGACTGGAGGTGGTAGTAAGACTGCATACATTTGTCACAATTCATAGAACTGCGCTTCGAAAAAGGATGGATTTTACTATGCATACATTATATCTCAGTAAACCTGATGGAAGAAGAGAAAGAAGGAAGGAGGGAAAGAAAGAAGAAAGAAAAAGGATGGGAGGGATTGAGGGAGGAAGGGAGGAAGGAAAGAAGAATTTGGCTAATATTTGTCTCTCGTATCCTAAAATCTAATTGTGTTTGAAAAAATAAAATGGGGCTTACCCAGAGAAGGTATTAATCCCCAATTTTGCCAGTTTCAAGGCAATTGTTTTCTCCTAAATAGACTGTTCAATAATAGAATGGAATGCACTGTCTTGTAAAGGAACAAATTCCTACCACTAGAATGTGGCCAATACTTATTTATATAAAACTTACTCAGCTAGGTGATTTACATAGCCCATTTATGATCTTTAGCATATCTTCCAAGGGAGGTATTTTACAGATGAGGAAACAGAGACTCAGAGCATTTATGTGACTGCTATTTGGTGACGGAGGTTGGTCCAAGCAGGAGCAGAATATCTTCTTGCACTTGATACATATGCATTGAGTTCCTACCAAGTGTCCATTGCTCTGCTGGGTACATGTTATCACTGTGATAGATCTGGCCCTATCTTCACAGAGAGTACCATCTACCTAATGAAAACCCCCCCAAAAAGGCCATCATCTTACAGTGTGTCAAGTGCTATGGGGGTGGGGTGGGGGGTACGAGGAAGACGTACTTTCCCCAGACTAGACAGATATGAAGAAGCGGCATCTAAGCTAAGACCTGATGGCTAAATGAGGAGTTGATGAGGAGGTCGGCAGTGGGAGTGGGATGGGTTGCAGTGGCAGGGAGGGGGCAAGGGGTGAGTTATGGGTGAAGGAAATAACATGTGGGAAGACCTGGAGTTAAGAAGGAAAATAGCGCATTCAAATAACTGAAGTAAGTTCCATATGACTTCAGCGCTATAGGAAGAGTAACAAGACATCTCCCCGAGATGTGCACATGACTCACTCCCTCATCTCCTTCAGGGGTTCTTTCTCTCTCCCCAACTTTAGGAGCAGTTTTTAGTTCACGGAGATTTTCCATGTACCCTCTGACTCCATGCTTAGACTCCCCATTTTCAACATCCCACACCAGAGTGGCACATTTGTTACAGCTGATGAACCTCCACTGACACATCGTTATCACCCCAAATTCCTCAGGTGTTTGTTACAAAACTCCTTCTCAAGGAAGCCTCCCCAACCACCCTGGCAACTGCCAACACCGCCCAACATATATATTCACTCTTTTCTTTTTTTATTAGTCAGCTACTGCTGTGTAATAAATTGCCCCAAAACTCAGCACCTTAAAACAACAAACATTTGTTATCTCATATAATTTCCAAAAGTCTAGCTCAGGGTCACTCATGATTTGTATTTAAGAGCTAGGCCTGCAGTCCTCTGAAGACTTGACTAGGGCTAGAGAATCCAGTCTCTCTCCCACAACTGCTGTTGAAGTCCTTGAGGTGAGGAATCTGGCACATCATGGATGTCACAGAGGGATTCTTCCATCGGTCGCTGCATTTGAACTCCAGTCGTCTAAGGGACTTTCTGACTCAGGGTGTGGTCCATACTGGCATGGCACAAGCCCTCATCAGCTTCGCTGCTGGAGACATGCCCCAGGGTTCCACCTACTGTGGAACTAGTCTCATAATTTGGAAATTATTTGCTGTAAGCCGTTGATAAATTTTAGCTGTGGGGGGAAATTATGATTCACTGAATTATAAAAGTCTCAGACTTTTACAATATAATCATATCATTAAAGAAAAACATGTCCCTAAATATGTAAACAAAAGATACATACTAGGCTGGGCTATGTTCTCAGGATGATATGCCTTTCCTTTTTTAAAAATCAGGAACAATTGGATAAAGAAGAAACTAAGCTAGAAAACATTTTCCCTAGTGTCATGAGAAAACAGAATAATGGCAGCAACAACAATGATTAGCCAAATTTTTAAATGATGTTTTAGACAGCACTGCCATGCTGAGGATGAAGAAAAGCAAAATAGCCCCCAGAATAAAGCTATAAATAAGAAATTTTCCTAGGATTTTCTGCACATTTTTGCATAGTGAAACCAGAAAACTGTAATGTGAAAAGTGAAGGTCTCTTGCAATCCTGCCCTCCAGAAAAACCCTCTTTAACAGCCTGGTGCATAGCCCTCCACATTCTTTTCTATAAATATGCTAACTCAGTTATTCTAATTTTACAAAAATGAGGTCATGCTATACACAGTTTTATATTTTTCTTTTTGTGTTTTATTTTTTAAGGTTCTGCTTAAGTCAATATATACCTTTTCTTAAAAATATATACCTTTTCTTAAAAAAAAGTCAATATATACCTTTTCTTAAAAAAAAAGAAGTCCTGCTTAAACCTGTTTATAACCATGTCTAAAAAATTATACCACAGGGAAGAATATTCTCTTTCCTTGGTAGCTTCAGATTATCATCCAACGCATAGGGTATTCGAGTCCCTCAACTCTGTGGTTAGCTTCACCAGGAGGAAAGACAAATCAAAATTTGAATATACGCAAGTCAAAATGATATGGCAATCCCATCTGTAAGTCCTTTATTTTTTCACGAAAAAAAATCAGTGGCGTAGGAACATTTTGCACCATGCAAACGTTATGCAAAAGGTAATGTGTTGCCTACTTTAAAGCTATTTGGAATTGTCTTCAATGCTGGAAATGGTTGTTGCTGCTGAAACTCAAGGAGTGAGAGGAAGCGTAGCCAAGCTTAGATGTGTCTCTGAATGCGTAAGAAAGGGAGAGCATTATAAAATTCCAGAAATGTTGGGGGGGTTGTTTTTGTTTTTTCAAAAAAAAAAAAAATGCAGCGCCTGATGTGGTCAGAGGAACTAAACAGTTCCTCACATGACTTGTGATTCTGTCCATTGGTCAATTAAATATACACCAACTCATCATGCCCTTCAAAATTGGAAGTTCATTTCTTTACTCAGCAAACAGCTGTACCTCACCTCCTCCATGCTGGCATCTGGGCTATTTTCTGAGGATGGTACACAGTTCTTGTCTTCAAGGGGTTTACCTGTGAGACCGGTTTCCCCACCCCACCCCCCAATGCCGGGACTCAGGCCCCCAGGGCCTTTTTTAGCTTGCAAGACCTGTTTTGCCCAAGGCTGTTCCCCAGTCCTTTACCCAGATGGCTGTACTCTTGTCTTCTTGTCTCAGTAGGGTTGCTGGATCATACAGTAATTCTATTTTTAATTTTTTGAGGAAACTCCATACTTTTCCATAACACCTGCACCAATTTGCATTGCCACCAACAGTGCAGGAGGAGTCCCTTTCTCCAGAAGCTCGCCAACACTTGCAGTCTGTTGTCTTTGATAAGTGCTGTTCTGACAGGTGTAAGCAGTTTGACTCCCGCTGCTGTATAATCACCTTGGTTCTTCCATTCTCTCATTCCATTGCTCATGGTAACAGTAATATCTATACCCTAGAGGAGACACAGTAAATACTATACGTGGTGCCTAAGAACTGAGCCACTACCCAGAGAAATCACTGCACTGGCATCTCAGTGCAGGGGCCTTTATCTGTTACCTTCTGAGACATCTCAAGTTCTAAGAGGCTGGTGCTTTTCTGGGAATCTCATTTAGGGAAATCCAGCCTACTTAATTCCAAGGGTGTTTTTATGACTATTTTGCAATTTTTCAAAGGGGAATCAAATTTAGTGAGACCTTTATTGGAATCATTGCCCTTGACTGGCCTACTTTTGCAAGCAGTTCGGCAATGGTGCATTTTCAGAAATCAGCGTTTGCAATCAACGTGCATGCAAGGATGTTTATCAAGTCCTTAGTGAGATTGATTGAAGTATCAGAAAATGGGGGGAGCCTCCTTTGATCTGGAGAGGCAGAATGGAAAAGGCAGTGGAATAAAAGAGAGTGGCTTCATTGGTTTTGTGCTGAGGCCCAGAACTGGATCAACCTCGCTTTAAACTCCTCCTCTGCCCCCTGCTAGTTGTGAGGGCCTCAGAAATCTGTTGCAGTCAGGTTAACTCTGGCATTTAACTATCAGTTGAAATGCCACTGATTTAAGAGAAGGCTGTAGGTGCCCCTTGTCCATTTCTCCACGGCATGGAGAGGAACACACAGGCTTTAGAGTTAAAAGAGCTGGGTTTGGATTCCAACTTATCTCAGCCTCAATTTTCTTACTGGCAGATGGGAGATAAACTCATAAGATCATTCTGAACATTTAATTGAATAACGTAAGCAAAGGACAAGTCACGTAAAACCCATTGATTCCTGTCATTTGGCTTCTAATAATGGCTAGCGTTTACTGCATGTTTGCTGTGTACAGGGCACTGTGTAGGAATCCTCTATGGACCTACTCAATTAATCCTTGAGGGAGAAACAAGGCTTAGAGAAATTCAGTATCTTGCCTAAGAGATGACATCAATATGTCAACGCAGAAAATCTGAACCCAGTCAGTCAAACTCCACAGCTCGTTTGCTTAACCACTGTACCACCCAAGCATTTTCAAAAAGAAATCACAAGTTAATACTGTGTTGCTTTTACTTATCAAACGTTTAGAACTTTTACAACGAGAAGACTTGGGGAAGTGATTCTCAACCAGTGTACGCAGAAACAACCCAGATAGTATTATGACTTTCTTAAGAGTTCAAGTGGTGCGTATAAAGCTCAGGCTAGACGTCATGGTGCTTAGACGTGCAAAAAAGGCTACAAGTGCAAAAAACACGGTTTTTCTCTGTAATGGAACTTCACTTTCACGTGGGTGATAGAGTGGAGTCAACTCCAGGTGATCAGAATCAATTAATCCCTCCCACTTATCTATTACATCTGGAGTTATCTCCATGTCCCTGCCCACCAGTGGGAGCAGGGAGGAACCTGGTCCTCTGTGGTCAGCTGTCCATCTTGTATCTACTGAGAGACAGATCTTCTGACTGATCGTTGATCATCAAAGAGCACAGGCTCAGCTCCATTTCAATTGCTTGAGTCCCTCTTGAAAATACAGGACAAATTTGAGCATCTCCCCTGTCCCTCTGTGGCCATGGGAAATTCTGGGATGCTGTCTCATAACCTTTCTGCTAAGACAATACACAGGCCACAGAGTCATTTCTATTTTTTGCTAGACATGGGGTGGACATGAGACAGATTTCCAAAGGTTTCCACCTCTCAGGATACTACCCAGGAAGTGAAGCAGAAGTCCCCTTTCTTCTCAGTAGATTCCAAACTAGTGGTGTGCTGGTAATTGTTTAACAATCGGTTCTCCATGGGGAAAACCTTGATTTGTCACAGTTGCCAATTCTGCAGTGTAAATACTCCTACTGTGGCCAATTCCAAGCTGTCAACGCGAGAGCACTGAACATGGAGTTGGGAAGAGATGCCACCATTGGCTCTCATGAGCAGGTACAGCGGCTCCAGCACACCATTGCCCCAAGCTAACAAATGTCCACAATCCTCACTCACTCACCCAACCCAGGGCTCCATCTAGGAGAGTCTCAAGGAGGGGCTACTCCTCAGGAAACCCCCAACCTCCATCCCCTCTCCTTCCCTTTTCCATCCCCAGTTTGGCCACTTTGAGTCTCTCTCAGGGGCTAAAAACATTGTTTTATCTTTTGAAAAAACCCAAAATAAAATAACTCTACTACTCCCATTATTCAATGACAATCTTTATAGGTAATACTAGCTTATGGTCTAGTTAGTGCTGAATTGGGAGAAAAACAGTTTAACAGAAAATACCCGGTGGGGCGGGGAAGTGGGAAGGATCTATGTTTACTATATCAAAATAATAGCTTGCTACATTACAGAGAATTTCCTCACCTCCTACACTCCCACCAGCACTGCCTGCCAAGGATTATACCCCCTACCCATTCCCCAGGTGATGCAGGCATGATGTGGGTTTCAGTAGATGCTCAGGCTACAAGCTCAGGTGTGCAAGAAACACAATTTCATTTTTTTCTCAATTATGAAGATTAACCTTTTTTTTTTTCAGGATGGCAATACGACCAATCAATAAATATAAAATGTATACGTTCTTTGACCCCCAAACTTCATGTTTTTTTGATATATACCTGTTATGGGCTGGGCTGTGTTCCTCTCCCCCACCCACCAAAATTTTATATGTTGAAGTCCTAACCGCCAGTACCTGAGAATGTGACTGTATTTGGAAAGAGAGTGTTTTGAGAGGTAATCAAGTTAAAATGAGATAATCTGGGTGGGTCCTAATTCAACATGACTGGTGTCCTCATAAGAAGAGGAGATACCATGTGAAAACATGGGAAGAAGGTGGCCATCTACAAGCCAAGGAGACACACCTCAGAAGAAACCAACCTTGCTGCCAACATGATGTCAGACCTCTGGCCTCCAGGAATGTGAGAAAATTAATTCCTGTTGTTTAAGCCCCCTAGTCTGGGGTAATTTGTTATGGCAGCCCAAGCCAACTGAAAAAGACTTGCACTTTTGACAAGGCAGGTATTTGTGGGACAGGACTCAGACTCGTAGAGCTTGACTTCAAGGAATCAGGACAGAGGACAGAAGAACACAGCACTGCAGCAGACACTAGGTGCTTCCCTCTACCTACCCCTCCACCTCTTAAGTGCACACCTTGGCCTGAGGGCTATCTCATCCCTTCCACACAGGAGTTGCCAGAGCATTGATGCTACTGATGCTTATTCACTTTCCTCTCCATCCTGCCTCCTTCAGTCAGTGACTCCTTGGGAACTCCTTTGACCCTCAGCGCTCAGATACGAGCTCCCAGAGTTCTCCCAGCTGTGCTGAGCTCCAGTCACCCAGCATGGTAGCTGGTTTAACAATATACTCCTTTACTGGATGTTTCTCTGAATCTCCAGGGTAGGTGCATTGCTGTAGTTGCAGGCTTCCGTGTGAACAGCATCCTCTCTTTTCTCTTTTTTTAAACTTCTCTTTCTAGTTCCATTTGGGTGGGTGGTAGAAAGGAGTCAGAGGAGATAATATTCGAGGTCCAGACAAAGAGATGCCAATGAGCTGCTGTGCACCTCTTAAGGTTTACCCTCCTTGGCCCTTGGGCCACTGCCCTGACTTCCTGTCTCACTTGTTAATTAAAAATGTTTTAAATGCTAAGTGAGAATAACTTTCATTCCTCCCAGCCTCCCTCATTTCCAATAAAACTGAGCAATTTTAGGAAGTGAAGTAGAAAATAATCATTATGATTTTTGAGTTCTATGTGGCAGCATTAAGTGCTTCAGGTGCACAGAATTACTTAATTTTCACAGTAACAATTTGAAATAACTTATGCTTATTACCCTATTTAACATACTCATCAACTGGAGCTCAGAAATTAGGTAACTTGCCCAGGATCACACAGCTAACAAGTGGCAGAACCAAGATTCCAACATCCTCTCGCCTGACCCAAGAGCATAAGCTCTGTTTAAAACGAATATTTGGGAGTGTTTCTTTTTTCCAGCTTCATTGTAGTCTTGTTACAATTGTTAAAGAAAATCTACTGTAGGAAGACTCGTGGGGATTGCACCATTCACCCATAGAAAAATATGGTAATATACTCCAACACATTTGACCTTGTGTCCTTGCCGCATCTGGATTTGAGATGGCCTGCAAAGGCCAAGGAAAAGGTGAGTTCTAGAGTAACCGGCACCTTGGAGCCCAGGAAAACCAGAAGGCAGAGACAGGGCAAATGTTCTTTAAAGCAGCTTGATTTGACAGAGGAAAAAATATGCAAGACTTGTTATTTCTATCTTATTTAGTGTGCATAAAGTAACTGAGGTAGTGTGTTGGTATCATCAGTAACATACATGCAAACACATAGGTACACACACAAACCACTCATACCATATTTTACTGTAACTGATGAATTTGTTATTAGCAACTAGGAAAGAGTTGAACAAAGGGAACCTGACACAGGAAAAAGGAAGACTCGCTGGCTGGTTACAATGCCCTCCAGAGAAGGAAACGGAAATTAATTGTTACAGAAAATTTGAAATCCATGAATCATGAGTGGAAAATGATTTTTCTCCTTATATGGAATTAACAAAAAACCAATATCTAAATGTCTGGTAGATTATTTTGTAACTTGCAACTGTGACTTGTGTTTATCTTAAAGAGACACTAGGATTAACATTGTGCATAGCAGAAAATATCTGTGGAATTTTTGCATGCAGTTTTAATGAATGAATAAATGAATATAGTCACTAAATTTATAAAATAAGGATTGCCAGATTTTTAGGAGCTTCTCTAATCAAAAGTGTTCTGCTTCTAAGGTTTTCTAACATATTATTTAAATAATTAAAGAACTGTATGTGTTGATTTTAGTCTTTACTGTCTTTTTTATATTCAAATTATAAACACAAACCTAAATTAAAATTTTTTTTTAATTTTTCTTCTTGGTCCTCACATGTTGATTCTGAATGATGAAAAAAACTGATTATGTTCTTAGAGCCTTGACCTGTGATGTTTTTAAAGTCTTGGCAGCTACAATTCACAGTAATTAAAGTGATCAGGCTGGAGTGTTTGTTAATGCCAGGTTATACTCTCAAATTAGTATAGTACTTTGGACGTTTCATCTTTGCAAAATTACAAGTTAAACCTTATTACTGGTTCTTTATGGAACAAAAGTGTGAGTATTGTCATACAAACCTATTTTCAATTTTCTTTGGTTTTTTTCCAGAACCTTAACTGTTTTGACCTGAATAATTTTTAACGGGAACATTAACTGCTAAGGTACTCATTGTGGGCAAAATTTTCCTGGGTGACATGCTCAAAGTCTGACTGTAATTGAATTTATGAGTGTAATGTTTCTACATTTTCCCATAGTGTGTGGCATTTAGGTTAGTTTATATTTCCTTCTTGAAGTTACAAAACTCTGAGTTTTTATTTAATTCATCTCCAAAAAAATAATAACTTGTAGCAAAAGTAGGAAATCTTTGATATTGACTGTGCATTCATTCAGAGACCAACCTTGCCTATCTTTCCTTTCATCAGTAATTATCGTGGGTCCTTTATCTCTGCATGTCTGGCTCATACCTGATAACATCTCCAATTCATGGTTCCTCTAATACACTTTGCATATACCGAGTAATTGATTCCACCTTCTAGAATCGCTGAGTCACAACACTGTAGTCACAGACTTCTTTGCTTTACCACACAACGGAAATAGACAAATCATGTCAGCACCCCTGCCCCAAACTGCCTCTGTGTGAGCTGAATGTAGGTCATCGCACACAGGGCTGTGATGCGAGATGCCACGATTTCAGGATACACTGCCTCTGGCTTTTTTATTTAAATTCAGCCTCTCTAAAACACACCTTTCCCCTACCATTGTTTTAGTGAAAATTTGCCTTCAAAATAACAGAACTAACATTTCCAATTGAATTGTAACCAAATCCAGGTTTGGCTATCCACAGCTCATATGCCAATAATTGAGAGGCAAATGTCAGTAGAAAGGAAAGATACTTTAATCAGAAAACCCAGCAATCTGGGGAGATGGTGGACTCATGTCCAGAGACAAATTCCAAAGATTCTGCTCAGCCATGACAGTTTTTAAAGGAAAAAATGGGGGGGGGGGGGGGGGGGAAGAATCTCAGTGATTCATCGAGGCAGGAGATTAGGTTCTATATCATTCTCCATTGAGTGTAGACTAGCTGACTCTCTCTTCAGAAGTTGTCTTACCTGTGTGATCTGCCTGCAGGATTGCTTAGGGGGCTGCTGGGGGTAGAGAGCTAATCATTTTTTAACTGCTTATTTCTTCATTCTTCTTTTTATCTAGGAAAAGAATCAATAGTTTAGGCAAGGCATGGTGTACGTTCAGGAGAGCGTAAGTCAGGAGTTAATTTCAACTGCTTAGTGATCTCATTCCTATAATTAGGTTTTTTTAAGGTTAGAGGGGAATAGAAATGGGCAAACAGGAAAGGGGCAAAGAGCTGCTTTCAATTCCCCACTATCAAGCATCATTCCATTTCCAAGGGATTAAGGGGAAGGTCTATCTTCTGTAACATCTTCATACTGACATAGGGCACCATATTCTCAAGAGTGGAAGATGTCAACCTGGGTCTGTAGCATCTCTTTGCTGACAATTTTAGTTGCCTGCTTACATATATGGGCAGAGCAAGCTACAATTATTTTGATGCCCACAAAGATATAGATTACTATGAGCAGTAACGTTAATCCCATTCTCTTGAGGCCAGTTTCTTGGAACTGTGCTAGCCATAGATTCAGAACTACTCAAGATGAAGAAGCTTATATCATGACTACAGTCTGGTCATCAGGCAGTTTTTGTTTGTTTGTTTTTCTTTCCCTTGGTGGCAGTTATAGTATCTGTAAAACAGCTCAGGAATATGCATCAGACACTGAGTCTGTGACTCTATTGTCCTAATCATTAACTGCTCAGTTTTGTACTTGGGGGGGAGGGAGGTTCTGCTTGGTTCCAGAATGACATTTCGGTAACATACATGAAACGTCTTTACAGACCTTAATCATAAGTTTTGTAGATGAGAAACAAACTCAAAGGGATTTAACCAGCTTACTCCAGGTTGAGTTGGGATTCAACCATAGCTTATTATAACCCCAAAGCCAGTGGTTCCCAAACTACCTGAATATCAGAATCACCTGAGGATGACACATACAGATTCCCAGGCTCCATTTCTGGATAATTCTGTGGGTGGATCATGGGTAGTGTCCCTGTATAGTCTAGTATCTGCTATTTGTGGCTTATTTTTATTTTCTAGGTAGACTTCAGCCAAGAAAGGAAATTAAACCAAAGTACTTTATTTTTATAAGCCAAGGAAGATGTGAATGGTTTAATAAATCTCATAGCTTATCTTGAGCTGCTCTTTTCTTCTTCCTGAAATGGATCATTTTCTCTATCAGGCAAATGATATGGAAAGAAAAGCAGAGACTGATGCAGTGGCTGCCATGGTGAGCTTGTATACTGCCTCTGGACGTAATGGGGAGGAAACCCTAATCTATAGCATTTGCCAATTTCTGTGGTGTAAATACTCCCACCATTTTCAAAATTGTCAATTTCAAACTACTGATGGTTTAACAACCTGCTCACAAAAGTTCTGAATATTTAACAATTGGCCCAAAAGCCAGCTTCAGGATAGGATACTACTGGGTATAAAATACATAGGGGGGAACTGAACAATTTCCCAACATTATCGATATTGTCCACTACATGGCTCGAATTAGTCGCGTGGTCCGAGTTGGTTGTGACCTCCCCAAACATCAGTCTATCTGTTGCTCTCCTGCTCTGACTTCCAAAGGGACCTCGGTGGCCCCGCTCCTCATCTCTCACTCAGTTTCCAAGGACATGCTCTGATATGGGCCTGGGGAGTAATGAAGCCATGGAAGGGACTAGTGGGTAGGGAGCATTTAGTGGAAGAGAAGTGGATGCCGTCTTTAGGAAGACTACTCTTTCTTCTTACCTGCCTTATAGCAGGGGCAGTACAGCAGGCGAGCCACCCTCTGCTTGAGAAAGGCTTCTATCCTTAGCAGGCCTTGCAGGACAAGGTGGGAATGACACATGAAACAGAGTTTAAGGGAGCTTGGCTCTGAATCTGAGAGGACCAAAAAGGGCTGGGTGTTTCTGTGCCTCCACAGGAGAAACACGCATAAGGCCAAGTCAGAGTACAGGATCAACATTAGCGAAGATACCATAGTGAAGATACCACTGGCTTGATTTTAATCCATGAGTTAGGCTAGAGGGGCAGGCTGGTTTCCCAGGCAGGGCACAACCCTAGCTCATCCAATGACAGAGACTGTTCTTTTGCCTGGAGTAGCCTTTGTGCCACTGACTCATCTTAGGAAACAGCGACGCTGGCAGTTTGACAAAGACTGGGCCCTGAGCACGCTATCGTGACTAATGCCACCACATGGAAAAGGACCCAAAACATATTCCCAAACCAAATGTAAATGATTCTAAGATCACTTACCGTTTTAGATGATTTGTTCCTTAGGTAAACTTCCAGAAGTTGTGATATTTTGGGGGTGTCTACAACTGCAACAAAGGTACATAATCCATCCTTGAGCTCCTTGAGTAGCCAACTGCAACACTACTTATATGAGAACAAACTTTTTTTGAATGTTAACTCACTTTTACTCTGGTTCAGTCCATTTGTACAATAACTCATTGCCATATACTCTTTTTCCCGACTAGACATAAAGATGTTTAATTTATCTTCTAAGATGACAAAGTTAAATTAACTCCCAAATGAATCAACCAGAGAGAAATGAATCACAGTAGGACTCACAATTTTAGTATAAACTCTAGAGCAGGCAGCGTGGGTAGATTTCAAGTAAAAAGACCTAGATTTACTCCACCAGCTGTCAAGTCTTGGTCCAGTCATTTAACCTAAGAGGGTTTTCCCATCGGTAAAACCAGGATATTTATACTTAAATCTCATGGTAACATTTCCTGCCATGTACTAAGCATGTTTATCATGTTCTTTGTCCTTAATCCTCAAAATCATCCTTTAAGAGTGCTTAACTTGGAGTTCAGACTCCCACACAGAGATCGAGATGAGATCCAACATGAACATGCCTTCCCGTACACGTGTATGAAATTGAATTGAACAAAGTCTCCCATATATGTGTGTTTGTGCATTTTTATCTGGGTTCTCAGCCAGGGACACATGAGAATCTCAGGATCTGGGGTGAAGATGGGGGTAAGGAAGAACAGAGGCAGTAGGTGTGCTACTTCCATTGTGATCCTGACATTTGCTCCCCTGTCTAGTTTGTGAGATACCAATTTTGACAAAACGACCAAACCACCAGTTTATAACAGTGATTTGGGTGTGTACCATATACGTAAAGTAGAAGTTATATTAAAGATGAATAAAAATGGAATTACCTAGGATTTTCCAGAGAAATTAAAGCACATGTCTACAAAGATTTGCACACAGATATCAAATATTCATTATAATCCGAAACTGCAAATAACCTAAAGGTCCACTGTGAATGAGTGGATTAAAAGGAAACATAGGTGCCCAACACATAGATGACTCTCAAAAACATTCTGAGTGAAAGTCATATATAAAAGATAGTTCCATTTATATAAAATTCTGTGGGACTTCCCTGGTGACACAGTGGTTAAGAATTCGCCTGCCAATGCAGGGGACGTGGGTTCAATCCCTGGTCTGGGAAGATCCCACATGCCGCGGAGCAACTAAGCCCGTGCGCCACAACTACTGAGCCTGCGCTCGAGAGCCCGGGAGCCACAACTACTGAGCTCACATGCCACAACTACTGAAGCTCACGAGCCTAGAGCCCGTGCTCCACAACAAGAGAAGCCACCGCGGTGAGAAGCCCGTGCACCGCAATGAAGAGTAGCCCCTGCTCTCCGCAACTAGAGAAAGCCCACGCGGCAACAAAGAGCCAACACAGTCAAAAATAAATAAATAATAAAATTCTTGTAAACTAATTTATACTGACAGAAAACAGATTAGTGATTGCCTTGGGGACCAGGGGTGGAGGGATGGACTGAACTGCAAAGGGAAATGAGGAAACTTTTTCCATGATGGAAATACAATGTATCTTGGTTGTGGTGTTGGTTTCACGATGTACACATTTTTTCCAAACTCATTGAGCTGCAAAATTTTTAATAACTGCAGATTATACATAAGTATGCCTTAATAAAATTGATAAAAAATTGAATTAACAACTCCAACTCCTAGATGCCAGCAAATCTCATGGAGCATTTCTCGAGTAATTAAAACCACTCACCAACTCAAATGCATGTCCTTTGAGTTGCTCTTTTAGGGAGAATGATGAAACAGTACTGATCCCTCAACACTATTCTCTCCCTTGGGCCTCTGAATAGGGCTTTTAAGAGGCAGTCAGAAGTATACTGCAAAGCTAAAGTGTCATGCGGAGGCTGGGGTAATGACCTCAGCCTCATGATAACCATACCCTAATCCATCTTAACACCTGATAGACCAAGTTCATGTGGTCTGACTTATCCAAAGGGTATATCCAGATTCTACACTCTGTGGCTTAGGTAAAACAGACTGTGTGTTATGCACAATTCCCTGCAAGCAAGCTATAATTCCTCTCTTTACTGTAGATCACTGGTCAGCCATTGAAAACTCTATGCTAACCAACTAAACTAACAAGCTTTTTAGAAAGAACACAATGATACATCTAAGCTTCCAGAGAAATAATGTTTCAAATTTATTTTACAATATGCCTCAGTACACATTTGTATAGAAGCCAAGATGATCTGTGTTCTGTGTTCTAAAATCCAATTATACACTAATTTCTAGTTTTTATTTCCATCTTTAGTGCCTTAGTTTTTAAATTAACAAACGTTTTTAAAAGGTCTGTGAAATGTAAGCAAATACTTTGCATGACCACAGTTCTTTATAACCTCATGGTAACATAAGATCTTTAAGACTTATTGTGAATCAGTGATTTGCAAAAACACTCAACCAAATTAAGCACTTTAGAACAGACTGTTCACTTGCTTTCTAACCAACAGGCATGAATATTCTGTGTATCATCTTCAGTACCTTCTATCTATTGTAAATATTTTATGAAATCCATACTTTTTAGAAAATTAAGTTTATCATGACCTGCAAGATAAAGAGTAAGACCACAGAACATGTCCTAAGAGTAAAGAAGTATAGTCAAAAAGTTTGTGTTAGGGACTTCCCTGGTGGCACAGTGGTTAAGAATCTGCCTGCCAATGCAGGGGACATGGGTTCCAGCCCTGGTCTGGGAAGATGCCACATGCCACGGAGCAACTAAGCCCGTGCGCCACAACTACTGAGCCTGCACTCTAGAGCCCATGAGCCACAACTACTGAAGCCTGCACGCCTAGAGCCCGTGCCCTGCAACAAGAGAAGTCACCGCAATGAGAAGCCCGTGCACCGCATCGAAGAGTAGCCCCTGCTCACTGCAACTAGAGAAAGCCCACGTGCAGCAATGACCCAGTGCAGCCAAAAATAAATATGTTAAAAACAAAAATTCTTAAAAAAAAAAAGTTTGTGTTAAATTTTTAAAAAATGAGTTTGCCTTGGAAATTCTACATTTTTCCTACACTTGTGCAAAAACATTGTGGACTCAGTTTTGCTGCATTTGGACCAAGCTGCAAAAGAAGTATGATATGTTTAAGTTGTTGTGAGTAGAATGTTTTTAAAAAATAATTATTTGTTCCAGATAATAACTTTCTAGAGAAGCCAAACCCTTGAAACCCTTGAAACAAACAGAACTGAAACACTTGATCAATTTTTATTTCAAAATGTCTACAAAGTTATAATTCTCCATTTTACAAATAATTTTTCAAAATTCAGACATTATTCAAATGTAAGCCAAAGTCCTTATACAAACAGAATACACACAAAGATCAAAAATATACATATTCTCTCAGCAAACTTTGTTACATAAATAAGTATATACAAAAGCTGGTATTTTCAATCTAAAGAACAATTATTTTAACACTGTAACCATATACAGAAGGTACTAAAATAAAAATAAACACCACAGCAAAAGTTAAAGGAACAACAAACTCATTTTATGACATCTACAACTGTAAACATACATAAAGCCAATCTTGGGGGGAATGTATACTTCACACTTATATCTTAATTTTTACTTCACTTTATTCATTTTTAAGAATATTCTCTGGATAGGTGAAATTCACAATTCTACCAGCTACCCCTGACACCTAATACAAGTTAGAACATGTGAAGAACTATATACTCTATGTCTTTGTACTTTGGGACAGATGCAAAACGAATTCTTCAAAAGTTAAATTTTTATGAACCTATGTTAAAAATTTTCCAAGTAAATTGAATTGGCTATTGAAAAATCAAACAATTCTTTTTAGGTAGGAAATGTTAGAAAAAAATCCAAACACTTGTAGTCTTAACATAGTAAAGCAATAAAGAAGATTATGCCAGTGGTTCCCCTAGATAAAAACAATTTAACTAGGTGTATGTCTAATTATGTTTTGCCCCAGAAATTCTCCTTCCTTCTCTGAGCTCGTGACAGAGTTTGAAAAGCCCGGAGACTAGAAGCTGCAGAGCGAGCAGAAATCTCCGACAATCTGTCCTCATCTGCAACGAAAGAATTATATTCAGTGCAAAAAATATGTCTTATAAAAATACTATGTTTCAAAACATTAACAGCAAATTAAAAGCATCAAGCTTTGTAATGTCAATATTGACTCTGTCAGAAACCAGTAATCTATTAAAATACAAGATATCAACATTTTTAGGATAGTTCATAGTAATTTTCCAAGTTTATCATATTTAGAAATCAAACATTTTAATGTGAAATGAGCATTGTTTCCTTCCTGAAATCCCACTATGTCATTACCTAAACACCTGGCCTGTGATTTCAGTATTACTCGGAAACAGTTCATCATCATATTGTCTCGTCCTACTTTAAAAAGCACAGCTGTTTGAGCAGAACTTTAATGTTTTAAAAATGAAATGCCATACCTTAACATGGTACTCACATCACATTTCTAAAATAATTTCACTTAATATAGAAATAATGTCTGACTTTAATATGCTACCCTTCATTATTAGTGAAATTCCACAATCGGAGCAAGTAAATCTCTTATCAAGTTATTTGTAAACACTGTTCTTCCATTAAAAAGAAAACAGAACTGGATTCAAAGTGTCCAGATATTGGCATTTCAAAACATAGCAACTTGATTTCCAGCTCACTGAATTCTGAAAAAAGTCTCAAACTTGCTAAGAGAAAACCTTTAATGTGTGTGAAGCTATAATACATAAAGTATTAATTCAAATTTAATTTCAAATTCAAAATTTATAAATTTAGTAATTTCATACTTCTTAGGGTGCATTTAAAATAGTAATTTCAATTGTTCAACACTGAGAATTCAAAATTCCTCCTGCCACTATTAGAAGCAAATGAATTTGTCAAACCGAAAGAAAAAAAATTCATTTTCCCTAATTATATATATTTTAAGAATATACAGACATATGAAAAAAATGATGGATATAATGCTAGGCTGAATTCCTGAGCCACCAGCTACCCAGGCTGTAAAACAGAGTACTGACCTTAGGTGTGATGCTAGGCACAATCTCTTGCCAACTGTTTGTTTTAAAAAAGATTCTTCAAGGCTTATTTTCCAGTTTACTCATTTATAAAATGGGGATAATTTCACCCTCTTCACAGGGTTTCAAGGTTCTAATGAAATGACATCTGTAGAAGTACTTTGTAAACTATAAAGTGCTAACCAAATGTAAGATCATACTATTATGAACTACTATATAATAAAACATTATACTTTTATCTTGTGTTCTTTGACTATTAAAATACCTTCATCATTAAAGGCTTCTTGCTGGGGTAACTGGAAATTGTTCATCCTTGATTTTCCCACTTAAAAAAAAAAAAAAAGCCAGAAGAAATTATCCTTCAAAGCCACTCAACAGTGTATCTTATTTCTAGTCAACTCTAAGTGAAGGTAGGCTGTCAGAAAATTTATTAATTTTATAACTTTAATAGAAATTACTGCCAAAGGGCCATTCATTAATTCATAATGTACTTAGCAAATATGTAAACAAACAATGGATAATCTCCTGGGATTCTTTTCAGTGAAAATACTGATCTATTCTAACTTTAAAGAAATACAGTAAGCTTCTCTTTAAAGATGGCAGCTGGACTACACACATCTACAAAAGTGATATAAACCCACAGGACAGCGAAAATGGGAAGCAAGAAAACAGCACCAAAATTTTGGAAAGTGGGAAGCAAATGGAAGGGCAGTGAGTATGTGGTCATCATAGCCAAGTGAGCTGAATCCTTAGCAGCAGAGGAGGGATACCAAGAAGCAACCAATTTACTCCCCTGATGGCTGGGGTTTTGGGAGTTCTGAGTACCACTGAGAGTTGGAGCGAAGGTAAAACTGAGTCAGGAATCTAGTTGAAAGTCTTTCTACAAAAGTCTGCCAGATCCTTCTTCAAATTTGTACAGCAGGGTAACTCTCCCAAAAGAGGAATGGAGGTCTCATTGCTGGAGAAGGTTTATCAGAGCTACTTTGACTGAAGGACACCGGATTCAACTGGGGGCACATATTCAAAATAGGGGTATTATATATATCATTTATCTCCTCAAACAGATAAAACATGCCATCCATGAAATAAGAACTGGATGCTGTATAAAAGGAGTATGTAGTATTTTAAAAATCTTAGAAATTAAAAATATAGCAAAATATCATTTAAAAACTCAAGTAGAAGATAAAAATTAGTGACCCTTTCAAATTAAAACAAAAAGACAGACATGGAAAATAGGAGCGGTAAGATAAGAAAATATCATGTTCAACACGTCCAACATCTGAAAAATAGTAGTGCTGGAAGGAAGAAATAGAAAGTGGAGGGGAAGAAATCACTGACTAAATAACTTGAGAAAATTTCCCAGAACTGAGGAACATGACTTTTCAGATTGAAAAGGTCTAGTGAGTACTAGCAAAATGAATGAAAAGGGACCCACTATAAAACTTCAGAGCACTGGGTATAAAGAGAAGATGCCAAGAGCTGCCAGGAAAAAAAAGAAAGCCACATACAAAAGATCAAAAATAAAAAGAGCTTCAGACTTCTCAGTCATAATAGTGGACGTTAGAAAACAGCAGAGCAACACCTAATAAAACCAAAGGAAAATATTTTATGACCTTGAATTCTACAACCAGGCAACATTTGGTAATGTCTGAAGACATCTTTGGTTGTCACGCCTGGGGAAGAGGTGCTATGGCACTTAGTGAGTTGCCTGGATGTTTATGGGAAAGAACATGAGAGACACCTCACACTTAGACCAAAGTGAACTTGGGTACAGCACAACTGAGTGTTCCAGAGATGAGATTTTTTTCTATTTAAAGAAATCTATTACATTAACTAAAAAACTAAATAACACAACTTATTAATACATAGTATATACTCAGAGCCTTTGTATCTATCAGTATAACACTTTCATTTTAATAGACAAAAAACTAAAATCCAAGTAATTACCATTATGCTGAAATTCTGGATCTCTCAGGGAGCCCTGAATTCGACGAGAAGGATGCCAGTAGGATGGGGCACAGGGTGGAGATGGAGACTGCCCAGGTGTGTTAGTTGGATTTTCTGGAATTTTTGAAACTGGAAGAGTTGTCTCAGCAAATTTGGGGATATTGGGTTCAGAATCTTCCCTCAAAGGCAAGGGATCAATTGTTTTTAGACCAGCAGCTGGAGAAGTCAGGAGGGGTATAGCACGACTTTCTTTCTAAATGACAAAAACAAAACAAAATACGTATATGCGTGTGTACATATATAAACAAAACAAACATTTAAACACACAAAAGTATATAACCATAAAAGCAGTAGGAAAAAATATGGGGAAAATTTATGTAACCTCCATGTGGGGAAGGTTTTATAAGCCTAACAACCGATATAGATAAAGATATTTAGCTAAGTAAAAACAAAAGATATGTAAATATTTAAAAAATGAAAGAAAAATGACAAACTTGGGGAAAATATACAACTTACTGGATGGACAATGAATTATTATCACTGTTACATAAATATTTCTTTAAAAGTAGTAAGATAAACCTAATTTAAAGGTAGAAAAAGGATACATGTCAGCAATTCATATACATACAAATTACAAATAGCAAACATATTCCACACCTCACTGATAATCAAATAATTACAAAATAAAAGCAATGACATAGTAATTTTTCACTTACCAAATTACAAAGATAAATTAAAACAAACAAACAAACTATAATACCCTGAGCTGACAAGGATGCAGAAAACTGGCACTCTTATCCAGTGTTACTGGTAGGACAACCTTCCAGGGGAGCTGGCAAGATAGCAAAAACCTTAATACTGTGGCTCTTTGACCACACAATTAATACTTAGGGAGTATTTACATAAAAATAGGTAACAACAATATGAACAAAAATGCAGGTAAAGAATGGATTTCTTTAAAGCATTTTTTCAAAATAAAGTAAAACTAAGAAATAACAATAGGCATCTAGTTTTAAAAAATACATTTCAACAATGAGCATCTAGTTAAAAAAAAAACTATAGTATAACTACAGATCGTACATCATATCACAATTAAAAGTCAGATTATAAATTAATGGTATGGATGTATGTTCACAATACATTGCTAGGCAAGAAAAATGTATTATGAAAACTTATCTACAGTATAATAAACAAATACACTATATATCTAAACTCAAATTCAACAACGGATGTTTCTGAACAGTAGGTATGAATTACCTTCTTTTTTGGTTTGCTCAGTATTTTCTGTTTTTCCACAATGATAATATATCATGAATAGAAAAGTCCCTGTATAATTTTACTTTTGAGGAGAATGTAAACAAGTAGTATCAAATATAGCCCCAAACTTTCCTGATCATTCCTTGTAATTGTTGCCTTTAGTTATTAACTTTGAGTTTATCAATGTAATGTTCAAAACATTGCTTTCTGACCTTAGGCATCATTTTCTGCAATTAGAGGGCTTATTGCTTCAAAGGGGAGATAGCCTGGGGTCTCATCCAAAAAACAAATATTTTTAAATCAAGATCTAAGATAAAACCACAAATTTTCCACTTGCTTCCCTTTTTTTTTGCGGTACGCAGGCCTCTCACTGTTGTGGCCTCTCCCTGTTGTGGCCTCTCCTGTTGCGGAGCACAGGTTCCAGACATGCAGGCTCAGCAGCCATGGCTCACGGGCCCAGCCGCTCCGTGGCATGTGGGATCTTCCCAGACTGGGGCATGAACCCGTGTCCCCTGCACTGGCAGGCGGACTCTCAACCACTGCATCACCAGGGAAGCCCCTGCTTCCCTTTTTAATTACAAAGATCTCTTATGAAAATCGTTCTTTTGGTTTTTTCTTTTTGTATACATATATGTAGAATTTGGAACTTCTGTCAAATTGGTTTCATTACTGTTAAAACCTGAATTAAATCTATAGAATATTTGTAATACATGGGGTTCCCAGGTTTAATTTGACTTTATGATCTGTTCTTGAACCTAAAAGCCTCCTTATTGGCCTCACTGCTTCTACTCTCCCCCAGTATAGCCCATTCTCCACTGAGTAGCCAGAGTGATTTTAGTTACCAAGTGTATCAGAGATCTATATCTGCTTTACTGCTTAAAATCCTCCAAGAGCTTCCCAGTGCCATTAGAAGAACATCCCACTCCTTACCCAGCTCCCTTGCCCACTCCCTTTCCACCCTCATTCCCCACCCTCTCCCCTGCTTTCTCCAGGCTCCAGTCACACAGACCTTTTCACTCTCGATGAAACGCTCACTGTTGTTCACCTGCACTTGCTGTTCATTCTACCTGGAAAACAATCTCCAGCCCAGATCTCTGCATGGGCACCTCCCTCATCAGCCAGGTCTTGCTAAAATGTCACCTCCTCAGAGGTGCCTGTCCTGATGACCCAAACTAAAGCAGTCTCACCCACCCCTTGGAGGTCGTTTTCAGTTTTATTTAATTGATAGCACTTACTACTATCTGAAATTCTTTTTTAAAAAATCATTTGTCTACTTCTCCCAATGAAAATGTAAGTTCCACGATCGCAGGAATTTTATCTTGATTACCAATGAATCCCCAGATCCCAGAACAGTGTTTGATACATAGTAAGAGCACAGTAAATTCTGAACTGAGTGAATGAAAACGAAACTCCTGATACTCCCCTCCAAAGATGGCTTTCGTGCAGAGTTCTCTTACTCAGTGCGTGGCACTCTCCATCAATCCTGCTGGGCAAGCCAGAAACCTAGAAGTCATTATCCAACCCAGCTCCAGGCCTTGACATTGTTCCCCTTACACAATTCTTCAGTTTCGCTCACGTCTATGCCCACCCTCTTTAGTCCAAGCTATCACAGCTCCTATCTGGACTACTGCAATGGGCTCTCAAAGGTATCCACAGTCCACTCTTGCCTTCCACGGCAGCCAGAGAGATCTTGCAAAACATAAATCAATCACAACACTCTCATATTTAAAATATTTCAGTCGTTTTCCCTTTTACTTGAGATGAAAGAAATTCTCAATATTGCTGTCTCTTCCAGCCTCATCTTGCTCCTGCTCCCTGCCACACACTGCACTGGTCTTTGTTTCCTAAAACTCTATGTCCATGGGACTTCCCTGGCGGTCCAGTGGTTAAGACTTCACCTTCCAATGCAGGGGGTGTGGGTTCAATCCCTGGTCAGGGAGCTAAGATCCCACATGCCTCGTGGCCAAAAAACCAAAATATAAAACAGAAGCAATATTGTAACAAATTCAATAAAGACTTAAAAAAAATGGTCCACATCAAAAATAAAATTAAAAACAAAAAAATATGCCCTTTCTCTCCACGGAACTGTGGCATATGCTATGCTTCTCCTCCCCTCCCTTTTTACCTGGTTAACTCTTCTTCCTCTATATCTCAACTCAATTATGACTTCTTCAAAGAAGCATCCTTGACTTTCAAGAAGCTTCCTGATCTCCATGACTAGGTCAATTCCTTCCAGGACAGCACTATATACTTCTTTGAAACTATTATTAGTTTTAATTTTACTTTTTTGGGGGTATGATTCTCACAAGACTGTAGGTTCAACAAAATCATGTACCATGTCTATTTTTGCTCATTATCACAACCACAGCATCTAGCATGTAAGTAAATGGATAAGAAACATCTGCTGAATGAAGTGAGCTAACATACACTTGGGTTTTTAATATCATTTTTAAAATGTACAGATGGTACTTGACTATCAAACCAATATCATGAGAATTCTACTCTCAAGTCTTGTGAGACAGTGTTGTTTAGGGGTTAAAAATGTGGGCTCTGAGAACAGACTGCCTGGGGACAAATCCTACTCCACCATTATGAAGACTGAACAAATTAACACATGTAAAGTACTTAGCACAGAGCCTAGAACATAGTAAGTGCTCAGTAAATGCTAGCTATTATGATCATCCCCACAGAAGTTCCCCAAATTGCTGCTGCCCCACAACACTCCCACAATTCAAGGTGAAAATATTTCTGGATAATATAATATAGTCTTCCTAATTCCTATGGTAAAAAAAAAAGAGATACAGAATGATATTAACCAAGGGCAACTGAATGACAGGGATAATTCACTGCAAACTGAATGACTTACAGATTTAATGTTATTACAATAGTAGCTTCTGTAAGAAAACAAAGGAAAAAAATGACTGTGTTAAGTGAGTTTAATGACTCCTCTGCCTACCAGCCACCAAGGGGTAGACAATGGAAAATAACCAAATCTAGCTCCTGGTACAGCTACTGCTATGATCCAAATGACCATCAACTCTTGCCTGGATATTGTAACTGACTAACCAGTTTCAAGCCCTTGCTCTTGCACCCCTACTGTCTATTCCCAATACAGTTGCCAGAGTGACCTTGGAAAAACCCAAGTCAAATCATCACTCCTCTGCCCCTCTAAAGGCTTTCCATTTCATTCAGAATAAAATTCAAAGTCTTTGCTATGACCTATAAGGCCCTACACAATTTAGTTCCTCATTATGCCTCTGACCTCATTGCCCATCCTGTTCTCCCTTTCTTGCTCTCAGCTCCACTCCTGCCTGTTCCTCAAAGAATCAGGTACCTTCTCACCTTCTCACTTGCTATTCTTTTTGCCTGGAATGTCTTCCTAGATATGCATATGGGTCAGTCCTTCACCTGCTTCAGATTCTGCTCAAATGTTACCCTCTCAGTGAGAACTTCCCTCGCCACTTCCTACTCACTTCCCCTGCTTTATTTTTCTCCTTAGTTCTTATCACTATCTAAAATACTATGCATTTTACCTAGTTATCCTGTTTATTGTCTCTCTCCTCCACTAGAATGTAAGTTCAGTGAGGGCCAGGATTTTTACCTGCTCCTTTCACTGCTACATCTCTAGTGTTAAATCAGCATCTGGAACATAGCTGGAACAAAACTGCCACAGAAGATGCTCCAATAGTATTGTTTTTCTTCTCTCTCTTCCTGTTGTCACTACTGACAAAAATTGAAAGTATAGCAGAAATACAGTGCCACTACCCAAAAAAACAATTCAATGCCTTTGCCTTCTGAAAGTAAGTTAAGAGCATCATCTCCATATATGATAGGCAGAATTTTCTAAAATCGGAACCTCTCATTCACTTATTGCATGTGACTAAAATAATCACTCCTGAAGAGATGTTTTTTTCTCCAAAATATAAATATTTACCTTCCTAAAAGTTTCTAAGCCATCCTGAGAGGACATTCTTTTTCTCTGTTCTGCAACTGAAGGCTTCATTTTAGATGGAGACACTAAAACAGCACCACCTGGAAAAATGCAAAAGATGTTATATTTTGATTAAACTAAATTATCATGTAGAGAAAGCAGGTGAAATAAGAACTGCACAATGTTTGCCTGTTACCAACAGCTGGAGTGGTAAGATCGTGATGAGTCCTCTGGATTCCACCAAGTTCTCTTAGCTTCGGAGTAGGAAGCCTGCCTCCTTTTCCTGAGGACACAGAAGACGACTCCGACCTACAAATTAAAACAATTATGAAGCACGTCCTCCAGAAAATATAATAAAAAAAATACTTTGCCATCATTATGCAATTAAACTATAGACCTATAAGAGAAGGCCATTTTGTTTCTGAAAAAAATAAACAAATCTACGCACAGTTAAGAGTAACTGAATATTGGAAAAGAGTTAAGATCACTGCAAGTCAGCAACACACCAGAGAATTCTTCCATTATATCAGAACCTAACTTCCATATTAGCTGCAAAACTCACGAATGAATGCTAAGGGCGTTGGACTATGGACAAAAAAATACCATAACCAATGGCAGAGAACCACTCCCCAAAGCATTCTGCATATAAATCAATGGAAATTAGCTATTTGCAGAAATCACTTATTTTATTAAAAAAATTTTTTAACATCTTTATTGGAGTATAATTGCTTTACAATGGTGTGTTAGTCTCTGCTTTATAACAAAGTGGATCAGCTATACATATACATATGTTCCCATATCTCTTCCCTCCTGCATCTCCCTCCCACCCTCCCTATCCCACCCCTCTAGGTGGAAACAAAGCACCAAGCTGATCTCCCTGTGCTACGCAGCTGCTTCCCACTAGCTATCGATTTTACGTTTGGTAGGAAATCACTTATTTTAATATTACAAAACATCTTTTCTTTCTTTTTGGTAGTATAACCATCTGATAGTAAAGAATATCAGTTATTTTCTTCAAGTCATAAAGTCATACTTCCAGAGATATCTAGCAAATCATAATTAGGAGGATATAAATGAAAATAACCCTGACTACTCCCTCCCCAAGTAGCTCAATGTTCAAGTGTTCAACTACCAAGCAGTGGTGACTCAAATACCTGAGTGAATCAAATTATATAAACCATAAAGAAATGCCTATTTCGTGACATTAAAGTAAAATCTGCTCTTTATTAGTCATAAAACCAAAGTGTAAACCACTATAATTAATTAGTGACAAAACGAAATACATATTAACTGTGAACAATAATGCGCCTATATACTGATTAATTTAAAATGCTCACCCTTCTTTTATTTTGTCTGCTTTAGATTTTTCCTGTACTTCCAACTTCTCTAGCTCTCCCACATTAACCTGCTTGTCCCTTTCCTCCTCTTCCTCCTCTTCTCTTGGCTGTTTCTGTGTGTCTTCAGTGGTGTTCTCTGCATCCCAAGCCAGACGCCTTCTAACAGGTATGGGAGCATCTGACACACCCAATTTCTCTGTGGTAGTTTTCTGGGGCTGTTCTTCCAAGATAGGTCTTTTTTCTTCTAGTTTTGTAGAAGGATATTTCTGCAAAGTCTTATGGCTTGTAGGATCTCTGCATAACAAAAATAAGTTTTATTTTAAATTGAGTAGTTTGAGGTTTCTAATTGATACTTATTTTAATAAGTCCGTCATTGCCTTCCATCGTTCACAACTCTGTTTCCCACTGATATTGCCTTGCCCAGATACTGAAGAAAAAAATCGAATTAAGAGTTCATTTTACAATAGAAGTTAAAGTTACAATCTATTAAAATATTCCAAAATAAATTATATTTATCTCCTTCTACTCCTCCCATCACACATATATGCCTGCACCACTGCTGATAAAACTCACATGTATCTCTCGAGTGGCCTCTGCATACATAAACTAGAACCCCCTCACATGGTCTAACTTGTTCAGTTACTCAATTAGGGTTTGTGCACAAACTCATGTGTACTTATGGATCAAATAAGCTGATTCCAATTTTATATTTTAGATATATTAATCTTTTCAAGTCACTGTTAACAGATTTTGTGATGAACTTTTAAAATCAGATGTCACATAATTAGAATTTATAGTTAATTTGGTATGTATGGCTACACTAATACACTATAAAAACCAAAAACTATTTTATTTGCTACAAATCGATGTGCTATTCCTCTTAGAAACAGTTTAATTGTGTTCACTTTAAAACCCAAAATAGCAGAGAATTCTTCCATAGAATCAGGGTGGAAGTTCCATATTAACCACAAAAATCCATTAATGAATGATAATGGAAATGTACTAATAGATAATATTCTCTAAGTTTTTATTATTGTTACCTTTTTCTTTTTGTTTTACTTTTTAAAGTTTTTTACGTCTACTGTATAGTCATCCCTAGTCTACTCTTAATTGCTAAGAAGGAATTTTATAAAATCCAATCTTCCAGATTTAAATTATGTATTATTTCTACCCAAGCGTGTAAAGCAAGTATGTATAGCTTTACTTTTCACAGAGAATAAACTAAAAATAATGAAATGTAATAAGTGGCTGGTATATTTCCATTAGACTAGACGACTTTTGAGTCTTCATATCATTTTCCTATGTAATTCCATGATCTACATAAGCTATAACATACTTTTCCACCATCCACAAATAACATCTCACCCAGCAAGATCTAGTGCTCTAATGTTGCTACTAATGGTTCCTTCTGAGCTCGTGGTCGAGGAGACATCCCAACAGCGGTTGTTTTCAGACAGAATCTGATTCAGATGGTCCCGAGAAAAATGAGTTCCCTGAACTCGTTTCCTATAAAACTCAGCCTTCTCTCGGAGTTCTTTAACCTATGCAGGAGAGTTGAGATATCATGTATCATTGTAAATGCTCCTTTGCAAATATCACCAAGTAGCATATCCAAGACATTGTACAAATACAGCCAGAGACCAAGGAGAAAGAAAGGCAAAAGTAGCCACATATACTATGTGCATTTTTAAGCAGAAATTAAAACAGTCAAGCTGATGCACAGTG
This sequence comes from Aethalodelphis obliquidens, assembly GCF_003676395.1. Classification (NCBI taxonomy): domain Eukaryota; kingdom Metazoa; phylum Chordata; class Mammalia; order Artiodactyla; family Delphinidae; genus Aethalodelphis; species Aethalodelphis obliquidens. The sequence continues at coordinate 16,733,644 of NW_020837952.1, forward strand.
CAGTTATTTTACTTCAGGCCAGCAGGCAGGGAGAAATTTGCAGCAGCTAAGAAAAATATCGACACCTACTTCTTACTTCAACTGAAATTACACAAGTACTCTATGCATTATTACAGATTTAAAAACTCAAAAGCAACCAACCTCCGCATACCACATGGCATTTAGAGAACCCTAGGGGAGGAATACAGAAACATACTTAATGACAGGTTAATGCCATAATCGAATATTAATGGGAATCACTGAAATACCTTATTATTTTTCCTTCTAAATATATACCAAACTTGTCAATTTTTTTTTAGTATTTTTAGTAGCATTTAATTCAGTAACCAAGATACTTTAACATTGCCTTGAAAATCAACCACGTTCTTGCATGGGTGGAATGCTGTCCGCAACAAGGTAACCTAATTACTATTTCCCCACCTCTGGAAGAGTACTGACATGCCAGAAACCCCTAGCCCCAGTCTTTACTTCTGGGCTTATATACACCTGCTGCTACTACTACAGAAGCTCCACTGAGAGAGTCATGAGGCTTTCCTCTCCACATTCCTCAACATTCCCTTGTAATCAGCAAAACCAGTATTAAATACATAATTTAAAAGAATATCCCACAAAATAATAACTGTAATATATTTGACAAAGCAACAGGATACCAAAAAAAAGTTCTGATGAACTACTGATATAAGGTGACTTGAATTCCCTAATATGCAAATAACATATTTTCACGTGAAAAGGCGTCTTTTATACTCATTGAAACCCTTTCATTTTATACATCATACTGCCACCTTCTGGCTTCCCTGAATACAATTCCACAATGTAAAAAAATTAAGTTGCAGCTTAAAAGTTTTGAATAATCTGCTTAAAATAATTTATTCTCAAAAAATTGTATCATTTTTTCCTATCATAAATACAAATATTAGCCTTAAAAGGATACCTGGATACTGTCTGCTAAAATCGCTTTTCTCATATTATGTAACAACCTAAATGGGAAAAGAATAGATACATGTGTATGTATAACTGAATCACTTTGCTGTACAACTGAAATTATCACAAAATTGTTAATCAACTATACTCTAATATAAAATAAAAAGTTAAAAAAATAAAAGCAAAGAAAAAAACTGCTTTTCTCTCACTTAAAGGCAAAAAAGCAAATAATGAAAATTGGCATTGCAAAAGCAACTGGAGAAACATATCCTCAGCTCCTTAAGGAAATACTACTGATGCAGAGAGATGCAAGTTCTACATCTCTAGGGAATCAGACAAAGCAAAGGACAGCGCCTGCCAGGGCAAAAGAAAACACATAATCCCAAAAGAGTCCTACTGCTCTAATGAACCAAACCTGAAACATTCCTAAAAGATAATTCAAAATATTGTTTTCTTCACTGTTAAAAAAATTAAGCCATGTTCATTTATCATTTTTTCAACTCTTATGCTTTAAAGAAAATTACTAATAATGGTTTTTGCATTTAATAGGTATTGAGTCTGTTGAACTCTTAACCAGTGTATTCTGAATGCATGGGAAGCTTGTAATAAAGTGCCTTGATATAATCTTAACCAGTGTATTCTGAATGCATGGGAAGCTTGTAATAAAGTGCCTTGATATAATCCGGATTTTATGAAGCATAAGTACCCCCATGCTTCAAATGTGTCATGGTCACTCCATCACCTAAAGGATAAAATCTTCATGCCTTAGGATCACTTCCTCCCCCCTGGGTTCTCAAAGCCCTTGGTGCATATCCCCACTAGTACTTATTTCATTCTTCTGGAATTATTGCTTGTGTCATTCTTCCCCATTAACCTATGAACTCCTTGAGGTGAGGGAGAATGTAGCCTTTCAACATTGATTCCACAACCTGTCCTGAGTATGGACTAAGCACTAGGCCTGAGCTAGACGGCTGGTAGCAAAGATAAGCAAGAAAGTTCCTGCACTCAACGTGCTCACAATCTGGTAGAGCAGGCCGATCTCCTCGTATATGATAAATCATTATCATAATATTGGTACGATCTATGCCATAATAAACAAATGAGATATAAACTGAAGGAGTGGTTTCAAAAGGGGGTCCTACCAGTCCTGCACTGTGTGTAAGGTGGAGCAGGAAGGAGCCGCAGAGAAGGCTGCATTCTATCCATACGGGAGGACCTCACTGATTGATGAATGAGAGGATTGATGAACATCCCCTCCATGTACACAGTGACCTAGTTTTATCTGACATCAACATTTTTTAAAGAAGGGAGGGGAGATACAGAAATTCTGTAAAACTTTATTCAGTTCTATTTGTTACTGACATTCAAAACTCAATGTTTTAAATTGACTTTATCAGCAATCTTTGTTAATAATCTTAGTACTGTTATATTTTACAAATACATGATTTTAAACTTCTGTAGTCCTAAACTCAGATGAAAAAATAGGACGCTGATATTTCCAAAGTAAGGTGTTCTACTAGAAAGAGAAAAAAAAATCAATGGTGTGAACTCAGTATTAAAAACAATCCCTACAGCCAAAAAAAGGAGCCACTAAAAATGATATGAATAAACAATGCCTAACTCAGTTAAAGCCACACACACACCCCTTTTCAGGTCAAGTAACACCATCAGGTTACATAATATTAAATGCTATAAGTAGAACGTTTTCCTTTCTGGATTTCTTTTCCCAAATTAAGAATTCAACTAAGTTGTTTAAAATTTATATGTGAAAAATTCAAACTCAGAAAACTGGGGAATAAAATACTCCTTTTCCCAAAATCATCCCCTGAAAATGAAGAGTCATCTTATACCTAAAAGTCCTTACAGTGTCTCTCAAATTACAGAATGTCTCAATGTGGCACTTCATCTTGAAACAAAGTCCTATTTCTGGAAGACACATTAGAAAAAAATTATCTCAACCAATGCAGTTGGGAGGATTAGAAGACTACCTAACAATCAGGAAAAAAAGACATTTAATACAGATCCAGTAGTTATTCTGAGGATTGGACTTAACAGTTGCAGTTGCTGATTATTATTAAAAAACAGCCTTCAAGCGAGCATTAGGAATAGAGCCACTGGTTATAGTATAGAGATAACAAATATACAACCACTGGACAAATAAAATCAACTACCCTAATGTTATGTGAATAGGAACTTGGGACACAGGATAAAATATCTAGTGACTAGACTATAAATAGATTTAAAAAGTACAATATCTCAAAGAAGAAAGAGGGAAATGAAGATGATACATGGACTAGAAAACTGTAACATGATTCAAAGTGCGTTAATATTCTAATGATAAAAAAGTTGCTGATGTCCAAATGCATTTGACGAGTGTGAATAATATTCCATGAAATGTTAGGAGTAGGAAAATGAGGGAGTACCTTATACGTAGGTACCTCAAAATCAGCCACATACAGTAAGTATCTTCCAGGGAAAAAAATGTAAGATATAAGAAAATATGGCCCATATTAAATGTCTATGACCTGATCGACTAAAACTATTAGCACTATCAGTGATCGCTAACCTCATAACTAAAAATTCTTATTCTTTTCTAACTCCAATTTGTTTTTTTGAATGATTTTGACCATGAAGTTAAGGCAAACTATTCTACTAATTTAAACATTTTCAACCACCTATAGCAATTAATAAAACAAACCTTCAGAAAAGTCACATTACCAAGATATTATAATAGGAAATCTTAAAGACCGATCTTAAATTAACAACAAAAACAAAAATGTTCTCTTCCACAAGGGCAGGATAAGGACTGTCACATTATCACGACTCCAGACATAACAGTCCTCTGAGTCCATTAAATGTTTACATCTGAGGCCTAAATACCAACTCATCTTAGTTCAAAGAAGTCTCAGACTAAGTGATAATCTTTCCAAAACAAGGAGCTTCTCATGAACCCAACCTAGCAAAGTACCGGAACACGACAGGGCAGTGGCTGACACCTACCAACTGGCCACACACGCCCTCTATGGCCACACTCTGCTCCTGCCTTTGCCTGGGGTTTTCCCCCATTCCCCATCAGACTCCTCAGGCACAGAGATCCTCACGGAGGTCTGGCATGGTCAGAAACTGCTCAAGAATTCAAAACTGACTCAATTCCTTTCTTCTGTCATGGCTGCTTTCAATGTTCTCATTTTTAACTTGATTTCACCAAGGTGAGTATAGGAATTTTGCCCCCAGTAATATTCGGTTGGCCGAAAAGTTCGTTCGGGTTTTCTGTGACGTCGTATGGAAAAACCTGAACGAACTTTTTGGCCAACCCAATATCGTCACCAGGACATAGGTCTGGGAGCTGCCAGAGCCAAGAACCAGAAGCTCAAAGTGTCAGAGGCTGATTACACATAATTGTTAGCCATGGTTTAAAGTATGGAGCTAAATAAGATTCATTCCCCATCCAAATTATCCCTCTCTTTATAATGTCTAATCCAAAATGTTCTCATTTAGCTTATTCACACAGAAAGGGGAGCAAACCATCAAGATGTAGTTTAAAAGATGCTAACTACACAATAACCAAAAAAGCTCCACCGTTTATCCTTTGGCTATAAGAAGCTAGTACTAAACTAGCACTCACCAATTCTAGAATTACCCTTTTCTTCCAACCTTTCTTTAGGATCCTCAGAATTTCTCCCATATGTCAGGGTATCCCAACACTAGAACTCAAACCTCTATCAACACAGGCCACTCCTTCCTTGTGCTTGCAGACTGCACTATTAGTACATGCTAACAGGGCACGTCAGTCAGATAAACTAATCTTGAAAAATTAATCAATCTTGAATTGAGAGAGGTCTGAAGGTTATAAAATAATCAAATCTATAATGCTACAATTCTATAAACTGACTTCATTAACATATTTGATTTTAAAAACATTTTTAACTTTAAAGACCTTATAATAATACTAATCTCTAAGCTAGTATTTTTAAAAAAACTAAACACACTGATAAACTATATCCTCATGCATACAATTGAAGTTCCTGATACTTTTAGTGCTATTACCGCATCATACATTTTCATACTGTCATCTCTATTACTAGGTGAAACTATTGTGAAATCAAACTGATATAGTGCCAAAGAACATGTGGGCTTCCTGAGCTTATACACTCACCTGATTTGGTATGTTTTCCTTCACACGTGTCCAAGTCCCAGCTTTATAAAAATATTGGGCTGGGCTCAGAAATTTTGCTCTATATTCAGAATTCACCTTCCTAACAGAAATGAAATGAGAGTAAATATTTCACCATGTTGATCATCTAAATACCATGATATTTTTCTTACAAAATACATACCCAAGCCTTTGATGTCTCCAAGGAGTAAGTTTCTTTTTAGGCTGGTTTAAGTCTTTTGATTCCATCTCTGCTTCTAATTTTAAAGGATCATCTGTTTTATTATACTAAAATGAAAATAATTTTAACTTTTTATGCTCAATTTATGTTATACATTAAAGTGAAAACACAGATGTTGTAAAGTATAGCTGGATACTGAATTACAATTCTGTTTTTAAAAGTAAGCTTTAACTACTAAAGATAACATAGAAATCATAAAAAATCAACAAGCAAATTTTGAAACTAGTATATCTGGTTAGTTTCTTGAAGTATATAGCTCAGGATATGGTTTCATTTTCTAACAATAAAAATTTTAGATACTTGGCTAGGAAAAAGTTTTAATTAACAAACATCTAAATAAATAAACTTTATGTTAACGACCTATTGAACACTGGTCTTACATTTTCCCTTGATATTCTAAGTTTACATTTAATTGTTACTCATTGGGACCTTCCACTTAATTATTGTAAGTTAGCACACAGCTTTACTGAATAACTTAATTCTTTTTTTTTCAAGAACATCATAGGTCCAACAAGTATATATATTATTAAACATATACATCATATATAATATATATGTATGACTTATATATATGCATATATAATTTTTATATATGTATATTTATATATATATAAATTATTTTACTTTTAGTCATATAATTTTTATTCTTAGAACCCATAACATTTCAGGTATGACATTCCAGGAGATCAAAAAATAGGACTTACCCCTGATTTACCTATAATTTACAATAATTTTAACCTGATGCTGTAACTGAAACAGCTGTAATTTCACACAGAGAAGTACGTTTGTATATACCAAGGTAAATCGTGTGAATTATACTGGCTATAATTTGGCATATTAAAGCTATGGTTTAAAATACATGTGTGAATGTGTGTTTCTATCTGATTTCCACTATTTAATTTAAAGTATGTGTTTCCATCACCACTGTAACCCCTGGAGCTCACAATACTATAAGGACAATCATTTGATATTAGACATAGCAGACTTACCTGCTGTATTGCTAAGCATATGCTGCACTGTATTACACTTAATTATTTAGATCTGTCTCCCCACTGACCCAAGAACTGCTTAGGGCTTAGTGTAGTTATCATTGTATTCTCAGTACCTACCTGGTGCCTGGTTTCTACCAGGTGCTAGATGAACATTTGACATTTAGTGAATAAATAAACAAATTAGTGAACTAGCTAAAAACAAAATCTCAAATGGTGATAAGTAAAAGGAAATTTGTAAAGTTCCAAATGGTGGTAAGTAAAAGAAAACGTGGAGAGTTTCAAATCATGAGGATTTTATTTTGTTTAAAGAGCTGACAAATACCTTCTTTTCAGGAGATATTGTTTCAAAATTTCCGTTCTCCTTCAAATGATTTCTTTGTTTTGGTTCTTTCACTGGAGATAAACCCTTAAAATTTCTTTTGTATTCAGTTTCATGGATGAATGAGTTACCTTGGAATTGTGGAATGAATTTGCTTTTATTGTGGAAAACCTTAAAAAAAAATTACTTTAGTTTAGTTTTTTGTTAAATATACAGAACTTCTTCAATTGCTTAAAAAATTTCACATATGAAGTTGAATCATAGGATACAAAAAAGGGAAAATTATATACGACTGTAATTTCATTTCACATGTCTAATTAACATCCATTGCAACAAAAGCAAAAACAAATGGGATTGCATCAAACTAAAAAACTTCTGTACAGAAAACAATCAACAGAGTGAAGAGACAGCATATTGAGTGGGAGAAAATATCTGCATTCATCTCATAAGGGGTCAATATTTAAAATATTTAAGGAACTCAACTCAACAGCAAGAAAACAACCCAATTAAAAAATGGGCAAAGAGGCATAAAAACAGACATATAGATCAATGGAACAGAATAAGGAGTCCAGAAATAAGCTCACATGTATATGGTCAATTAACTTATGACAAAGGAGCCAAGAACATACAATGGCGAAAGGGTCTCTTCAATAAATGGTGTTGAGAAAATTGGACAGCTACACACAAAAGAATGAAAATGGACCACTGTCTTGTGCCATACATAAAAATTAACTCAAAATGGATTAAAGACTTGAATGTAAGCCCTGAAACAATAAAACTTCTGGAAGAAATCATAGGCTAAGATCCTTGACATGGGTCTTGATGATGGTTTTTTGGATTTGACACCAAAAACAAAGGCAACCAAAGCAAAAATAAACAAGTGGGACTACATCAAACCAAGACACAATATTTTCAAATCATATATCTGATAAAGAGTTAATATTCAAAATAATAAAGAACTCATAAAACTCAATTAAAAAAAAGCAATCTGATTAAAAATGGGCAAAGGAACTTTTTTCCAAAGAAGACATACAAATGGCCAACAGGTACACGAACAGGTGCTCCACATCACTAATCATCAAGGAATAAACCAACATCAGTGAGATTTCACCTCACATGTTAGAATGGCTATTATCAAAACTACAAATGGTAACAAGTGTTGGCAAGGATGCAGAGAAAAGGGAACCCCAGTCCACCGTTGGTGGGAATGTAAATTGATATGGCCGTTATGGAAAGCAGTATAGAGGGTCCTCAAAAAATTTAAAATAGATCCAGCAACCCCACTTCTAGGTATATATCCAAGGGAAATGAAATCAGTATCTCAAAAGATATCTACACTCCCATGTTCATTATAGCATTATTCACAGTAGCCAAGATATGGAATCAGTCTGTGTCCATGGACAGATGAATGGATAAAGAAAATGTATTATTATTCAGCCTTAAAAAAAAAAAATCCTCTCACTTGCAACAACATGGATGAACCTGGAGAACATATGCTAAGTGAAATGAGCCAGGCACAGAAAGACAAATACTGCATTATATGATCCCACTTATATGTGGAATCTAAAGGAACTCATAGAAGCAGCAAATAGAATGGTGGTTGCCAGGGACCAGGGGGTGGGAGAAATGGGGAGATGCTGGTCAAAGGGTACAAAGTTTCAATTATGCAGGATAAATAATTATGGAGATCGGAAGTACAGCATGTATGTAGTTAACAATACTGTATTATGTACTTAAAATTTGCTAAAAGGATAGATCTTAAGTATCCTCACCACACACACAAAAAATGGTAACTACATGAGGTGATAGATGTGTTAATTAGCTTGATTGTGGTAATCATTTCAGAATGAATACGTATGTCAAAACTTCACATCGTACATCATAAATATATAATTTTTGTCAATTAGAGCTCAGTAAAGCTGGAGAGAAAATCCAAAGGTCAACTTTCTCTACTCATTACTATGTTTTGAATAATAGTTATTGTAATCAAATAATGCTTAAGCCAAAAGAAATAATGAACCATATCTTTTCTCCCCCAAGTGTCCCACCCCCCTATTAGTTTGGTAGTGAGAATAGTAAAATAGGCAGATTTTAATAATAAGAAAATACACATTAGCTTTACAAAGCAACTCTGTTGTCAGCTCTGCAGGGTTTTTTTCCTCCTTGACATGAATTTTTTTTCCTCCTACAACAATAAAAAAGTCTTAACGTTTTGAATATCTGACATATGCATTTGCTCAGGTTTTTTCCTTTGCTTATTTTTAGCTTAAAGCAAGGAAAAAAACAGGTAATTATCATGTCTCTATTTTTAAATGTTTTCTTTTATCCTTAATATTTCATAATATGGTTTCCATTTCATGGTCTATTACCACTGATTACAGAGAAAGCAAATAGAAAAGATATGGAGTTCAAATAAGGTATATTATTGCTTCACAACGCTGAATAATACACCTTCATACAGATCACAACCAAACAGTATATCTTTTTAAGTACAGTATAACCTCAAGGACTCTTCTGCCAAAAATTGTTCTGACTCTTTTACATATTAATATAAGACATCCTTTCAGAAAACAGGTGTCTGATAAAACAGAACGGAACAGCTCCTTTAGAGGTTCCCTATCAACAAGCTTTGAAAGTTTCTGTCACAGAGCTCTTCAATCCACAGACCCGAAAACTGATATGCTTTCAACTAACAAAGAGCATTTGCTTCCAAAAAAAATTCTCTGAAACCCTCACTAATGAAAGTAATAAAGCTAGTAGTGAAGGTATTGCTAGTGATTTATTTTATGTTATACTTCTGATACTATCAAAAGAACGTTTCTACATAATGCTCTCACTGAAGTATGCAGAAGTTGTCAATAGGGCTTTGATTTGAATCACCTCTACCTTAAAGGTAAGATATTCTACAAAAACTGAACAGTCATGATTTTTAGGCTGTAAGTAATTTTGTAGGTACACTTTCTATCCAACAACACTTGTGAGCCAGCAAAAGAAGTACTGATTCTATTCACTAGGTTTATAAAGGGTATGTATTGATTTATGTTATTTTATGTGTCCCTAAAATGTTATATAAATTTCAGTTTTTTAAAAACTGAATAACAAGTAAGCAAGCCTAAAGCTGCTACAATTTGTAGGATAACACTGGTACTATCTTAGTGTAAGATGACATGTTATTGTCTTGCTGAATCTAATTATCCTCTTGGTCCTTATGGGTGTATAAAGTATATAGGTGAGTGAGAAAGAAAAGACTAAGCTGTCATGAGCCTTTGGGGATATTCTAAATGGAAGTATTTCCTACCTAAGCCTAGGAGTATGGTTAAGAACATAAATGAGCTAAGAACTGTCTGGAGAATTCTAGTAGTAAAACAACAGAGTATATATTAGTAATGGTAGTCTAATACTAAAATTGTGTGAGGATACAATGAAACCTAATATCACATTTAGTTACCATTATAGCTTTTGAATTTATAAATATAGTTAAACTGACAATTCCTATCACTGTTCATTTGATATAAGGACAAAATTATATATCTTGCATCACTTTCAACCTATTTTGTACTTATTAAAATAAATATCCAACGCAGTTACACCTTTCTTAGAAGACAGAAAACATGCAATATATTAGTCAACAAAATTCAACATTTCAGAATACAATCAATTTAACAATTTTTTAATAAATAAAAAAAATTCACAGCATGCAAAAACTTACCAGTCCTCAAGTTTTCATTACCCTGTCTCATATTTAGTATATGTGATGGATCTGGCAACAATGATCATCAGTAGCCTAGGACAGTATAATATTACTACTATAAATCAGAAGTAATAGGATGATTTTAGCAAAACTCTCATTTTCACGTTTCTAGAACCCACCTTCAGGCCTTCTTAAGTATCTAATTTCTTTCAGTTCTTAGTTCTATGTAAATCTGCAACACTAGATTAGATGATATTCCTCAAAAATGTATTGCATCCATTAAACTACCTGATTGGCTGCAAAAGCTGAAGTAGTTTCTTTAGGGGTCTTCCAAACAAACTGCCTTTGATATTCAGAATTTCTCAAGACATTATGTGAAGGAACAACGGTCAGTCCAGCTTTTTTCTGTAGAAGTCTATCCAACTGTTAGGGAAAAAAAAAAATCCCACTCAAAGTTATTAAAAATTTCTATTCAAACTTTTTCTTTTTTTTAACTATGGTAAAAAACGTAGAACATAAAACTCTACCCTCTTAACAAATTTTTAAGTGTACAGTAAGGTATCATTAACTATATGCACATCGTCATACAGAAACCTTTCTTTAATTGTTAATCTTCCTTTAAATTGTGAAACTCTTTAAAATTCCCTTAATACCGTCAAGGAATTATTGTGCATCCCAGCAAAAGATAACATTTCTCTCATTGCTTCTCGGCCTTTTGGCTAAGATCAAGTGTAGATAACATTTCTCAGTCCCTTCCTACCAATTATGCATAATTGAATATATTACTAAGAAACAACAGCACATTACCTCGTCCACAGCTTGCTTTGGGGACACCCCTTCCCCTGCCCACCAGACTTACATGTCACCTTCCTTGATTCCCATGCCCCCTGGTCTTCCAACACTTCTAAATGCCTCTCCGTGGTTCCAGTCAGCGGTGGACATGAGATGGGGAGGAAGCAGTAGAGTGGAGAAAAATGGGGAAGCAGTGAGGCGTCTGCACGGGTCCCTGCAGCCTCTGCTTATGTGCTCGCAGGGACCTGCTGCAGGCCAGCTGGGACATAAGAGAGCAGAACTGCAAGATCTTTTGAGATCTAGCCAGACCTCTCCTTTCTTTTGCATTTTGTCAATTGAGACTCTGTTTTTTCTGCTAGTACACAATAAGAAATTGAAAAGGGCCTAGGTATAAGTCAGCTCACCATCCCTGCCAGAGGTAATGGCCTACTCCCTTTCTCTGTCTCAACTTGATCTGTCCCTTAGGACTCAGGTGCTGATATATGATAAATAAAATCCAGAGGCAGGCTGTGTACCCAACGAAGGGATATCTTAGTAAAACCAGTACAAAATGGCAACTATTAAGAAGAGAACTAAGTCATAATAACTAAAGTCAACAGCCTCTTATCAACTCTTCTACAGACACTGGACAAGAAAACAAATAATGGAAAAATTTAAGCACAAAATGTAATATTACTGAAATGATGATGAAATTTACAAAGAATTCTATGCTTCTGAAAGGAAATACAGTGAATATACCTACCCCACCATCTATGTTTTCTGAAAGAAGCTTGGTAGAATGTTCCAGCTCCACATTTTCATTAACTGGTACATGATTTGCTACTATATCCTCCTTATTTTCCACAATTTCTGAAGCCCCTTCAGCTCTGGAGTCTGCAGAGTGAGATCTGGTTCTCTTGGGAACCCTGGAGGCGTCTAGTGCAAGAACCCTTTCTTGGTTAACATCTTCTTTTTGTTCTGGTTCTGGTGTTCTGGGGGCTTCGGGTTCTGGTGATACAACCACAGCGTTCTCTGAGGTAGCTCCATTCCACTCAAGAGATTTTGAAATCTGTGGGTCATGGTGAGGGACTCTTCTTTTGGAAATAAAACTTGGCTCTTTTGTGATTCCTACAAAATATAATATACAAAAATAGCAGATACCAAAGCATCAAGCTACAAAGACAACTTTTAATCACATGTATGAGAGGAGAAATGGAATTTAAAATTCAGTTGAGATACACAATATCCTTCCAGTTACGGGATTTAAAAAAGTACAGTTTTTCAACATAATATCTTTAATTTTGTTTTAAAGAAATATTAAACGTTTGACCATAATTTTTAAATTGAGGTCACAATGTTCGAGTTATCCTAACACAAGTTGCTAGAATCACAACGTGATGGACCTGGCAAGCCAGGTGGAATGTGTTGCCTCCGTTTCTAATTACTTTCCTGTGCTACTTTACAGAACAAAGGGCCCTGGTGCTGTCAAAATTTGGAACTTTTCACAAAGCTTCTCTTATGTACAGCAGACCAAGATGAGAAGGGGTGAGATGTCATTATGCTGGATCTTAGTTCTACATTTGCCTTGAGTTCCTGAGAAGTAAAGAGAATGAACCCTTTTCACAAGACCTAAGATACTATTTCTCTATATTTCTGTCTGGCAAGCAAATGTCCAAAAACTTAACCTTCTACCCAGGTAAGAGGAGCTCTGTGGAATGACAGTCACTGAGATACTGCCCTAGTTTGGAGCCATTCTTTAAAAAGAAAGAAGACAGTGCAGGGTGGGGTAGAGAAGAAAGATTAAGAATGGAAGAGAAGGGAAGGTAGACAGACAACCTGGCATTAGGTAAAACCAGAGCCCTTTAGCCTCTATCATGGATGTTCTGGCCATCAAACCCAGGGTCCCCACCCTTACAAGTCTGCCCTAGACCATGGTCTCCAAACTGGGTGCATATATATCTGGAGGCACAGAAAGACATTCTGTGCGGGGGCAGGAGCAGAAATGGGCAGCTTAAGGGAATCACTTTCCAGATCCTAACTTCCATGTGTGCTACTTCCTGACAGCCTAAGGGCTGCATCTGCCATCTGTAGTTTCCTTTCTCACCACTCCCTTCATAATCACCCTCTTCCCACTTCATACAAGAAAGACACGCCTCTCAACCACCCTATGGAATAAAAAAATTGTCATAGGTGGGGAGGACAAACAAAGGAACAATTCAAGAAAGCACAACTCCTGAGGAAGAGTATTTGGCAGCAAAGCAACAAAGGTAGAGATTAGAAATAACAAAAGAACAGTGCCTTATTTTATCCAGCACAACACCTTTTCCATCTACCTATCTTAGAATTAAAATTCAGGGTGTAAGACAGTCATTATGTGAAATGCATATATGCATATTAATGCATTTATGTGGACCAAAAAATAAAGTCAGACTTTTTTCTCACAGAAAATAATTCTAATTTACATGATTAGTTTTCTAATGAGGACTGACTTTACCAATTAAATGATGAACATTTACCATAAACTGAGCTCAATCGCTAGCTCCAAAATTGTAACAAAAGACATGTAAAACATATACACAATATTCAATATGCTAGAAATCATATCCTTTGAAACTATTCATTACACTTTTGATAAAAAAGAACTTAAATATCAACTTTAAAATGTGAACAGAGATAAGAGTTTCTAAATTCTTTTAGTGGGTATGAAAGCACAAAAGCTTGAAGACCACTGCCCCAGACTTCTCTCTTTAACACAGAGCAGGGCTGGTGGAAGAAGAGCAAAATGAAAAGGGAAGATTCTCAAGTGGTCCATCCTTGTCTCCTAGCACCGTGGAAAATACACTATGAGGAAAAATAAGCACAGAACGCCCAGCCAGCCTTCGGTAACACCGCTGCTGTTCCTTCTTGGCCCCCACCTCCCTTTCTGAGCAACCTGGAGTTCTCACTCTGCCCCTCCCCCTTACCTCCCTGTTAACAGGCCTCCCCCTAGACCATTCCTTCCTCACAAGGTACCATACTCCAAAGTGGCTCTCCTCCCACAGTCTCATTTCATCACCCCTACCCTCACATGTAGCTGATCCAAGCTAAAATGTTACATGGGGGCAACTATGTGGTTAACCAATGCCCCGTGTCATAACATCCCCCAAGGCCCTCAGTGGGCTAGCTACATTTTGAGAGATTTATGTTGGGATTCTTAATCTAATAGAGCCTCGAATCTGTGGAGTTTCTGGTCATTCGGAGAGGATTATGAGCACCACCCTGCCCAAGATGCAGTGACACCCAGTCTTTGAAGCCAGGCTCTGGGCAAAGGGTCCTGACAATTCAGAGGAATCCTAAAAGAACCACCCACTCTCATCCACTTTTCCCTTTGTTCTCCAAACCTAATCCTGGAAACACTCTCATCTTACTAATTTCCCAGGCTTGCCACCCCACATGTAAGTCTTTCTTCTCCTGGCTTCAAACATCTAAGTTGGAGGAACTTATATACTACACATCTGGCACTCTCACACATGTCACAGGTTGGGCACCAAGCACTCATCTGTATATATGCACCTAGCCCTTAAGAGGAACATCTCATTTCATCCCTCATAGGAATCCTGTGCAATGGGCTTCCCAACTCCCACTTGGTGAAACAGGCCCAATTTGCCCGAAGTCACACAGCAAATGTGGATTCAAACCCAGGTTTATTCATTCATTCAAAAATGAAGTTTAATAAACTCCAGAGTATGCCAAGGCCCTGTGTCATGTACTAAGCAGGAACAAGGTGGTGAAGACAGACAGAGCCCTGCTCTCAGAGATCTTATGTTCTAGTGAGGGAGAATTAAGCAAGCAGGTTGAATGGAATCAGTCTGTCTCTTTCCCCTTCTACCACACTCTGGGAAACCTTAGCCGAGGGTTCTAACTTCCCTGAGATACAGGGAGGAAGCATGTGTGATGACAAGAACATGGCCTCTGAACTCACAGGCTTTGAACAACACAGACTTGATTTCAAATCATGGTTCTGTCACTTATGAGTGTGAACCTTGGGCAAACTGCTTTATCTATCTAAGCTTCCATTCCTCAAGACCTTGGGAGTACCCCTCCCCACACTTGTCCACACTCAGCTTTCATGTCTCAGCTCCAATATCACTTCAAATAAGCCTTTCCTGACCACTGATTCTAAAGTGTATTCCCTCCAACCCACCCCTCCTTCCAGTTATCTATCACACCAGCCTACAATTTTATATAACAACCTGAAATCCCCTGGTTTATTTATTGAGTTACTTGTTTACTGTTTTCCCCACAGTTAAGGGTCTTTGCCTGGTTCAAAGTTATATTCCTAGAAGAGAGGAATAGTCATGGCCTACGGTAAACCCTCAATAAGTATTTGTTAAACAAACGAGTGAATCAACCAGGCCAACTGAACAATGCTTCACAAATTTTTTTCTTTTTTTGTGTGTGGTACGCGGGCCTCTCACTGTTGTGGCCTCTCCCGTTGCGGAGCACAGGCTCCGGACGCACAGGCTCAGCGGCCATGGCCCATGGACCCAGCCGCTCCGTGGCATGTGGGATCCTCCCGGACCGTGGCACGAACCCGTGTCCCCTGCATCGGCAGGCGGACCCCCAACCACTGCGCCACCAGGGAAGCCCACTTCACAAATTTTTAATAAATCATTTTGCAAACTTGACCCCGAGGTTTATTCAACTTATAATGACTACTAGCTGTTCAACTTACCTAATTGATCTGATCTAAGTCCAGCCCATGGGTACCTTCTCCCCAATGAGGAATTACAGGACTCTGACAAATATGACTTTTTCCACAGAAAGTTTCTCTGGTATTCACTCAACCCCTGTAATGCAAAGTACAATTTGAGTAAAACGTAAGTAATGAAAGTTGTTTTAAGGTAGACATCAGTAAAAATCATTTCTGAACCTCTAAAAAGAGTTGAAAGACTTAAGACTGATAATTAAACATAGAAGAGGTCCTTAATAATAGCTCCCAACATTGACCCAGCCCTGTGCTACCAGTTCATAGTGTTATATCCTTTAATCCTCACAACCACTTGAGACAGATGTTACAAGGATTCTGAGGCTCAGAGTGGCTACCCTTTTGCTGGTTGTCTGATTCCAAAGCCTGAGGTCTTGTCTGATAATGGGTGGCAATCTAAATCCTCATCACTATAATTATCCTAACTAACGAAGTTCTCACCAAGTACACAATATAATATAATATGCCTAATCCCTTTAGAAGTTTTGTAAAGTCAACCAAGAAAAGCCAAATTCCCTCCCATTCTGGATGCAAACCCTCAAGATAAAAGAAGACAGTCAGGGCTTGTGGAACACTGTGGTCAACTGTTATGTTGAAGGGTGCTTGACCATGACAGCTACCAGCTACCTGGAACTATTAACAAACCTTAAACAAATGCACAATTGTGAAGAATGTGTATTTCTTATACCCTGTCTTTATCTTGTCAGGGTACCATTTCTCAAGCCTTTAAAAGACATAACACACTTTAAAGTTTTAAAGGGAAGGGGTGTTAAAAGCTAAGCTGTGATGTGGTCCACAGGTGTCCCAATCTGAAGCCACCGTAGTTCCCATTATAAAGTGCCCTCCATCTACACGCCTCTGAGCTCTCCCCGCCCCCACCCACCCAAATAAATCCACCTCAAACCATCTAACTATTCCACTCGGCAACTCGGAAGTGAGTGTGAGCGGAGAGGGGGCTAGGTAAGAGGACAAGAGCAGCATCCTCTAGGATGGTTACAGGCAGGATCGGGAGCTGACAGGCTCAGCAGGGCCGAGGGGCGCGGCCCAGGAAGCCAGTGAGGCTCCGGCGCCCTGCACCCGCCCTGTCCCAGCTCCCCCCATCAGGCTTCGGCCCCCGGGGACCCCGGCCTCACCTTGAAGCGCACCGGCATGTCGCCCGGCGCTGGAGCCCCAGTCACTCCGACAGTTAATGAGACAAAAAGCCCGGAGGGGGCGGGGCGACAACAGGAGGTTCCCTAGCAAAAGCCTCGGCCCAGCGTCCCCGACTACGCGCCGGCGCACTCCGCGCTTGTCTCCTTGAGCCGTGTCGCTCTGCCTTTCCCCGCCCATTCTGAAGACTGAAAACCAGTAGAGACTCGGAGAGCCCCGCACCGTCATTAAGAGTCGACCAATCAGTGCTGGAAAGGAGAACGCCCGCCTCCCCAGCCAAATCCCGGGGATTGATAGAGATGGCGGGCGGAAGGCCGGCCAATGAGGCTCCCGGGCCCGGAGTGGGCGGGGCCCCGCGGGAGCTTCGTCCTGAGGAGAGCTCGACGGCGTCTGTTTTGTCGCGTCCTGCGCACCAATGGGTCTGCGTGCCGCTGGGATTCGTGAGTCGCCGGCCTCGCTGGACCCAGGTTCTTCACGTCATAAAACAGGAAGGTGTGTTTTTAGTTCCAACATGTATGACAGAACGGAGTGTTTCTTTGTATGAAATGAAAATATTCAGGTCTGTTCTTTAGAATATCAATTCCTGCCACCGACAACCGTGCTACACTATTTACTGTCACGTCAAAAGGAAGAGGCCAGAAAATAAATATGGCTTACAGGCCAAAAAACTTTTTTACTGAATCTTGATAGACAAACTGCTGACTTCCCAGTGATGTTCTTGCCTCCCACAACCCCCACCCCGCCTCCGCCCCAAAAGATGTACATGTAGCTCCTAGATTAGGAAACGTTCGTTAATGATGCTTGTGAGTCTCAGCTTCCAAAGTTTCAGCCTTGTCTCTCCTCTCACCCTTTTTAAAAATAAAATTCCACTTGAATTTTACAGATTTTTGCCATCATCAGTGTATCTTGAGATTCTACCATTGACAGAACACTGTGCTGACCCTGGTGATGGAAAAGTCATAAATTGTCCAGATAGTTCTCTAATATGCTTGGGGAGAATGAACATATATTTATTCAATACTACTGTACAATGTATCATGTGCTAAATTTCCAAATGAGAGGTATGAATGATAAACGAATTGGAGGAAGGAGTCATCCCCAAGGTCAGAGATGGTTAGAAAAAGCCTCAGGAAGAAATATTCAGACTTAGCCTTGAAGTTTAGAAGAACTGAAATAAGTAAAGAGGAAAATGGGACAATCAAAGGGCAGATGTCTGAATGGAATGCTGCCAGGCTTTTTCCAGAACAATGAATGCAGTTTCGTTTTACTTCTGTCATTTGTTGACTGAAGAAAAGGATACCCTCTTTTAAACTTTCAAATATTATTAATCCTTTCTGCAGAGGCTTGTCTTCTGAATCCTAATTGATGTCTCTGTTCTTCTTCTTCATCACTGAGATACTTAAAATTTCATTTGAAGGAGCCATCTGATATATGAAACAAAGAGAATATTAAATTAGTCCCTATGCAGCCATGCATCCAGAGGGCCCTTGATAAATGTTAATTGGTGATGACAGCATCTCTGTCGTGTAAATTAAGAATGGCACAAACACACAGTGGAACATAAAACAAAAGTCCTCTGCAGGAAAGCAGCCCAGATCTTACAGGATAGGAAAGACACAGATCTGGTTGTACACAAAGCTTTGTTACCACATAATGCTAAGGTGAAATCAGTAGAAGTAAGTATACAGAATGTAGCCTGTCTGCCAAACAAGGGCAATGATAACTATAGTTGAGCTCTGCTGAGCAGGGAACAAATGTCAAGAAAACCAAACAGCAGATGGTAAAAAATGACTTAGTCACAACCTGAGTTTGCTGAGATGTATTATAAGGACTCAAGGAAGACGAATAGTTTACTTTGTTATTTTTAAGAAAAGCCTATTTCAGTTTATGAGCCAAAGATGTAGAAATGAAAAGAGCGACATTGTTGCTAAAGGAGAGTTTTGTGGCCTGTGTTTTACCAGCTCCTAACACTCTCCACTACTGTAGGCAGCAGACCCGGTACCCCACAAAGTTCCACCCAAGTGTTCTGGAGAGTGCCTAGGAAGTGTCTCACATGTGCCTACAGCTACCACATATAGTTTGCCCAGCAGCACTGCCACTTCTTCCAATAGCCACACATCTCTAGGTGTCACTCTTCTTGCTGGCCACCAACATTTCCTGTGGCCTGAGTTACCACAGGCGCAGCATGGAACCTCCTTGGGCTATTCAACCCTGGCGGGAATCTGTGGCAAATCACCTCCGTACATTTTTTGTGTTACCCTCTATTGAATGAGTACCAAAGTGTCTTACAGAGCTTTTCCACTTGTATTTTAGCCTTCCTTCTCTCCAAAGGACTCAAGGTGAAGTCCATTGGGTCTAGGCCAGAAAGTAATTCCTCAAATGATGGATCGAATTCCGTGAGATGAGGGTGTCACAACTGGCTCCCTCTTCCCTTTCTTGATTTCTCTGTTTCTCATGCAAATAGATTTCTGTTTATTGCCTGTGAGAGACAAACTGATACAACCTGTATAAAAGGCAATTTGGCAGTGCTTTTCACCCAGCAATTCCACTTTTGTAAGTTATCTTACAGATATACGTGCCCAAATGTGAAAAACCAATTCATTTAATGTTGTTGACTGCATTGTTTATAGTAACAGAAGTTGGAAGCAACTTAAATGTCCATCTGCAGGGTACTAGTTAAATACATGATGGTTCCTCCAGGGACCAGAGCAGGAACAGGCGGTGCAGCAGGTCCAGACGGCAGTGCAGGCTGCTCTGTTCCTTCGGGCTTTCTGACCCAGCAGATGTCAAGTATACACTATATCCTTCAGGGTGTGGTAGGGAAAACAGAAACTACCAGAAGCATTTCAACAGAGAAAACTTAATATGAGCGATTGGTTAGCTGTTGGAGAACTTTAAAAAGCTAAATGGAGAAAGAGAGCATAGTAATTCCAAGAAGCGGCTCATACCCTGGGTCTGGAAGAACAGAGGGAAAATGTTGAGGTTACTCGAGCACAGCTCCAGGCTGGCTGGAGACACCTCATGGGAGTTGGTCAGACCTCTGAGAAGGAATCAGTGCCTAGTGGTGCTGGTGCCTCTGAGGGGACAAAATGAGGCTGCCCCCCAAAAAAGAAAAGGGAGGCAGAAGGGAAGGGAATGAGGAGACTGCAACCAACTGGCACCATGGAGGTAAAGGTCATTGCTAAGGGGCTGCAGAGAGGAAAAGCTAGTAAAAGAGAGCATTCCTGTCTCTAGAGTCTGTCTTAGCACACCTAACAGGGAGCTAGCAGGATCCAAGGGGTCTGCAGATTCCAAAGGGTGAGACTAGAATTGAGACAATAGCTTATTAACTTGAACGCCCCCATGCAACCCTTAAAAAGAAAGAAGCATTTCCTTGAGCTAACATGGAATGATTCCTCCCTCTCCCTCTGCCAAAAAAAAAGGCAAGTTGTAGAAGAGCTTGTGTAGTATACCGTCAGCTGGGATAAAAGACAGACAAAAAAAAGAAAAATGATGTTATGATGGCATCATTCACAGACATTTTTACCCTGAGTCTAACTACATTAGCAGCAGCTATGAAGATGAGCATTTTATTCATAGTTTCTAATACATGGAAATTTTGTGGTATTGATAGTTATTAAGGCTGTCCTATTTAAAATGACGCTTTCCATTGACCCATTCTAGAGTCACTTTGATTTATATATATCCCAATAGGGCTGTTGCTTCTTTTAGAGACAAAAACATATCAAAATCGTTTAAAGCAACTTTTATTTGTACTTGAAGTGTAAATATACTACTCACTCTATTAAAAACAGAAAGTCGATCACTTCACAAATCTAACAATCTCCCATCATTTTCTCGGTAAGAATTGAAAGATTGAAGAATTTGTATTTGCCTCTAACTATATTTTCATTTAACAAACAAAAATATGTTATCTATAAGCAAAACACTTATACAGATAACAAAGTTGAAGAAAGAAGATACAGTGAGTAACACACAGCCTCTGCCTTCAAATGTGATTGCAATCAGATGAGGGAACAGACGCGTACACAAGAACACAGGAAATGATAGAGAGAAGGAAGCAAAGAAGGGGCTAAATGTGAGCACCCTGGTATTCTGAAGATGCTTTCAAATCTAGAGCCAGCAAGTTTGATCTAAGCCTGGGGACTAAAGAGCAGACAGGATAAGGCAGCTGCTTTTAAATTCCATCCTGGGAAACACCTGACCTAGGTGACCTTTCACTTTCTCTTTTGTTATGCCCCCAGGTAGCTGAATCCAGGCCAGAGATCAGGAAGATTTTAAGGAACACTTGCTCAAGATTCTTTCCCCAAAAGGTAAATTACTTGCTGTCTGTTGTCTCTCTTTTTTTCCCTTACTGCTTCAGAAATAAGAGTAAAGGTGGTTTAGAAATCACCGTTTTAGCAACATGGTGATACGTCATCCTTGCGTTTGCATGTGTATAATTTACTCTGAAATACCTTACAAGGTAACTGAAATTCCAGTTTCCAGGCTCAGCAATGCTCTGGCACTTGTAACTTCCCCTCAGGTCACACTTATATGGTCTTCCCTTGGTAAAGCTTGAGTTCAGCCTTTGCCAAAAAGCAATCAGTCTGACCACTGCTTTCTTTGGCATTTTTCCATAGGTAATAACTGCCTTTTCCTCATATGAATGAATTTCTGATTGCACAACTGAAAAAAAAAGTGAAAAAATTAAGTCAATGGATTCTGTCTTGGAAGCAAAATTTCTGGCATTTCACATTAATGTAAGAAACAAATAAACAGGGTCTGTGATTAAGACTTGCCAATGAGCCAAGTGCAGTTTGCCCTCCAGACTTTTAGCCCCCATGCCTTTGTTGACAAAGAAGTGTCTGGCTTTTGAATCAGTGGGGCACCTTTTGGAGGGACTCCAGCTTCTCCTGACAGCACAGACTTTTGTGTGTGTGTGAGGCTGTGGGACTCCTTGCCATACAAGGCTATAGTAAGTAAAGTAATTCTCAGTAAGGCATAAACCACTGCAAGCCTTACATACCATAATAATGTTGTGTCTCCATGCAACAAGACACAGAATAATATTGGGGACACAAAATTCCTTTCATTTTAAGGCCTTCACTGTTGAAGATTCTGTTATCTAAGAATTACCTTCCCTTTTCTTCACTGAATATTCATTGTCTTAAATCACCACCCCTACAGATTTTTCTAGAGTTGCTAACTCGGCAGATTTGGAAGCTTTAATTCTCTCACCACTTAAAACCAGATGTCATGTCTTAAGGTCAGATCAGAGGACACTACCCACCTGCCTTCCTAAGAACCTTGTAAATATCTACTCTATGCCAAAATAAATTGTGAAATGTTCTTTTATCACATAGTTGTGTATATACACCTTAATAACTGCAGATCAAGACCAAATAGCTCTTATTATTCCTTCTGAAATCACTGTTTTTTCCATTAGCATTGCTATATCAAATATCATAAGGGACCAAGAATTTTTCAGAACATAAATCAGTTTTCCTCTCCTTAGTTGACTTATAATTGTTGGTTCCCTTAAGAAATTTTTATTTGAATTTTGCTGAAGCCATGAGTTCATAAAATCTTAGTACTACGTTGTTAATCCTTTACTCTCAACTTCTGTTAATTGAATTAATGATGTTTGACAGTGTAGAGAGTGATATGCCCAATTGTGAAATACACTGAATGTATGAATTTAAAGAAGTTGTTTTCAGTATCATTGAGCATATGCCTATGAAATAAGTTTTAGGACTGATGCTTGTTTTAGTTGATCATAGCTGTGGTAGATACTGAGGCTGACTCATTCCAAATCCATTCCAACTTCCTTCTCATGTCCTGCAGAAGCTAGAAAGCTAAAAATCCCTTTGACCCTAGATGCCTTTGCAGCTGAAGTTCAGGTGTAACCTACATTCTGATGACAAGAAGCACTTACATAAAATGAATTAGATGGAAGAAAATGAATTGGAAGAAAGGCAAAGCACAGGCATCTACCATGATGGTGTAAATCATGGCAATAACAGCAGCAGCCTGGTTCTGAGTTAGCAGCTTCCTAATTACAGGAGAAGTGACAGGGTTCTGGAACCAGAGCTTGTAACAGTGGCTTGTCAACTTAGCAGGGAGTTTCCTGGTTCGACAACTTCATGACTTTAGTGACTCTGTCATGTAACATGGCCCCAGAGTCTACTTCTTCAGACTTCCCAGTGATTCTGTAAGCTACTCATATCAATCATCTATTGCCACAATAATGCTCTATAACAAACATTGCTAAATGCAGCAGCTTAAAACAGTAACCATTATTATTGCATGAATCTCTTGGTTAGCTGGCCAGTTCTACTGGTCCAGGTTGAGTTTGGCTGATCTTACTGAGCTTGCTCATGTGTTTGTGGTGTGAGAGCTGATGGGCTAACTAGAGGCTGACTGGTCTCAGATGGCCTCAGCTAGGACAACTGATCAGTGTTCCATGTGGGCCCTCATCTTCCAGCAAGCTAGCCTGGATAGAGATCCAAGAGGAAGAGCAAGGTGTGCAAGGCCTCTTGAGGATTAGGTTTACAAAGAGCACACCATTTCTACCACATTCCATAGGCCAAAGCAAGAGTCAAGGGGTAAGGAAATAGACTCAGTCCCTTGATGTGAGGAGTTACAAACTCACATGGTAAAGGAGGAATGAAAAATTGGGGCCATTATTGCAATAAATCTGTGTCAACACTGAATACTCTGAAAATACCCTTTCTGTTTTGAATTGCTAGAGTAAATTATGTTCTCTGCAGTTTAACTCTGACTTGCACAGTGGTGGGTTAGACGCTCTCATTTACCTCCAGTCCCTCTTAAAACTCTAAAAACAGACAATAAATGAGGAAAACAGGTACAAACTGGTACGGTCAAAGAGAAAGGCAGAGGCAACAATGGCAAAATAGAGATAGCAACACATACTGGACATATAGAGAGCAGTCTGTGGCAGACTGGGTTCTCTGGGAAGCAGACCCCGGGATGTAGTTGCATGTGCTGAATGTTAGTGAGGGCCCTGGGGGTCCATAGCTGTGGAGGGAGAGCAAGGGAGCAGGAGTGAGCAGAAGTCAAGATGCAAGGCAGGCCTGACCACAGCCTCAGGCAACCCCCTGGGGGGTCCAGAACTAACATGGCCTGTCAGAGTTCTGCGTTGGGCCATAATAGACTTCCCTAGGAAGGGCATGGCCTTGGGCAAGGTGGCTGTCTGCAGTGAAGGTGATCCCTAAGGGGGATGATAGCAGAGAGCACAGCCAGTAGCAGCAGGATTTGGACAGCGCATCATTGTAAGCATCTTCCTACTACGCAGTCAGTGTTCCCAACTAGTAGCATATATTTGAAGCCATAGACCAAAAAACCTCTGTTCCCATTGGGAGCTAGTCTCAGTGCAACCATTAGAGTCTTAGGCCCCAAACCTTCAGGAGTGAAGATGGGTACCTGTCAGCACTAGTGCCCTTCATTTCAGGCACTAGGCCTGAATTTCGCTGTGCCCTTTCATTCCCTCTGCTGGTCTCCTCAACGTTACCGTGTGGCATGGTGTTATAATGGGCCTCTGCAGAAGACCATCCATAGCCTTGTATTTCCAGAGATTCTGGTAGAGTTGTTGCCAAGCAAACAATTAGGAGAGCTGGATCCAAGGGCCAGCAGGACATCCTGCTGATGGGAATTGGACAAAAGGCAAAAGAAGGATGGGAATCGGAGCTGAGACGAGCACAGGAACCCCTACTCTAGAAGGGAGCAAGGAAAACAGAAACTGGACCTGAGCATCTGGGCCCAGAACTTGTCTTTCTACCTATAGGTGTCTAAAACACAGTATTAAGGAAAATTATCAATATTGGTGAGCCAAAAAGAGAAAAAATACTGGCTCCCTAAAATTAATTCCAATTAAAGTCATTTATAAATTGGCTACTACCATACATGTCATCAAGTGTGTGCTCAGTAAATTAATTGGAAAGCTAAACTCTGCAATTATTGAAATATGGATGGTCATTAGGGTTTTTTACTACTTCCTTGTGATCCAAGGCTCACACCATAGCACGAGAGAACACATGAGCCAGAGGGCAGCTTCATTCTCTTCTGATGAGAGAAAACTCTGTGGAACAAATCCATGTTTCAAACAAATGTTCTTTTTACAATGTAAGCCACTTTGTTATTATAGTTGTGCTGTTCTCTTGATCATGGGCTTTTATTGTTAAGAAAGTAAGTGTCTGTTTCCAAAATGTGTTTCATCTTAGCCAAATGCAGTAAGGTATGGGCAAACACTTTGTGAATTGAAAAGTATTATAGAAGCGTGAGCAGTTCTTGTTATTAGGTATTAAGAATTGTCTCCTTTTATACGACTCCTCGTATTTGCTGTTCCTAAACAGTGGAACTCACATGGTTTAACAATCTTTCTTTTTTCTTTTCTTATTGAGGTATAATTGACATATAACATTATATTAGCTTCAAGTGCACAACATAATGATTTGATATTTGTATATACTGCAAGACAATCACCACAATAAGTTAACATATATTCTCATACATACTTACAAAAATTATTTTCTTTTGATGAGGACTTTTAAGATCTACTCTTATCAGCTTTCAAATTGCAATATAGTATTGTCAATTATAGTTGCCATACTGTACATTACATCCCCGTGACTTACTTATTTTATAACTGGAAGTTTGTACCTTTGCCCCCCTTCACCCATTTCTTTCTTTTTCTTTTAATTAATTAATTAATTTATTTATTATTTTTGGCTGTGTTGGGTCTTTGTTGCTGCACGCGGGCTTCTCTAGTTGCAGCAAGCGGGGGCTACTCTTTATTGTGGTGTGTGGGCTTCTCATTGCAGTGGCTTCTCTTGTTGCGGAGCACAGGATCTAGGTGCGCGGGCTTCAGTAGTTGTGGCACACAGGCTCAGTGGTTGTGGCTCGCAGGCTCTAGAGTGCAGTCTCAGTAGTCGTGGCACACAGCCTTAGTTGTTCTGCGGCATGTGGAATCTTCCTGGACCAGGGCTCAAACCCGTGTCCCCTGCATTGGCAGGTGGATTCTTAACCACTGCGCCACCAGGGAAGTCCCACCCATTTCTAACATCATTAATCTGTTAGTCTCAAGTTTATTATGAACATACGTTTTCTGATTAGTGTTATTATTGTCTAATATTTATTGAGTGCTTGCTACATCTCTTAGGACTGTATATACTATATCAGAATGGTTCTGTCAGGAAAACAGAGCCGCTGTAAGTGGTATAGGAAGTGTAAGTGGTATATGCAATGTGGCAAAGGAAGGGAATACATATGGGGAAGAAAAGTTCCTGTAGGAATTTTAAAAGGAGAGAATCAATAGCTTTTACTTTAGTTGTAAAAAGAGGCCTATTGGATTGTCAAGTCTCAGGGTTGGAAATGGTCCTTAAAATCTGGTCACTAGTCTGGCCCTTGAGATAGATGCATAGTATTGATGAGAATGAACTTGAACATGCAGTTTCGCCCCCCTAAATTTATTTAGCAAAGAAATACATGTGATATCTCCAATTGTATGTCTTTAAGGCATCTTAATATTAGTCAATCCAAATGACCCCTAATTTCTCACCCTTGCATCTAAGAGTTTCCCCCTCCGTCCTTTTAGTTGTTTAGGCTGAAAACCTTGGCTTCATCCTTAACTTTTCTGTTTCTCTTACATTTGGCATCCAATTCATCCACAAGTCTTGTCTGATATGTATTCAAGGTTTATCAATAATCGGATCATTTTGCACTATCTCCACTGATACTATACTAACTCTAAGCCACCGATAATGTTTGCCTGAACTGGTATGGTCTCCTGGCTCCCACCCTTGGCCCCGTACAGTCTGTTTGCCCTCACTGGGGCTCTGCACATTCCCCGTGCTCGACTTCTCAGGGTGGGCCTCCCCCAAGATGCATTCTTGGCCATCTGCTCTCCTATCTGCCTGCCTTCTTCAGAAAGCTAATCCATTTCCATAACTGCAGTTAACACCTCTGTGCTGATGACTCCCAACTGTTGTTTTCAGTCTTCACTTCCTGTCAGAGTTTGGACTTCCTGAGAGTACTAAGCACAGTGGTGGTCTAGCACAAGCACTGGAATCAGACAGCTTGGGTTTAAATCCCAGTCAATTCTATAAACTGCATTAACTGCTTAACCTCTTGTTCTTCATAAAATGGGAATAATAATAGTACCTATCTCAAACAGTTTCCATGAGGATTAAATGAGTTTACATGTGTAAAACATATAGTGCCTGGCACATAGTAAATAATAAGCATCAGCTATCATTATTGGAGGTCATACTGTCACTGCCAGCTATATTTATACAACACCAGACTCCTCATTTGCTTCTCTCCCCCTTTAATCAGTTCTCCTCCAGTTTTCTATGGGGTCTCTAATTCTCAGACCCACCGATTTGAACATTGGAAATAATTTTTGGCTTACCTGCTACTTAATTTCCTTTATCCAGTCAGTGACAGACAGGCCTTGCTAACTTGCCTGACTTTTCCTCGAAATGCCACTTACTCTTTTTCTTTCCTCTCCCTCCCTCTGCTGTGCCCTGGACTGGACCCCATTGGCCCCCATGTCCTCGCACTGCCACAGCCAGAGCAGCCACCTCCTCAGTAGTCTCCACGGGCTCAGCCTCCAACCCCTGAGCCCTGGAAATGTTCTAAGAGTCTCTGTCTGTTGCTCTGTCCTTCACTCAGAAGCTTGCTGTTCTCCTCTCTTTCCACTTCCATAAGGTGGAGAGTCCTCTAAGTAGAGAGAATTGTCTAGAACTTCCATAATGAAGCTCCATTCTGTGCAATCTTATTTCCTTCCACTCTTCTGCTTTGCCAGCTCTTTCGCCCACTGCCCCAAGACCATCTCACACTCTTTCTGGCCTCTGCTTTCTTGCATGTTGTCCTCATCTGGAATGCCCTCCCCACTTTTCTTCATCCAACTCAGTTCTACCTGTTCTTCAGCCCAGCTCAAACTCAACCCTCTCCCTGAAGAGCATAAACCCACTTAATCTCATTCTTTGTGTTACTGCAGCACCTAAAACCAGCATTTGATTCGGATTACATATTGTAGCATATTACTTCATGTAGTTTTAAATATTTCATATTTTGTGTGTATTAGATAAGATCCTGGAAGGTTGTAATGTTTCCTAAACTTCAGCGTTCCTGCTCCACCTCTTCCCTACTATACACATAGGGAAGACATAAGTAAATGGTAAAGATTCAGAAAGCCTTGATGACAATATAAAATAATAGTAATAATAATAATACACATTATATACCAAGTACTCATCTAAGGAGTTTTACATTTATTAATTTGTTTAATCCTCACAATAATTTTATGAAGTAGAAATATTATTAACCCCATTTTACAACCAAGTTAACTGAGGCACAGAGAGATTAAGTAACTCGCCCATGATTAATTGCTGACCCAGAGTAATCTTTACATATGGAGATATATGAAGGAATGCAAAATATAATCTATGAAGACTATATTGTAGAAAATACATTGAATACCCAAGGAAAAGAAATCCTAGGATTCATCCTCACTTGTTATACAAAATATAATAACTGCATTTCTGGGTTGTGAAGGGAAAGTAATAAATAGGGATCACTTAAAAAACAATGATGCAATTTGTCTTCTCTTTATTTTTCTGATTCTAAATGAATCACAGAGATGACCTGAAAAAGCATCTCATCCCACCTTCCACCTCCCCACTCCCATTTTATAAGTGAGGTCACTAGGATTGCTTTGAGAGCTCACCCAACCAAAACCATCAGTTGTTATGAAATAACAACTGTGTAAATTGGCAATTGCCCTGCCCTAGGAGGCTCATGTTCCATGGCATGCTCTGAAAGTCACGTACTCTTTTCTTTATCTTGCCACAAGGAACAGTTTGTATATATACAAATGATGAAGGGCTGTATTAACTTGTGGCTGAAAATCAGTTAAGTATTCCCCGCAAATAACAACTCGCCCACACCTACCTGAACTCTAGGTCTTCACTCTTCAGAAGAGAGTGCAATAGGGCCAAGTGGTCCCTCCATGGCTGGCTGAAGAGCCTGCCCTCTTAACACTGAAAGCACCATCCCCAAAAGCTGGGATTTCCCCTTCCCGCAACACTCATCACCTCCTGTGTATGAAGGAAAGACTGTAGCTTGTCTCCAGCACACAACTAAGGTGGTGAGTTGAAGAGTTGAACAAATCAGTCATTTTCTGTGGCCTGAATAGGAATCTGTACCTCTTGGCTTTTTGTTAGAGGAGGGAAAAGCAGTGGCCTGTTACCTCAGAAAACTCTGCCCAGTAAGAGGCTGGCCCTTCAGAGGATCTGCCCTGGTTGCCACACAGGTTTTGCAGACCTGGTTAAAAAGTTCTTGAAATGGTTATCTTTGCTTACAGTAGTAAGTTAAAAAATGAAATGAGAATTAAGAAGCCTTGTAATATAATTAATATTTCATACCACCTCATTAGTATTTGAATATGTTTTTGCTAAGCTCAGATGATTTCCATACAGGTGGGAAACTTCACATTTCATTTTATGACAAACAATTAACAGCACTTTGAAACAGTAGTTAGTTATATGTCATCCTACCTCCAGAAAAATATTTGCGTGTGAGGAGGTTTGAGCTGCCACAGGCATTCCTGACTGGCGTTCAAGTGGATTATTCGCTATCTTGCCTCTAGCATCTATTCTGCCTTAATGGCTTCTATCCTCCAACACTGCTGAAAGTGACTTGAGGCATTACAGATTCCAAAGGCAACCTGCCAGATGAAGCAGAGAAGCTGCAGGAAGCATACATTGTGACAGAAAAGTGAATACAGTTCCCCTGAGACAGGCGTGCATTAATATAACCATGGTTTTTAATCTCCTCAGATACTCTCTCTGTAACTATACATGCCTTGTATAGTATGTTCAAAGGAAACATGAATAATATCTAACAGCTGGACTCTTTCTAGTACTTTCTTATCAAGTCCTTCTAGTTTGCAGCTTTCCGGAACAAAGAGTGTCCCTAATGCTTAAGCCCAAACGCTTGACTTATAAACTTAGTGTAATGAACCCTGTCAAAATTTTATTACCAATTGGTTTGTACCATAATATATGTATGGAGCAGCTATTGTACACAAGGATGAGTTATTGTAATGAACTTTCCATTTGTTAGCTTTCTCTTAACCCCGGAAATTGTAATGTCTCCTTTGTTTTTATTTTAGCCAGCTGCCATTTAGCCAGCTGCCATAAAGATAGCCATCTCCATCTGATTTCTTTTGCAGCTACAATTCACATATTAAAGTGTAATCCATATCTTTCATCCTTCTTGGGTGATGTACAGAAAAGATCCTGTCCACAACTGGTCTGACACCTGTGTGTTCTCTCTCATAAAAGCCAATGCCAAGCTAAATCTTGGACTAGGTTTAATCATTACAGTCCTTCTGGACCCCACAAACGCCAAGGCATTTGCTCCACAAGACAGCCTGGAACCAAGGTGTAATCAAGTCTTCCACTGGTCCCACTGGACTGGGCTATGAATCATCTTCCTTTCTTACCCAGCTGGCACAGATAAAGAGCAATTGGACAGCATTTTGTCTCCTGAAGAGTATAATTTCCTTAAATTACCATAGGTACTAGTTGTTGTATTCACTTGCAGCTTTTATAAGGCCAGACAGATCTCAGGAAGGCCAAACTAATCTCAGGAAGCAACCCACATGTGGAGAAAGCCCATTGCAGAGTTCAAAACCTCTTAGGGAGATGGAATATGCAGAATTGTCCTCACAGTCACCTGCCTGGGAAACTTGAGCTGATGGGGCCTGAAGAGCATTGCTGCTCCAAGCAATGACACCACCTTTTGTTCTCAGTTTCATTTCACTGCCAAAATCATTCTGTCACCTGCCTCTTCCCTAGAGGCTGAGCTAATAGGAGATTGTTACACCTATCAGTAAGTCCATCTGGTTCACTGAAATTTATCTCACAAATAGTAGCTAGTCAAAAGAGATGGGAAGAGTGGCACAAAGTGGTCTTATTTCTGTAAATCACCACCACCGCCGCCCACCCCGTGAAAAAAAGCACTAGCTTACCCTTCACTAGAGCAGCAAACCTGTAAGGTAATGGACTCTTTCAGAGCATTCAGGTATGACCTGAATTGGGGCTGATATTTATTTGGTTTGTTCCTGGTATTTTATTCAGATTACATTTGTAGTGCTTCAGTCTTCCACTGAAAGTGACTTTCTTCTTAATCTTCATAACCTGGAGGGAATGCAGATTGTCTAGGTATATACAAAAGGAAATAATGTATTCACAGTATCAGCAAAGAGCAGGAAAATCTTTTTTTTTTTCCCCTTGTAGATTCCTGCTGAATATTTTAAGAGTCAGTGGGAGTTGTGGTACTTATTCATTTTTTAACCATGGGTCAGATTGGCTGCACTCTCCTCCTCCAGTCTGTGGCTAGAACAGAGTTTCCCCAACTACGTTGCTGTGGTGGTAAAGTACGCACACTTTGGGGCCACCTGCCTGTGTTTGAATCCTGGCTCTACTACACCAGCTGTGTGATTTTAGGCAAGTTTGTCAATCTCCACATGCCCTGGTTTCCTCATTTGCAGTGTCAAGATAATCATAGTGCCTACTTCATGAGATGGTAGTGAGGATTCATTTCAGTAATATAGGTGTATTTAAAGTGACTGGGCGATCATAAGTGGTAGGTATCATCATAATTATATTCCACAGAACACTAGTTCCAAGAGACGTTCCTGAGGAAACAAGAGTCTGTGGTCAAATAAGATTGGAAATGCTTTATACTAACATATTTCATCAAACCTATAAACTATCGATTATATACCACTAAGAAAGAAAAAGCAATGCCAATTAAACTAGGACACGATGCTCTTCTAGGGATTTGGCAGTTCTCCTGAGTTTTGTTGCACTGCTCTCTGGCCTGTGGTGGGCAATCGTTTTGCACCTACCTCAATAACACGATATAGCCTCAACCACTGGGTATTGTCCTTTCTTAAGTTCTATCAAGCACCTGGTTATTGTTTTGCAAGAAAATATGGCATGGCTGTTAACCCTGCATGATGAATTTTGGCTGCTATAACATCATACATACACGCCCACTGCTCTGTTTCCATACCTCTTGGCATATACAGTAACTTTTCATTCCAGCGCCAAATCATGGTGTCATCTTTATAAAGACATTTTAAAGAGCAATTAAACATCACATATGTTGTTCTAAGAATGTTCCTAACTCAACTGACGTATGACGACAACAGCTCTGACCAAGTTCATATGTGCCCACGCAGTGTCTACCATTGCACAACTGCTGCTTGATGAACAGCCACTGGAAGATGCCTCTGTCCATAAGAAGCATCCTAGCTTCAGAGATGACAAAATGTGGGAGGAAAGTGCTGCTTAGAATTGATGAAACATTTAT
The DNA here is from genome assembly GCF_003676395.1 of Aethalodelphis obliquidens. NCBI lineage: Eukaryota > Metazoa > Chordata > Mammalia > Artiodactyla > Delphinidae > Aethalodelphis > Aethalodelphis obliquidens. The sequence goes on from NW_020837952.1 coordinate 16,766,015, forward strand.
GTCCCCCTTTAGGAGATACTCAATGCATGTTAGCATATTAAAGGTTGGAGGATGCCCTGCAGTGAAGAAACCATCTTCCCTGATTGAAGCCAGTATATTGGGCCACACAGATGTCTTTACAAGCTGCACCTGTCAACACATTGTGGTGTGCTGAAATAGAACCTAACAAATCTGAGCATTACAAAGTAATTGGAAGGGATTTTTCTAGCCACTCTGTAATCAAATAGCAGCAAAGAGAAGGCTGACTGACCCTGATGGGGTTCGGAACTTGCTACCCCAAAATATGGCATCTTGGCATATTGAATATTTTCAGCTGAAGGAGTTTGAGAAAACAGCAGAAACAGGAAGGTCACCCTCACCTTCTCCCTCCACAGCCTTCTCCCCAGAAAATTCATAAAACCCTCAAGTGAGAGGTACCTTCCCTATACCCCAGGGGAAAGGAATACCATTACCTCCGAAGACCAATGGACCCTTAAAGAATCCTAACAAACAGACCTTGTTAAGTTTGCCCCAGTTTACTATACATGCTTCATACTCCCTAACGTATCATATTTCGACATTGACCACTCTTCATCAAACCTAGCATAAAATTACATAGGTCTAACTGTTTCTTCAGATCTTCATTTCCTTATGAAGTTTCCCATATCACATAAAACATATTCAATAAATTTGTATGCTTTTTATGGTATGTTAATCTGTCTTTTTCAGTTTAATTTTCAGACCCAGCCAAGGACTATAAGAGGGTCAAGGGAAAGTAGCCCTCAGAAAACTCCTGGAGACTAGTGTTGAGTCAATATCTCCATACTCTTAAGGAAAACACTTGCCTTCATCCCAGTCCAGGGTTTCCACCGTGATGGGACTAACTCCGTAGAACTGGTCAAATTTTCAGTTAAATAACAAACATTCTTGAGCCCTCAATATGTATCAAGCCCTGATTTACAAAATGGTTAGGGAATCTGTTTCATCATCTATAAAAATGAAATAACTACACATAATAATAGTGTTTATTAAAATAATAATAGTAATTATTGTAGGTATACAGTTAAGAGATGTATGTAAAGCACTTAATACAGTGCCTGGCATGGCGTGTTACAGGGTTCATTGCAATGAGGGAGATGGGAGGGAAATGCAGGAAATGCTGAAGGTCCTGGGGCCCGCTGTGAGCCATGAGGGCCACTGCCGCCCACTTGTTTCTTATTCTAAAAGGGCAGATTACCATAGAGGACACCAAGCGAATGGCTTTCTGTCCTCTGGTTTAGTTTAACTTTAGATTCAACTCATTCTAGTTCCTTTGTGCCTGCAAAACCAGAGGAACTAAATGAGGCTTCAGCCAGCCTTGCCTCTGGTCACCTGCCCCCTGCAAATGCTGGGGTGTGGAGAGTAATGCAATGACTTATTCTACCTTCAGCTTGGCATTTGGGATGAGAACCAGCATTGAGAAGATCATCTGGCAGGCAGAGGGAGAAGGTGCATGTGGGCACCGGGAGTTAAGCCAGACATAGACGTCAACTCAAGGCTTTCACTTCCAGCCCCAGATTGGCAAGCTAAGGGAAGGATGGCACCTGAAGTCCTGCCCGACAACCCCCACTGGCCCCCCGCACTGGGCGCTGCCCAGAACTTCAGGAGATACACAGGCCTGCTTTTACTTGGGCCTGAACTTGAGTTAGAACCAGGCCAGGTACAGAGATTTTAAAGACAGGAAAACTTGTCCTCAGAGCACCCACTTTGCAGCCAAGCTCCCTGTTCTTCCTCCCTGTCAGAGGCTTAGCCAGCCGCTCCTGCAGTTTTGTAGTGCTTTTCACATACTCACAGCCACTCTGCAGCAAGATGTCAGCCGCTTAGATGCTAGCCTCCTGCTGGGAATGAGAAACCAAAGTGAGAGAATGTTTTAAAGGGGATTATTTGCAGGATGGGAAAAGCAAAACACCGCACAGACATTGAAATCGCAGTAATTGGCTGCAATAACAAAGTTCACAACGTTAAGCTTGGCTTCTCCATGCAAACATTGAGAGGGATAAGGAACAACTTGGTGAATCAACAAAGATTGCTCCCACCTAGAAGGAGGAAAAGAAGAACAACGTAGAAGTGAACAAAGAAATAGAAAAAAAAAAATGCTGCCCAGAATCATGCCTATGGAAATGAGTAGGGGATAATCAAGAGAAGAAAGTTGGTGGTGGAGGTATAGGAATGCATTCAAGGAAAAGTTTAGTAGAGAAGGCATTTGTAAACCAGTGAAAGAACTTAAAAACGGTAAGAAGAGGGAGTTAATCTTATTTTTGCGGCAGTCTCTGCAACTGCCTGGAGGATGGAGAGAGGCCCCAGAGCAAAAGATAGCATATATCATTGGTTTCCATGGTGATGACTAACCGTGTCACCATCAGAGCATTATGACTTCAGAATAGGAATGAGGATATAATGATAGTATATGCTAACATACCCCTTTAATCCCTCCCCAAGCTCTTAGTATTTATTCTTTAATTTTCACAATGCCTGTGAAGTAGAGAATATTATCCATTTTATTTCAGAGATTAAAAAACCAAGACAGGAGCAGTCCAAATGGGCACAATGCCTGAAAAGTTGTATTTCTGTTCATCTTTCATTCTACAGTATAAATTTGTGAAATAATCAGTATGAAAGACTATTTCATTGGTTTCATGATAAGTAATATGAGTATTTTGAGCTAATCATTTTTGAAAAATGTACTAGCATTGTATGGAGGAAAAACCATTGCTAACTACTATTCACATGTTTCGCCTTTGCTTACAAAACAAGAAAAGCCAAAATTTTAGCATTTTCAACGGGTCAGCATTGCCTTCCAAACTTTGTGTCGAAGATTACCAGTCCATCTTACCCATAGGTTACTTTCATTGCAACTGGCATTTTTTCAGGCTTTTTATATTTTTTCTGGGCTTTGTTTCACTTTAGTCTTCTGTCTCACTCTCTTCCTCTTCATTCATCTGTCCCATAGCTCCCTTCAAACACACCTTCAAAACCAGGGGTAATAAGACCTGTGACCATATCACTATAAAATTCTTAGAACTAGTTGACATGGAGAGGAAGTTTGTATAGTAGTTGAGAAGGCTTTGGAGTCAGACAAACTGGGTTCTAATTCTGCCTCTGCCACCTACCAGCAGGGTGACCTTGGACCAACTACTGCTCTAACCTTAAAATAAGATTCTATTAGTATGTTTTGTGAGAATAAAACTGGAGAATGTATACAGAGCACTTAGCAATTATTATTCTTGGGGCTGTGAAAACCCAGGAGTCCTTTCCTAGGTGGCTCTCCTTCCACTTTCTCATACCCTTTTCACATTCCCCACCTTGGCTCTAAGGTCTTTTGACGCTAGCCTCCTTGTGGGAGGTTCTCTCTAGTCATATCAAGAGAACAAAGAGAGAATCTCAGAGAAGCTATGTTCATGCTTAGGATCTACTAAGACCTCAGGAAGTGGCTGAGGGGCTGTAGATCCAAGGACCAAAGTTTTCTTTCTCTGTGTCTCCCCCTTACAGATTGTGTGATCTAGGGCAAGCTACTTAACTTCTCAGACCTTCAATTTCCTCTTCTGCAAAATGTCATCGCAGTGCTTCGTAGGTGGTCATAGGGACCCTGTGAAGGTTAAATGTGATTATGAATATGAAAATTGCCTTGTGCAGGAGCATAGCACACAACAGATGTGCAATAAAGTATGAACTGAATGTGACTATGAATTTAAAATATTCCCCACCATTCTCACTTTCCTGGAATTTAACAGTAATTAAGTACCTTCTGGTGTATCCTATGATGCAGTTACTAAAATCGTGTAATAGAAAAACATTTTTTGACATGAGAAAATGCTCATGATCTATCACTAAGTGAGAAGTATTTTATATCATTTTTGTTCTTTGTTTTTTAAAAACTACAGGCACACACAAATAAGGAAAAAGGGGCAATAAGGATTTTTGCCAAAATGTTAACAGTGATTATCTCTAGATGATGGTGGTGTGGTGTCTGTGTGTGATTTTCTCCATTTTCTAAGTGTTCCACATTAAGAATAAATCCTTTTCCTTTTCGGGAGAAAAAGTAAAAATGAAATTTAAAAAGGAAATTGTGGCAAGTTTTTAGAAGAATTATATGGTGATTCTTAGGGACATAAAGCATGACCATGGAAGAAAAGCAGTAAACGCAGCAGGGAATGTGGAGCAGGCCAGCAGCAGCCGAGAAAGGGGGGTATGGGTGGAGGGAGAGGGAAGAAAAGAGGTCAGAGAGAGGACAGGCAGTAAGTCGAGGCCAGGACCCAGAAAGAACCTTGTCCTCTTCCAAACATTTGTTGCTTGGACTGCCAAAAAGCCTGTGGGGATACAGGGTTGTGTCCCCAGGCAGGCAGGCCGCTGAAGTTCAAATTTCACCAGGGAATTGGGAGTCAGTGGGCTTCTGAGCCCCAGTGGCTTTGAACTGCCTGTCTTTTCTGTCTCGGGTCCACAGAAAAGGTGATGTACTTGCCTGCTTACGTAAAAGCTAAAGGATGACCCAGATGGCCTCTGTGTGGCTTTCAAGCCTAGGAGACTGATTTACTAGGACTTGGTTTACTTTCTTCCAATGAGCAATAAACCAAAAGCTATCGCCACTAGGTGGCATGCCCCCAATACTATTTCACTTTGAAACTGGCAGAAAAGTTGGTGTGTCAGGGAACCACAGACACCCTATAAATCAAAAGCATAGTTAAAGGCAACAAGGTAAAGACCACTTAAGGTTTTCAGTTTCTTCCTATTAAAAACAAACAAAAACAATCACCACCACCACAACAAACAATCCTCTCCAGAATAATAAATTCAGTGCATTTCTCATGAACACACCTGAGGGTCTCCTTGGAAGACTTGCCTCCCCCCACCTCCTCCTCCCCGTCCTTTGCCAACCAAAATAAGTAAGTGCTCCCACAATACTCCAGAAATGGAAGCAGGTATCTAGTGTCATCTTAGATTAATGTCCAGCCATTGATGTAAGATAAGCTTCAGTTGAGGGAGGACGAGAAAGGTCCCCATGTAGGATCTGTTACAGTTGAGGAAGGACAAGAATGGTATTCAGCCCAAAATGAATATACTCCTTTTGGCCTAATAAATTTCTCTTTCTGAATATCAGTGCTAGTGCCAGGACCTCTATATTTATCTAGAGTTATCAGTCATTCACACCTTGCTGTGGATTCATTTTCCTCTGCTGTCTTTTCTCCTAAAAATTACATGCTATTGGTTGTCCTGTCAGAATAGAATTTTGGTCAGATAGCTAAAAAGAAGGATAATTTTGCAGCACATGAAAGGAGCACCCAGAAAGGATAGGACAGGGTGGGACCTTGAACTTGCTCTACACGTGGTTGCTGAGGCTCTCTGAACCCTTGGCATTTTTGAGTGAGGAGAAGAGAGAGTAGATGGAGAAATAATTAAAGGGAAGTGCTGAAAGAAGGGGATGCTGCAAGACATTTTGCATAATTTGCAGATTTGCCTAGGACTATCTGGATCATAAAGCCCCAATGATGAAGTGGAAGAAGTACAAGCAGTTTGGTATTTTCTGATTATAAAAATCTGACAGGAAACTCCCCAAATTCCCTGTTATTTAAATAAATATATGAGATGTGACAATAAATATAAGGACAGATTTTTTAAAAAACAAACACGCATGTATATACACACAAATGGGTATTACCCATTTCAAAGTAGAAAACTTAGGAAGCTGATCACTTATTTTAATGATGCAAACCATTTTGGGAGTTCCTGTTTTTGAATTGATTTTAGCAACTGATACATATCTTTCGAAAAGCCACAGTGCTAACAAAACATCATTCTTTTTGAAGACAGATTTCATTTGTTGATAGAATCAAACATCATTTGGAGCTAAATCTGGCAAATAGGAAGTTTGATCAATAAGAATGCTCCATTGCTAGTCAAAAATGAGATGTGACTTTGAAGTATTGATCAGAGGTATGTGCTCTGATATCAAGCTGCACCCCAATCCCCATTCCACTATTTTATTAGCTTTGTGAATGTAAGCAAGTTGTGAAATCATTCTGTGCCTCAGTTTCCTCATCTATAAAATGCAGGTGATAATTTCTACCTGATAATGTTGCTATGTGATGAGATAGTGTGCGTAAAATACTTCCATGGTGCTGGTACATACTATTTACTAAATAAATAGTAAAATTGGTAGTAGTATCAATAGCAAAAATAGATGTAGCAGCAGCCATAGTAACACGTGGTTTATAAACTCAGAGGCAATTAAAGTATACAGTCTCCCAAAGTAACAACTTGCAATAAGCACACTAATTTGCATGTGTTCTGACATATTTTTTAATGTTCTTTTTTGCTTATTAGCCAATCCTTATTTAAACTCAGGTGGTACATATTTTCCAAGGAGCTCCTCCAGTCAGTGGAGAATATTCAAACAGGCAGTTTCTGCACCAGTGGTTTTAAATTATTGTACCAATACATTAGAATTAATTAAAATGCTCTATTCTCTAGACATGTCAAATTGTATGTCTTTTGTTAATTCACAAGATGTACCAAGCTAATGCAAATCACTTAAAAACTAAAATAGATCTAGTCAGTCACTGATTAAAATAGATCTAGTCAGTCATAGATTAAAATAGATCTAGTCAGTCCATCAACAGATAATTATTGACAATGAATTTTGGACTGTACAGGCTGGCCCCTGTTCTAGTCACCAGAGATATAGGGATGAACCAAAAAGACATAGCAGACCTGCAGGAAGTTCTTGGATTCTTGAAAATCCTTCTATCTAAGGGACATGCGCGTGCGCACGCACACACACACACACACACACACACACACACACACACACACACGGCATCATTTATAGAAGAACACCCAAGACACTACCAATGGTTGCTTCTAGGGAGCAACCATTTTATACCATTTTGTATTGACTTCCCATGTGCTTGCATTCATTACCTTTTCAAAAAGTAAATAGAAACTAAAAATTTAAACTTTTATATAAGCCAAGAAATTTAGCAGCTCATATCTATGACTCCGATCCATCTCTTCTAACTATGTGAGATCTTTGCACTTCCCTCTTAACGCAGAAAGAAAATTAAATCGTTCCCTGCGATATAGTACTGCTATTGATCCCCAGCCCATTAATTACTCCTAATTTCCCTTGTAAGCACACAATAACAGCTGTGCAATCAGTCAATCCATGTACCACTGTGACAGCCTGTTGAAATGCTTTGCCAAAAGAATTTGGTCGTGGTGGGGTGATCAGGATCTCCCTGTGTGGCTGGGTAACCATTACGTAGTGGCCAGCAGGATCTGCAACCCGCACAGCAGAGCCGGTCCAGCATCCTCCTCATCCATCAGCAGCGTGTCTCCCAGAGGCGCTAGGCAATGACCTTCCCCCACGAACGCTGAGGCTCATTTTCTTCTTTGAAGCTCATTGCTATGTGCTTGACTCCAGAGAGCAGTATGTCCTTCAGCTTTAACCTTGCCAAGAAACCATCAATCAATCTATCAGCAAAAATTTATTAATCATCTCCCACGTTCAAGGCACCATGATGGATGCTTTTGGGAATGTCAAGAAATAGATGTAGTTTCTAACCTATAAGGGTTTATTATCTAGTTCAAGAGACAGAACATGTAACAATTCAAAAGGTAGAATCGTAGAAGGTAGAATATTAAAAGTGACAAATTAAGAGGTGAAGGGGGAAAGGGAGCTAACATTTACCAAATGCCTATACATTGCGCTAGGGCTTCACATATGCTTTTCACTTAATCATCCTGCCCTGCTTTTAACTCCATTTTACAGACTGAGAGATGAAGAAAGTTGCCTAAAATCACAGATAGGTAATGGCAGCACGTGCATTAAAATTTCAGTAAATCTGATTTCAAAGCTCTGCTCTTCTGACTCCAAAACTTTGCTGTTCCCAGTGTGTATAATACCTCTGCACAGAAAATAAGCACTCTAAGAATTCACTGGAATGAGTTATCACTTTGATGGTAACATAAGGCATCATGAATAGGATGTGAAATTTGAGTAAGGCTCTAAAAGGTTAAAAAGCCAAAGATGGGTAGAATGTTGTCAGGTAAAAGAAAGGAAGAAAGGTATATTTCTATTTGTAAGGAAGGGCCTGTACTGTGGTGTAGAGATGAAAAAGCCCAAGCTGGTGAGAAGAATACTGGGTGGTGTGCCCATACCTGTTACCTGCTCTTCTCAGCACAGGTATACAGCATGGTCCCAAGAGCATGTAGGTGCTTCTGGGACCGTTCAATTAATGAATAAGGGAGCACTTCTTAGGAGGAGGTTCCCCTGGGCATATACTGGGAATGGCATCTTAAAACCTTATATATCTCCTTAGGGGTTCTTGGTGTATGTCAGGGACCCATTATACAAGACAAGCAATTTAACTTGATTATAAGTAATGAATATATTGAAAGAAACACAGATATTTTGGAGTAGAATCCAACACTGACATTCTTTTGAAAATATAAGACAATAATGCAATGCCTTACTTGTAGTGGGAGGCATCACAAGTTTTGGGCTCTGGCTCAGACAGCTGGGAATGATTGGTTACTCTTCTCTGCCATTGGGGGTCTTAGGGTAAGGGTTGAGAAATGCTAGTATGGACAAGACACATACATGGCACAGCACATGATATTGTGGAGGCAAAAGGTGAAGGAGAAAGGATCCGTAATGCTCCTCCAGGTCTCCATGTCCTGATCTCCCTTGTCATCCATACTCTCTTGTTTTTTATTTCTTGTACTGACTAGTAAATCTCTCATTAGGAATACTTCATGTGTTGCTTTGCCCTGATAGGTCATCTTCGATTTTGCTCTGTCTCACATCCCACATCTGATCCATCAGCAAATCCTGTTGACTCTACCTTGGAAATAGACCCAGAATCCAACAATGCCACCATCTCCACTGCCAACACCTTGACCCAAAGCTCATCTTCACTCCCCTTAATTGTTGCAGTAGCTTCCTCACTGGTCTCCCTGCTTCTGCCCTTGCTCCCTAGAGTCTACTCTCAACAGCAGCTGGAGGGATCTTTTTTTTTTAATTTATTTATTTTATTTATTTAGTTTTGGCCACATCGTGTCTTTGTTCCTGCGCGTGGGCTTTCTCTAGGTGCAGCCAGCGGGGGCTATTCTTCAGTGTGGTGCGCGGGCTTCTCATTGCGGTGGCTTTTCTTGTTGCAGAGCACGGGCTCTAGGCATGCGGGCTTCAGTAGTTGTGGCTTGCGGGCTCTAGAGCGCAGGCTCAGTAGTTGTGGCGCATGGGCTTAGTTGCTCCGCGGCATGTGGGATCTTCCCAGACCAGGGCACGAACCTGTGTTCCCTGCATTGGCAGGCGGATTCTTAACCACTGCGCCACCAGGGAAGCCCGGAGGGATCATATTTTAACCTACATCAGATCATGAGAGTACTGTGCTCAAAACCCGGAGTGACATCTTGTCCCACTCAGAGTAAAAGCCCAAGGCCCAGCTGGCCTACAACGCCCTCACAATCCTTTCGAACCACCTCCTCTATTCTCCCTGCCCTCACCATTCCCCAGCCACACTTGCCTCTTTACTGTCTGAGCAAGCCACACACCTTCTTCCTCAGATACCCTTCCTTCTCTTCCTTCTTCCTGGGATACCCTTCCTCCAGACATCCACCTGGCATTACCCCACCCGCCTTCAGATCTCAGCTCAAATGTCACTTTTTCACTGAGGCCTGACATGCCCTGCTAGCAACGTCTGACATCACCATGTATTCTACTTGTTCATTGTCTACCTTCCTCCACTAAAAGGTGAGTTTCACAAGGGCAATGCTCTTTATCATTTCATGTACTCCCAGCACCTTGAGCAGTGCCTGATACATAGTTGGCAGGCAACAAATAGTTGAATGAATGAATCTGGTAGTCTTTGGCTCAAAAAGTTTCTGTTTTGTTTTTATAAAGCATGGATCAAAGTAAACCACCTGCTAAGAGGCAAAAAGAAATTGCATTTAAAATTTAAAACAAGTTGCAGAATTTGTATAGTATAATTTCATTTTCAAAATTATATGTTTGGGTGTATATTATGGAACACTAATTATATGCTGGCAGTTTGATAAATATACTCTACATAAGCCATATAATATACTCTTATATAAATGTTTGTAATGGCATGAACAAAGCTCTGGGGAAATACACCAAACTATTGGAAAGTAGAAGTGACATTTGAGGGAGCAAGGAAAGACCAGCTTTACTTTATATACTTCTCCAGGAGTTGATTTACAATGACATATATTATTTTATAATTTAAAAAGAAAAACATCTGAAGAAACTGGGTACCAGTCTTATTTCCATTGAAAGCTTTCCATTTCCATTTTTAACTTCTCACAGAATGATTTCCTTTGGGTTTGGGGCATGCGCTAACTTCCAAGGTTGTTCTGTCTCAGGAATTCTTTCTTGGCTACTATAGAAAACATTACAAGTGTCGGTGCCATCCAGAAAGCAAAGGACTGTGATCTTTCATTTTTTCCTTTGGGTTGCATTTTTTTTTAAGATTTCCTGTTCTTATTGGCATGGTTACAAAATGAGAGATATTGCACACTGGATTGCCACAATCACCATTTTCAACCTATCTTTGTGTCCCACACGTTCTTCAAGGATTCCTGTCACCTCAGTATCTGTAATTTCCACACCGAGAGCATAACAGCGTGGTGCAATTGTCCTTTGCAATGCAGCAGAACAACAGAAAGATGTCGAGGCCTACGGCAGTTTCACAACACAGAGGGTCTTTCCACTTCAGCTGGACAGATGCCCAGACAGGCTGGGTGGAGTATTCTTAAGGTCTCTACACAGAGACCAGGCCTGTTGGAACTGAAATGGCTCCACCCAGTCAGCAAGGGACACTGTGTGGGGCAGGCTGCCTGCATCCTTCTGTTTGTTGTTTAGTTGGGCAATTTGGGCAATTGTTCACAGGGCAACAGGGACTCCACCACCTATCACATCTGGGCTGTCACTGCCGGGCTTATGAGTTACTTCTGCCTGTCAGTGACCACGCCCTTTCCCAGGCTGGGCCACAGGAAGTCAGGCCGGGAGGGAAGGAAGCCTTGCGAGCTGTGGGAACCACACAATCTCCTGTACTGCTGACCAAGATCTACTCACCCCTCACCAGAGTAACTATCCTGGAACCACCTTTGCTCCTCCTCCCCAGCCCTCTTGCCCTGAATGGCTGACTTGGGTGAGGTTTACATTCATTTTTTTCATACCTAAGGTTTGGATACAGGGATCAAGTTGCTCACCACTCAGACTGCACACAAGAAGCCTTACACTGAAGCATGCTCAACCTCCATTAATCAAGTCACGCAAATGGGAAAAAAAAATCAGATCGCATTATATATTTTTTCTTTTTTTTTCTGATGGTAATAGTTGTTGCCAAATACTTGGTTTCAGTTAACTGCGGTTGGAGTATACAGCCTTGGTACAACCTTTTTGAAAGGTACTTTGACAGCATGGATCAAAAGCCTTAAAGATGTTTATATCCACCAGTAATTCTACTTCAGGGAATTGAATCTAAAGGAACGCAAGATGAACATACAAGGATGTTTCTTTGAAGGTTACATCCGTAGGGATGGAATACTTGAAATAATATTTTAGAAGGTATTTTAAGGGCATGAGGAAATGCTCATGATAAATGAAAAAAGCCCTATGTTTATGTAAAAATATACATAGTCGGTGAAAAATATGCATGTGTACATACATGTAATATATGTATGTAAGTGTTATGTGTGCAAAGAGAGAGGGAGCACTTTCATTCTTGTGAACTACCCTCTATCCTTGGTACCAACCACTGCCCCCTCTCCTAGACTTCTTACTAGTCACTGGCTGGTCTCTTATGCTGCATCCTCCTCCTCTTTCCAACAGATACATTTTGGAGGGCCTTAGGTCTCGGTGCTCAGTCTTCGTCTCCATCTGCATTTAACTTCCCTAGACCAGTCATCTCTTTTTCCTGATGATGATGATCCTTAGGTTAAAATGCCCAGTCCCGTCCTCTTGCCCGGAGCTCTCACCATATATCCAACTGCCTACTCAGAATCTTCATTGGGGTGTGAAATTTCCATTCAGACTTCTCATATCCAGAATTAAACTCTTGATTTCCACTACCACACACACACTTCTCTCCCATTGTTTTCCACCTCTGTAACTGGATCATCATTTCACCAGAAATGGGACTAGAAATCTGAACGTCGTCCTTTTCCTGCCGTCCTTCCTTACATCCAATCCATCAGCAAGTCCCCTTGCCCCTATGTTCAAAATATATGCTCAATCCAGTAATCTTTCACCATCTCCACACTTAGCTCTTAGCCCAGGACACCAGCATCTCTTCCCTAGACTTTTGTAAGAGCCTCCCAATTGGTCTCTCTGCATCCACACTGCCTACCTACAATCCATTCTCCATACAGCAACCAATGATCATTTAAAAATAATAAATCAGATCAAAGGCAAGAAATCCATAACCAAAATATTAAAAGTTACCCAGGAATGATGAGATTATGGACTGTTATTTTCTCTGTCTGCTACTCTGTTATTTGTCAAATTTCCAATGATAAACACATTTCACATTTACCAGCAAGAAATCAAAATGTTGTTTTGAAAAACCAAAATCATTACAGAGTTCAGCCTGAAATATTAGTATTTATCTCCCATGAATCAGTTCTGGCAGACTAGCACCAAACAAGCTATAGGGCGGTAACGAATGCTCAACTTCCAAATACAGCACAAGGAGCAATAGAGGAATGTCCTAAATCAAGGTAGCTGATACATAGCACCTGTGATGCCACTTCATCCTCCTGCACGCATAGCAGACATCACTAAATGATTGGCACTGTTGCCAGCTGAGCTTAGGTGCAGCCTTGAAATCCTTCTCAACACAGAGGCAGCCACTACCATTCAGTTAGGACTGACACTTAAGAGGAAACATATTAGTCATCTATAATAAGCATTCTATGTGAAGATTGAGACATTAAATTTTTGTGCTCCATTTAAGTGAATATAATGCACTAAACATTTTCAAATTATCTTTACATCTAAAGCTTTATATATTTTCAAAACACCCCATAAGGTGGGTAGGGTAGATATTTTTATGGCCCCAGTGGTTAAAGTCACACAGCAGAGCTCTGGTCTCCTCATGCTTGTCTGTGGTTCCCATAAACCTCTGCAGCCTATGAGAGAGGTCAGAACTACACACCAGACACTGACCACAGCAGACAGGGAGGTGGGGGGCAGGGTAGCATCAAACCCCAGCAAAGATGGACTGCAGGTAATGAGTAATTCATTACTTAACAACTTCGAAAATAAATAGTGGAGAAACAGATGAAGTGCAGTTCACAAATATCAAAACAAAAGCCATCATCCTCTTCAGGGGCAGGGCCTTTGAAAGCCAGTTTGTTGGTTACCATAGCAACCCAACTGGTGTGCTGGCCAGCTAACCATTTGACCTATTCTGAAGTAGTTTTTATTCGGGGCTCCCAAGCCTGCAAAGGACAAATTGCTCAGCTGGCTTTAGTATCTTTTCACACTTCCTTGTCACCTTCTTTGCTGTCATATACAGGTTCAATGACCAAGAAAAATAAAGTGTTCACATGACCGCCACGAAGTAGAGTACAAACTCCTGCTGCTCTTCCATCTGTCGGAAGTAAGCAGCTTATTCCTTTGGCCACTAAGCAATTCTGATTGCCATCGGAGATAGTGTGACCCCTGTCCTTGGCAAGCCACTTAATGGAAGTTCCATGGTAGGAAATAAGTGGAGAAAACTCCTCTTCCCATAGGAATAGGCATGGCACTCTAAAATAGCAAAGACTATCACGGAGATTAATCTTTCTGTAACATTCAGGACCACATCACAACATTGGTGAGTGAGGAAGTTCATCTTCTCTTTAATCTCCTGCCGACACACCTCCCATTAACTGCTCCACCTCCCCCCCACCCTCCTAAGGCATCCTCCTGCAGTCTCCTGCAGTCACATATCCAGAGGCTGATGCTTTATATTCTTTTCCCACCTCTCTGCCTTTTTACTCTAGTTTTGGAATAAAATGTTGTATCTCTTTGAGCAATATGCAAGTAAGAGGGGGGCATTCTCTGGCCAGGGAATTCTGCATTTTTTAGGTGCAGGGACGGAGTGGGAGTAGGGAAAATATAGAGCACTGGGGTTGTATTGTCAGCCCCACCTCCTTTAAACCTTACTTCACCCCTCCCACCCTCCTACCCTAACACCACCGGCTCCTGGAATCCAAAGCTCTGTTTCAATTAAGGGCAAGAATGTATGTCCTTATCCTGCCCAAGCCACTCCCCTTGCTGCTGGCTGATGAAGTCCTAAGACCTTCAGGTGTGCTGGGTGAGAGTGATTATGCAACAGCTCACAGTATTGTTGAAAGAATGTGGGCTGAAGTCAGAACCCCAGGATCGGAGCACAGTACTGGCCCCTTCCACTTGTTAATTATGTGTATGGACTCTGTGTCTAATTTCCTCTGCAGGATAATAATGGCTATAAAGTGTGATGTGTTCATGTGAAATTAATATAGCACCATGGTGGAATACCATCAATGCCAATTATAGATGCTAGAGAAATAGATGAGAAAAACAAAACACGGTTTAGCCAAATAAAAAGAAATGATACAGCAGTAAATTGTTTACAGGGTGTGCCTAAGTGCCATGCAACCCAGTAACAACTAGGTATTCTATTAAATATGTGCTGCAAATTTAATTCAAATACAGTAATCAGATTTACACAGGGCCCTTTGCTCACGATCAAAAGAAAAAACGGATCCCCTCCATCCCCATGGCTGCTCCAGGAAGACGGGAAATGGCATCTCTAATGTGCCTTATGTTATAGTCTCCTGAGTCTGCCAGCTGCCCAGTGTCCACTGGCACCTTCTGTTTAACGCTACTCACACGCCTTCCAGCTCTGTCGATCCCATGGATTCCCCAGTTTGAGCAAAGGGAAATAGGTCTTTCAGAGACAGCTGACAACGTGGCTTCCCTGAGGGGAGCTGACAAATGCTGCCTCGGAATGGCAGGCCTTCCCTAGTGGGAAGGGCAAGGCAAACAGTATCCAAGCAAGTAGGTGGGTGAGAAGGAGGTTGTTTGCACTGACTGAAACAACCGGTGCAAACAGTCAGTGACAGGAAGAGCTGCCAGTGGAACAAGCCAAAAGCTGTGGTCAGTTGTGGGGATTGCTGAAGGGAGAGCACCAAAGCCGCAGGAGTCCGAGGCCAGACAGAAGGTACCCCCCAAAGAAGGCCACCAGATGACAAGCGCTGGGACGCAGTGGGCCTTTTCATCAGCACAGCTCGCAAGCTCTCCCTTGTGGGGGGCCTCTCCTGCTCTTACAGGGCCTGACTTCTCACAGCAAGACTCAACTAGAGCCCAAACAGGTCTGGTAAAAATGAACCAAGCTGGGCAAAATTCCACTCCATCAGACCAAAGGGCAGAGTTCAAGGGAAAGCCATGTTTCCACGTTCATGTTAAGATCACAAAATATAAAAGATGTTCCCCCAGGTCACCAAATCTGTATCAGATCTACTGTCATCTTAAAAATGGCAGCTCTGGACCCCACTTCAGGAGTGAGGTTTACCCTCTGAGTCAACCACCAGAAGTTGGATATCAAAACATAAGGACACATGTTAGAGGGGAGTGTAATTTTATGTTTGTTGCCTGGTAATTGTTGGGTCCCAAAACAATAGGCTTGGAAGGAGTCTGGTCCTCCACACCCAACAGGGAGAATATGGGTCATAGGGTGAGGACAAATCTGTATGAGAACTCACCATGTGAATTACCCCTATCTCAAACCTCCCCACCACACACAAATATTTTAGTTATACTCTGCTAAAGCAGAGAGGCATATCCCAGTGTCGTGGCAAAGCCAGGCGTTTAGTGGCTTCCCATTGCCCTTGGAATGAAATCCAAACCCTCTGACCAGAGCCTACAAGGCCTGGCACATTAGGGACCCTGCCTGCCAGCTAAATGTCATCACTTGGTGTCGCTGGCCCCCTTGCTCACCCTGACTCAGCCACTCTAGGCTGCTCTCCGTGCCTTTTCCCTGCCTTAGAGCCTCTGCACCTGCTGTTTTCTCCACCTGGACCTCTGACACCACCTGCCTTTACCAGTGGCTCTTTCTCATCCTCAGGCCCCAGTTTCACATATACTAAGTCGTCCAGCAAATGCTTACTGAGAACCTGCAGTGGGGCAGGCTCAGCAGTGAACTGCAAAGCCCCTGCCCTCCTAGAGCTTACATTCGAGTTGAGAGAAATAGATAGTAAACAAATAAACCAGTAAATGGAGGAAAGAAAGCACAGTTAGGGGTTAAGGAGGAAGGAAGGGGAAGGGAGGGAGGTATTATTCTATCTAAAGATCTTTTCCAATATTCTCTGTCTCAGCCTTTGTCTGTTTCCTTTATAATGCCCATAACACTGTGTAACTTTTAAGGTATAGGTTTGCTTGTTATTTTTAATCTGTCTTCCCCACTAGAATACAAACTCCATGAAGGCAAGAACTACTGCTGCCTTATTTTCTATGTATCTCAGCACTTATGGTTGGTGTAGTAGTTGCTTGACAAATTTGTTGAATAATTGGATAAAGGAAGGAAGGAAAAAAGGGAGGAAGGGAGGAAAGGAGGTAAAGAGTAGGAACTAGAGGGAAGAGCAAAGGAATCAGACAGCCAGGAAAAAGACAGGGTGAGTAGGAGGTGGTCTCAGTGGATATTGCCCTCAGGTGGACTTTAACTTATTCATGAATGAGGGGTGTGTGTGTGTGTGTGTGTGTGTGTGTGTGTGTGTCTGTGTGTGTGTGTGTTGATGGAAGGGTGGGAAATGACGCTAATGAGGGTAGAGTTTGCCCTGGGTCCATCTAAAAGGTTTTGAAATAGAATAAACAGAGCAAACTTAAAGCTCTCTCACTCCCCTAAGAGGAGAAGGCAGATGCTCAGAATGATTATACACCCTAGTGGGGTGAGAACTGGGCAAGTCTGCACTCTGAAGATGGAACTGAGACACTGCCCTCGTTAGAGAGTGAGGAGAGGGACAAATGTCGTCCCTGTGTTCTTGGCACTGCCTTTGGGAGGTACATGTTCTTTGAAAGTTTTTAATGATTGAAAATGAAGTGACTTTGGTGAGGGTGAATGAAATGAATACTTACATAAATTGCTGATGGCAATAGGAATTGAAAAATAACACTTTGCCAAGGCAGTTAAGCAACATGTATTAAGAACTTTAAATGCCTAATGACCTTAACATTTTACATTGGATGTTTTAAGGAAATAATTAAAAATATGAAAAAGCTTTATGCCCCAAAATAAGCAAAGCTACCTATAGCAAAATTATTAACAAATTGTAGCAGGCAAAACAATCTCGAATGTCCAACAATAGAAGATAAATTAATCAGAGTACATGCACCTGATGGAATAGTATGCAGTCATTAAAAATGAAGTTTATAAAGCCTGAGTAAAATTGAAAATACTTCATAAAATGTTAATTTAAAAAAAGTAGGGCTTCCCTGGTGGCACAGGGGTTGGGAGTCCACCTGCCGATGCAGGGGATGCAGGTTCGTGCCCTGGTCCAGGAAGATCCCACATGCCGCGGAGCGGCTGGGCCCGGCTGGGCCCGGCTGGACCCGTGAGCCATGGCTTCTGAGCCTGCGCGTCCGGAGCCTGTGCTCCGCAACGGGAGAGGCCACAACAGTGAGAGGCCCGCATACCACCAAAAAAAAAAAAAAAAGTAAAATTAAAATCTTTATATGTCCTCTAACATAAAATTTACATGGTTATGGTAAAAGGAAACACAATATAATTAAAGCAAAGGTTAAGGGGAAATGTTTCTAAGAATGTAAACAATGGTTCAATTTAAATTCACTTCAACAAATATTTCTGGAGCTGTATGACATGAACTAGGTGCTGGGCTGTGCACTGAGGATAGAGATGCCCTCACAGAGAAGGGCTAAAATACTGTACAATGAGCCACATGATGGGAGAAATTCTGTGGGTATTTGAAGTACCCAGCAGGACCTCCAAACTCAGATTTGATAGGGAAAGGGGGAAGGACAGTCAGGGAAGGTGTTTTAAGGGAAACTAGTATCTAAATTCTGAACTGGAGAGAGAAAAGATGAGAAAGATAAACACAGGTAAGGAAACAGAGGAAAAGGACCAAGAAAGGTGGAGAGAATTCCAAACAGAGCAAACAGCTTGTGAAAAAGACCAGAGGCAGCAGGAGAACATGCAGCTTGTTTAAAGAACTGAAGGAAATTCCATTTGGCACAAGTGTAACATGATAGGGCTCAGAGGATAGGAAGCTGAAGAGACAAGCAAAGCCAATGCTGTTGAGTAGTTTGGACACTGAGGGCAACGGGAAGCCTTTGAAGTGTTTTAAGGTCTGTGTTTTAGAAAAATTTCTCCCTGGCACTGTAACTAGATTGGAGGGAAGCCTGGAGGGAAGAGGGCAGCTTTAAAAGCTGTTTTTAGGGACTTCCCTAGTGGCGCAGTGGTTAAGAATCCGCCTGCCAATGCAGGGGACACAGGTTCGAGCCCTGGTCTGGGAAGATCCCACGTGCCGCAGAGCAACTAAGCCCGTGCACCACAACTACTGAGCCTGCACCCCAAAGCCCGCGAGCCACAACTACTGAGCCCACGTGCCACAACTACTGAAGCCCACGCACCTAGATCCCATACTCTGCAACAACAGAAGTCACCACAATGAAGCCCATGCACCGCAACGAAGAGTAGCCCCTGCTCACCACACAAAAAAAAGCTGTTTCCATAATCTAGGAGAAAGAGAAGGACGCTTTTGTATTGAGGTAAAAGGATTACGGATAATTTTTCCACCTTTGTATAATATTTTTCTGCCATTTTCAGTCTTTAACGAGCATGTGTTATGTTCATAATGAGAAAAATAAGATATTTTAAGGAAGATGAAATTTATGGTATTCTGCCTAAAAGTCCCTCTGAGCCTTTGGAACTATCTGCTAAGCCCAGGGCCTGTGTCTGTATAAGAATCCACACCCACGTGCTGACCCACAATGCCCTGGGTTTGTGTCTCTACTGAGAGGGTGAAGTATTCCCTAGTCCCTGGACTCAAGGTATTTTGGGCAGAAGTAATAGCAACTGAGAAAAGAAAGAGATGGCTTTCATCTCATACATAAAACCCAAGTGTTCATTCATTTGTTCATTCACAAATATTGGGCACCTGTGATGTGCCAGGCATGGTTTGAGGCACTGAGGGTACGGAACTGAACAAAATGACGAAGTCCTGGTTATACATCCTAGGGGGCAAGACAGATCACCTAAAAATACAAATCCAGCTAACTGTGTTCCCTATTTGATAAGGGAAGATCCTTGTGCCCTACTGCTACTTATTGAAAAGAATGGTTTAGGAAACTTTGAGAAATAATTGCAGGTTTGCTGATTTATCAATACATCCATGTCAAATGCGGCACCTGTTCACAGAGAGCTATGCTGCCACGGTGTTTGTGACTGAGTTGAGTAAGAGCATTTTCAGTATCAATTTCATATGTATGGATGGATATTTACAGATGTAACTCATTTCTCCAAGCCTCCGCAGCCACTGGGTACAAATGAGGTTACAATAACAATAACAACTCACATTTTATTAATGTGCTCTCCTGACCACTAAGGAGGGACCTCAGCAATCTTTTCTCCATGCTTATATTTGGAGGCATCCAAGGGAAACTCACATGTGTTCACAAACAGGCTTTTTATGTTTTTGTACGCCAGCCTCATCAGTGATGTCTGCTACACAAGCAACCATTTGGAGCAGCATGTCACTGTAGCCCTGCATGAGAATTTTGCTTCCCTGCCCAGGGAACAATTTACAGAGATCCCCAAACAGCAACTGTTGAGGTGGAAAAACTCTCTTCAGAAGAGGAAAAATGTCCTTTTCCCCTATCACTATGCAAAGACCCAAGCTGAGTCCACGTTCAGGACTTTTGAAGCATGAGCTTAGGAAATGATTAACAACGTCTGGGTGCACTCTGAGTGGCATTTTCTCACCTGGTCCTGGAAGCAACATTGCTTATGGCCCTTTGTCTCAAAGAGTTCCTTGTAGAAAAAAATAGCCCCTTTGGCTTCTGCCTGCAGACCCCTGTCCACTGAGCACAAACCTAGTCCACAGGCTGGTCTGGGGAAGCCCTGTGGTGGCCTCCTCCACGCCCTCTTCTCCACATCAAGCCCCATGCACAAATCCCCCCTCAATCCAAGCAACTCAGCTGGGGCCCTTTGGGGTCACCAGGTAGGCCCAGGTGTGGCTAAATTTCAATTCAAGACCAGTAAGATGGAGAAAAATCAATTCGAAAAGATCAAGCATGGTTTAGGAGAGTATTAGGGCAGAAAAGTCCATCCCATACCACCAAGAAACCAGGGATTAACAGAGAGGAGAGCAGGCTGGAATCAGTATTATGCCCCTTAGTACACTGCGTATCAGGATGCAAATGTCCCAGCCCAGGTGAAGTACACACCCTCCTTCCTACCTGCCTTGCTGCTGGGCCTGCTACTTCTCACACATGACCTTCTAGTTTAGAAGCCCTGCTACGGAGGACAGAAGGCTTCAGGGAATCAATAAGTGAAGACAGAAGAGATACTGCCAAGAACCATCTCTAAATTTTAATTCTGGGCTGTAATCCAAATTTTCTTTGACTGCAAGCTTTGCCTTGTAGAGGTTCAGAGTCTTTCAGATAGCAACTTTTGGACCTTACTCAGTACTAGAAGGTCACTTCAGGAACCCACCATCAGTTCCAATGCCACTGATTGAAGTTAGTTATTTATACAAATAGACCTCAGTCCCCTCCCACCCCAACAAGCCAAAGATCCTGAAAGGAGCTCCCAGAAACAGAAACATTAATGTCAAAGGCCAACCCAAGTGCCACTTCCACCATGAAGCACACCTGGAGCTCCCACCCCAGATACAAACTCCTTGTAGTCTTTTCTTATTTCTATAAAGTTCTACAAGACTGTTTTACCTCCCTTCCCTCTGTGGTGCAGTGACTTATATGCCTATTTTCTCTACTTCAGGCTAAACTCTCTATGACAGATGTCAGGCTTCATCACTGTAGCCCCAGCAGCACCACACAAAGTCCCTCCTGTAACAGACATTTAATAGGTAATTATGGAGCCAAGTCCCAGGGGACTACTTACAAAGACCATTTTCTTTGGGCCCTAATATGGTAGGCCCCAAGTAGTAGGGAATTCTCACCCAGTCTATTATAGTCTTTAGGGACAAACCACAGAGGCTGGGATTCCTTGGCTCAGCATGAGGGCTCCCCAGTCTTTCTGTGACTCCAGCAAAAGAGGTCAAGGATTTTCTGACACTATCTTTTCTCCAAGTCCCCGCTGGCATGTATTATAGTATAGTCAGGATGTTTTCCGCAAAGGATAATGACCTACCCAGGGCTGATACCCAGCCAGTACGAACCTCTATGACATAAAGTCTTACGTCTGTTCTGGTTGGTCAGGGCCTTGTCGCTGGCCTTTCCCACACATCCCTAGGGTCCAGTTTCCCTGAACTCCCTCTGAATGCTCCATTGCTTTTGTATACCCTCTTCCCTCCATCAGGCAGACCCGTATTCATCCTTTGAAGTCCAGCTGAAGAGTCACCTCCTGTGTGGAATCCCTCTGACCGCTCCTCATAGCAGAGTGAACATTCTTTCCTCTACCTTCCCCCAACCCTCTGCATACACTTGCCTACAGCACTTATTCTAGGCTGAAATTGCTTTTTGTTTCCATCTCCCCCACTTATGTGAGCTTACATTTCACTCATCTTAGTAGATCCAGCAAAGCACATTGCCTGGCAGGACAAGGAGCCCCTCAGCAAATGTTTCATGAATGAAAGAATGAGCATGACCCTTGCAAATGTCTTCCAAAAAAGAAAGCAAGGAAATCCCCCAAGGCACGTGAAATTAAAGTTCTTATTATTTTGTTATCTATATCATGTCTTGCTTTTTCAATTTAAAAATAATAATGGCTAAGATTTATTGAGCACTTGTTAGGTACATTATCATGTTAAAATCCAAAGCAACCATCTGAAGCAGAGATTATTATTACCTTGTTTCACAGTTGAAGAAATGGAAACTGAGGAAGATTAAGAAGGATATCCAGATCCACATAGCTGGTAAGTGGGCGTCTGTTTGGTTCGAACGCCTGCTTTCTCAGCTACCAGACTTTCCACACAGCCTTTCTAATAGGAATTACAGTATGAGCATTTTCCTATCTCTTTAAACTATAATGTGTTTATTATATAAAGGACACGTTTCAACACATGACTGTAGTACCTTGCTACTCAAAGTGTGGTGTGCCAACCTTGTGGCTTGTTAGAAATGCAGATCTCGGGTTCCACCCCAGATCTACTGAATCAAAGTCTGCATTTTAACAAAATCCCTAGTGATGTGTATGTACACTAAAGGTTGAGAAGCACTGGTTTAGATCAGGAGTCCACGAACAACAGCCCATGGGCCAAACCCAGCCCATCCCCCGTTTTTGTACAGCCCATGAACTAAGAATGGTTTTTACATTTTTAAATGGTTGAAAGTTTTTTCAAAATAAGAATACTACTGTATGGTATGTGAAAATCATATGAAATTCACATTTCAATGTCCATAAATAAAGTTTAATTGAAACACATTTTTTGTTACTTTCTGCCTGTGGTTGCTTTTGCACTACAATGACTGGCAGACTTGAGTAGTTATAACAGACTGTATGGCCCGCAAAGATATTTGCTATCTGGTCCTTTACAGACAAAAGTTTGCCAATCCCTTCCCAACTCTATCCCACATTCACTGCCACCAGCTCATAATGGGAGTAGGAAAAAGGGCAGCCGCCACTCGGGAAGACTAAGGAGGAAACAGTATTCCTAGGGAGAGCCAGAGTTCAGCTGAGGCCAGGGGGCTGCAGGAACTGCTGGAAGGGGATTTACCATGGAGTAGAAGTCCAGAGGGAGAGGGAATAGGGCTGAGCATATGGTGTGGTAAGACAGTGGTGGTTAGGAAGAGGAAGCACAGAGCAACGAGAAGACAGAGTCCAGAACACAGCCAGTGTGGGGAGTGAGCTCCACAAAGGCGCGTGGGAAGGCTGGCCAAGCCCAAAGATGAAAGGTCAAGTGGAGTTCTCAGCCTCAAGTTCCCCCAAGGAGCACAAGTGCAGTTGTTTCGAGACTGCTGCAAGTTGAAGAGTCGGGTGTGTCCCAGTTGTTGAAATTGGCGGACTTTTCCTGAGGTTTCCAAACTGTGAGGGTGAAAAGCCATTCTCATCCTTAAGAAGAAATTGTAAACTTGATGTCTACAGGGATGAAATTAGCTCTCTGCACCTTTATCTTGAGATGGAATCAGCAGCCTAAGTAAGGAGCTTGTTACATATGCAGACTCCCTACCCCACCAGAAAGAGCCTCATTCAGTGGGAATCTGAAGAGAACTACTGCTTCAGTGAATGAAAGAACTCAGGCCTCTGGAAGGAGTCAGCTTGAATAGGTCATGCTTCTGAAAGTGATCATTTATATGAATGAGAGATTGGTTTCTGGTTTCTGATGACACATAGGACATCAAGAAGAGGCAACAGCATTAGAATTGATGGGCTCTATCTGCTAACGCCAAGAAGCAGGGAAACGGTAGGGGGAAAGCTGCAGGCATCCGGGAAACTCGAGGAAAGGCATTAGCTAGAAGGCCTTGGAGGAGCTTGAGGACTGAAGCTAATGGTTCCAATCCAGAGGACACCACCAAATGAGACTCAGATCACACAATGCCAGAGAGCAGATACACCTGCCTCTCCCTATGACAATGAGGATCTCAAGTGATACTTGACAGATTAGGCTGCTCAGGGCTCAGGGCTCAGGGTTACCATAGGCAGGTGGCAGATCTAATATGTATTTACATTGCTTTTCTGAACTTTTAAAAATTTTACCCCTATTCCACTGTTCCTAGGTTCTTTCATGACTGTCCCCTGAATATTTATTTTCTCAGGTGCTAGATGGGGGCTCAGTGCCAATTAAATTATGACACTGGACCCCAAGGAATCTCTGACACCAGGGTAGATATGCAGGGGCAACTTATTTTTCACAAGTTACAAAAATAAAAATGTAAGTAATGTGACTACAAGGCATCGTCTCATACATCAATAATTCAGTTTCCTAAAAAAGATGGATATGGAGAAGGACAGGATGGGAAATTAGTGCTTTTTAAAATCTGCTTTGGAGCTGCCTTGCAAAAGCAGTCATCTTCTCTATTTTTCTGTGTTTCCATTCATTGAAGGAAACCATGCTGGAAACCACCACATTTGATGCGCAGCATGAAACATCTGTCCAAACTGTTCTGGCTTCTCATTGAGACATTGGTTCAGCTTTTGCAGGCAGCACCTTGCTGTCTTGAGACAAAAAACATTCCCAGGCTCCTTAAGCTATTATGAAGGGTTGCTATTACAACTGAGTGTACTTAAACGGACTCTCAGCCCACCCAGGAGTATAGGTCTGACCCTTAAGGATAGTAAGTCGGAGTCAGATCCAAGAAAGGCTGACACTCCCTCCCCAGTTATTTTTAAACCCCAGAGGCTGCTTCTGCATATGATATCACTTATGTAACTTCTTTTTGCAAAGACCCCTCTGCTGCCCCAACCCAGCCTCCACACCCATCCCTCCCCTCCCCTGTAGCATCAGCACAATGACACATGTGCTGCTCCACCCCGCTGTGAACTTGCCAACAGTTTAAGGATGTGCTCATTGAGTAAATAAACACACCAAAATGAAGTTGGCTTTTGTGCAACCAGCTTTCAGGAGTTACTTTTTGCTCCTTTAGGTTTAAAATTTCAGTGCAGTGGGATAAGAAAATTGCCCAACCTCTACTGCAAAGCTGATTAGGAATTTCCATCACTAGAAATAGCATTATGTTACTTTGGGATAAAAGATTTTTTTAATTTATACTGCAGCTTCCATGTAAGAATATTCATATTAATCTAGAACAATCCTACTGGTTTCTGTATACTGGATTTATAAATGTTTGATAAAAAATCATGTTAAAACTTTTAAATAATTTCTAACAATGACCATCCAATCCAAAAAGTGAGAACTAACTAACGGGATTTTGCTTCAGAGAACCTGGCCTATTACATATGACATTAGATATTCATCTATTTAAAAAGCTGCAAATGTCAATGAAAGAACAAAGCTGTCAAATGCTAGGAGCATTTCATTAAGAAAACAGCCTGAAACACTGATGGGATTTTGATGAAGTTGGGGACTCAGACAAGCTTTACCTGCCAGTGAGACAGCTGTTGATACTGTTTTTGTTGTTACCAAAATGCCAAAAGAGCAGAAAACAGCAATATGCTAACCTGAATTGAAATTTTTCCTTTTCTACATTTCTACTGGCCCAGTCCTATTGTAAATAAAACGTTTATCTAACTAAATTAGCATCAACTTCAATGGAAAATTGTGACATCAGTACTATAGTTAATTTGACGCCCACGGCCAGGCTAAGAGAGGAATAGAATGGATAATCAGCACATCTAGTAATTTAAAAGAATCATTTTAGCGATTTCTTTTAATGTTGTCTACAGCTAAGTGTTTCAGGTAGGGATGCTTTTGGCTGTAGGTAACTGAACAACCAAATAACAATAGTATAAAAAATAGAGTGTTCTAGTTGCTGGATCCCGCCCCAAATTTAGTGGCTTAACATTTATTTTGCTTATGAATCTGCAATTTGGGAAGGGCTTGGGCAGGGGTGGGGGCCGCAGGGAGAGGGTTGTTTGCTCTCCTTGGCATCAGCCAGGGAAGCTTGAAGACTGGGGACTGGAATCCTTTGAAGCCTGATTCACTCACATGTTTGTCAATTCTTGATGGAAATGCAGACCTGGAGGCTGGGGCAGCTGGGGCTCCTCGGGCATCTCGATCTCTATGTGGTCTCTGATGTAGTTTCTCCAGCATGGCAGCTTCAATGTAGACTGACTTCTCACATGTCAACCCAAGGCTCCCAAGCTGCATAAGAGAGAGAGGGATTGATAACGAAGCAGAAACTGTATCACCTTTTATGACTTGGGGAGTCATGCATTATTACTCCTACTGCATTCTGTTTATTGGACGCAAGTCATTAAGGCTGGCCTATATTCAAGAGAAGAGGAATTAGACTACATCTTTTGATAGGAGGAGTGTCAAGGAATTTGTAGGTATGTCTTAAAACCGCCGTGAAAGGATTTGTTTTTCCTATATGACGTCTATAGGGAAGCAGTTCTGTATAATGTGGCCCTCCTTGATATAATAAAAACCAAGGTTTTTTCTGTAATTCTGCTCTACCATTTTTAGTACATTGCTTTATTGTCTCAAAGTCACAAGATGACTGCTATAGATCCAGACATCGTAACCAAGTTTTTTGGGGTTTTTTGTGTGTTTTTTTGCGGTACGCGGGCCTCTCACTGTTGTGGCCTCTCCCGTTGCGGAGCACAGGCTCCAGACGCGCAGGCTCAGCGGCCATGGCTCACGGGCCCAGCCGCTCCGCGGCATGTGGGATCTTCCCAGACCGGGGCAAGAACCCGTGTCCCCTGCATCGGCAGGCGGACTCTCAACCACTGCGCCACCAGGGAAGCCCCGTAACCACGTTTAAGACCAAAAGGGAAAAAAAAAAAAAAAAAAGGAAGGCGTAGTGCTAGCAGCTTCTGGCTTCTTTTATCAGGAAATAAAAGACCCTTCCCAAAACCCTCCTCAGCGGAGTTCCACTTATGCTGCATTGGCTGGAACTCTGTCAGAAGGCCACCAGTTGCTTCGGGGGAGGTTAGCACAGTGACTGTTTAACTTCATTCTCTGTTGCAGAGGTAGGCAAGGGTGGAGAGATCTGAAAATGGGCATTGGGTCAGCCAAGCCTTGCTTCTGCCCGCACATCAGACCCATAAAATCATGAGTAGGAGGAGTTTCAAAGAGCTGCTTCTCTTCCCTCAGCCAAAGTTAACAGTGAAATGACCCGAAAATGGTTAGCAGAGGAAAAATGCATCAGCTAATGAATGGAATCATTTTCAACTATATATTTGCAAATAGGATTAAAAGCTAGATATTGAATTAAATGAATCGTTTATACAGTTTAAACAGGAAGCAGAATTGGGTCACCACAGGAACATTTGCCAACAAGATAGGGAGGACAAAGAAGAGCTGAGACCACTAACTTCTGATAAAATGTTACAGCTGCTTCGAAGATTACCTTGGGTTCAGAGGCCCCAGGCTAAAAATAATTTGGGGGCAGGGCAAAAAGGAACTATTACCTTATAAGCCTAACCCAAATTTTATATCTTACTTTATAAAACATTTTTTTTAGCCTTCCGTTGCCACTAGTCAATAGAAACAGGAAAAATACTGTGAGTTGATGGATTTTATTTAACCTATCTGCAACAATTATTCGAATTTAAGCTTTAAAGTTTTATAACATTTAACTAAAGAAAAAAAAATCAAAACTGCTTTCTTTCCTCCCTGCAAGCACAGAGCTCGCCAGGTCTATTGTCTCATGCTATAGTCTCACACAAGAATAAAGAAATTGCACTATAGCAGATATTTTCCGGATGCTTCCCCCCATACAAGCATTAGCACATGACCTCAATAGCTAAGACTGAAGAATGAGACAACCAGATTTACTGACTCTGATGGTGTATAGAGCTCTTCCTTGAGTAAACTAACACATTCATGAAAACACATGTACTTAAGGGCGAGGGCTGAATATGAAGAAATAATATGCCCACAGTGAGAATGCAAGTAATCTCAGGCTATAACTCACAGTGAGTTTAAGGGAATAAATGAGTGGTTAATTCTCAAAAAAAAGAAAAAGGAATAGGGAATAGGAAACCTTACCCTTCATAATGAAAGAATTCTGGCATAAAGAAATTAAATAATTTATCCAAAGTGATATGCCACATATGAAACAGAAAAAAAGCCCAGGCATTTCTATTTATAGTTTAATTTGGAATAGGAAATCATGCAGGTCTTTATTCTAAACAATGACCACTTGATTTAACACAAAATAGACACCTCTTAAAATCATAAAGCATACATTATGGGAGTTACCAATCCTTTTTTATAATCTGTAAGCTAGCACTCTGTTTTCAGTGTTTTTATCATCTGTAAAATTTAATTAAGAAGCAAAGAATAGGCTTATAATGAGCATGACTGCACATATTTCTTACTCATATTTCAAATTATAATCATATCATGATGAATCTTGATCCTCACACAGTACAACAAAATTATATATTTGAACTTTTCCTTATTAAAAAAAAATACCAATTTAAAGACAGACTATAAGTTACTTCAGGTACTCCCAAGCCACATAGCAAAATTCTGAAGTGCAGAAACTATCATAAACTTATTTTATAACTCTCCAAAGCAACTGTCAAGTTCTAGGCCTAGAATAAGTGTTTGATTCATACTCTCAAAATTACATTGACTGTTCAACATGTCTTATAAACACATATATATTTTTCATGTACGAAAATATTTCTGAGATCGAATATTCCCCACACTCATTTCTAACTAGAAATTCCCATTGGGTTTATTTTTGTTTTTGTTTTTGTTTTGCGGTACGCGGGCCTCTCACTGTTGTGGCCTCTCCCGTTGCAGAGCACAGGCTCCGGACTCCCATTGGGTTTTGAATGAAAAGGTTTATTAGAAATTACTCAATTAGGTGACAAGATTAATAGTCCCTATTAAACACTAATTTGCTTTTTATCCTGCAAAGACTACCACAGACATAAAACAGGTGTTGGCCACCCCTGGAACATATATCTGATGATAAGACAGCAAGCAAGCTGATGGTAATTTGGTACATGAGCTATTGTTCATTCCATGCCTCCCTTTCCACTGTCAGTTTTGCTAAAACTGAAACTTAACAGCAAATGCTTCTGTTTTCTACATTGTGTCTGACATCCTCGGCGCTGGTAGTTTTCAGATATGTGTGGGACAAACACACACACACTGAGTCTAGATAAACAAGCACTTAACGGGACTTCCCTGGCTGTCCAGTGGTTAAGACTTCGCCTTCCAATGCAGGGGGTGCGGGTTCGATCCCTGGTTGGGGAGCTAATATCCCACAGGCCTTGGGGCCAAAGAAACCAAAGCATAAGAAAACAGAAGCAATATTGTGACAAGTTCAATAAAGACTTTAAAAAATCATAAAAAAAAAGAAAAAGCACTTATCAAGTATCTACTACCAGGTACCAAGCTTGTATTGTAGATACAGTGCCAAAAGGGGCAGGCCCTGGCTGTCTTAATTCACACCTGAGGTCATTATTTGCTAGCTATATAGCCTCAGGATCAGTCTTTCTAAGCCCTAACTTCTTTATCTGCACAATGAGGATACTAATAATACCTACCTCATGGGAGTTTTTTGAATATTAAATAATTCATATACAGAGCCTGGTACCTAGTGAGTGCAATAAACTCTGCTATCGTCACCATCATCATCATCGTTATCACATCATGGTCTCTCAATTTTATTTGCCCAATTGGGGGAAGAGACACAAACACATTGTTCTCTTTTTCTTTTTTTTCCTTTTTTCTGCTGGGGTACGTGCAGCTCAGAGAACAGGCACTTGTCTCAACCTGGAATTCAAGGAAGGTCCCTGAGCTGAGACTTGAAAGATGAGTAGAGTTAGCCAGATGAAGGAGAAAGGTGTTCCAGAGGGAAGAGCTTGAGCAAAGTCACAAGCAGCATGTTGTGTACAGAAACTGAATGTGGTTTTCTATAATTGGACAGGAAGTTCACTGTGGGGAGTTGTAGAAAATGAGCTTCATAAGGAAGGTGAGAACCAAGTTATGGGAGGTCTTACATACCATGTTAAGATGACTAATTTTCTTCCTGTAGACCAAATTTCCTAAGCCAAGTTATATAAAGTACTTCATAGAGATATTTCATGAGGTGTTCCTCAAAATAATAGCTTTACTGTGACTTGTGCCTGGAAATATCCTCAATTTTACCCCTGCTGAGTGATTCATAATGCATACATCATCAGCATATTGAAGGCTCTGAAAAGTCCTGCAATAAAAGGGCCTCTTTATCTCAGGTTAGCACAATATTTTTTTTTTTTTTGCGGTACGCGGGCCTCTCACTGCTGTGGCCTGTTGCACTGCGGAGCACAGGCTCTGGACGCGCAGGCCCAGCGGCCATGGCTCGCGGGCCCAGCCGCTCCGCGGCACATGGGATCTTACCAGACTGGGGCACGAACCCACGTCCCCTGCATCGGCAGGCAGACTCCCAACCACTGCGCCACCAGGGAAGCCCAGCACAATATTTGTTAATTGATTTTACTGCAAGACATCATTTTTACAGAATGCTGAGGTTTTTCCAGGTTTTAATCAGAATAATGAATTAGACACTTTAGCTTAGTAAAATCACTGTAGCTAAGGAGATGGATTTCAAAGGAGCATGACTGGAGCGTGTGAATGAGATGATGATGATCCAGGGTGGAGGAGATGTAAAGATTCAAGATGTATTTAGGAGGTAAAACCTATAAGTTTTACTGATAGAGTGGAGTGAGGGAGATGGCTGTTTAGAATGATACCTAGAGTTCTGGCTCAAGCCAAAAGAATAGTAGTGCCCCTTGCTTCAAAAGGAATACAAGAAAACATGACACAGGGGAAAGAATAAGAGGTAGGTAAGATAAAGAATTCAGTTTGGGACATGAAAAGTTTGAAACACACGTGAAATTTCTGAGTGAAATTATAGGTAGCAATTAAGTCAACAATTGTTCAGCCCCAGTCTAAACCAGGGTCATCTGACAAATAATTCCCTGATCATCCTAATCGAAATTTCAAAGTTAATTTAATATTCCATTATGCATTATGTTAATTTTAACAGCATATTAGCGAATAATAAGATTAGCATTTGGTCATATTAAAAAAAATTCAGGGGCTTCCCTGGTGGCGCAGTGGTTGAGAGTCCGCCTGCCGATGCGGGGGACGTGGGTTTGTGCCCCGGTCCGGGAGGATCCCACATGCCGTGGAGCGGCTGGGCCTGTGAGCCATGGCCATTGAGCCTGCGCGTCCGGAGCCTGTGCTCCGCAATGGGAGAGGCCACAACAGTGAGAGGCCCACGTACCGCAAAAAAAAAAAAAAAAAAAATTCAGGGTTTTCTTAATGCATTTCTAAATTAAAATATGCAAATGGACGTACATAGACAGGTGAATCTCAAATCACTCAAGGTAAATTACTTAAATTCTCACTTAAAACATGAATCTGCAGTAGAGTTACTGTCATAATTCAGATTACTGTTACAAATCTATATAAAGGAATTAATTTTTCATGTATGTTGTAGTGCATCATTTATTAAAACCGATTTGTTTTCTTCCTGTTCTATCTCTAAGCTCTTTGAAAGTAGGAGACACATCTTCATCTTTGTGCCCTGAGCGTCTGAAACAGTTGTTGACACACATAAAATATACATTAAAATTTTTTGAGTAAAATTAATTAGAGCAGGTCACAGTAATAAATACAAAATAATGTTTACAATTCTACTCTCTCTCTAGTTGACCTCATACACCTTCTGAGCTTTCAATATGATCTACACGCTAATAACTCCCAAACTGTTATCAGTTCTGCCCTCCCTGGAAATTCAGACTTTTATTTCCAATCTTACTTGACTCTCCCATTTGAATGTTCAACAAGGACCTTAAACACAGTGTGTCCCTGGTGATACTGCTAGTTGTTTGCTTTCATAATATCCATTCACCCCTTACTCCTTTTTAAAATACCCCATTTTTATTTATTGAAACAATGTGTCCAGCTAAAGAGCTCAGCCTCCCTTGCAGCTAGAGGTGTTCACATGACATAATTTTGGTCAATGAGATAAAAGTAGAGGTCTACTGAGGATTTCTGCAAATTTTTTTGCTTTCTTGACCTAGACACCACCCTCTTCCTCCTTTCAGCTTCCTCCTTCTCCCATCCAGAGTGCTGATGCTACGCCTGGAGCTGTAGCACTCCTGTTACATTGATGGGAATGAAAGACATGCTAAAGAAGGACTTTCAGACCTGTTCCTTTCCTAGTTATACACATCTCGATTTCTGCCTTCACCATCCATCCGGTAACTTAAGCCAAAACAACAACAAAAAATAGGTACATCCTTGATGCTTCCTCCTGGTTCTACCTCTAAACTGTGTCTTCAAACCCACCTCTCCATTTCTGCTATCCAGCCAACCCATCATCATAGCCTCCCACTGCTCTCCCTGCTACAATCCATCCTCCACACAGCACTCAGAGTGGTCTTTTGAAAACACATATCAGGTTAAGTCACTCCCTATTTTAAAACCTTCAAATTGCTTCCTATTTTGTTTATAATAATATCCACATGCCCGCCCATGGCTTACAGGGCTCTGCATGATCTGACCTCATCTTGTACCCTTTCCCATCTTACTCACTGTACTCAAGCTGTACCACCTTCACTTCATTCCTCAAAACCACCAAATGTATTCCCATCTTAGGGCCTCTGTACGTGATGGTCCCTCTGCTTCAAATGCTCTTCTACCTGGCTCTTCCCATTGTTGGCTCCTCTTCATTGAGGTCTCAGCTCAAATGTCCCCTCCTTAGGGAGGTCTTCTCTGACCACTTCATCTCCCCTGTGATTCATTATTCCTGCACCCTGTGTTATTTCCTTCATATGCTCATCATTATCTAGAATTATCTTGCTTATTTAGTTATTTACTTGTCATTTTTCTTCTCCCCTTCTAGATTATGAGCTTCATGAGTGCAGCTTATTGTGTCTCTTATTCCCTGCTGTATCCCCATGTCTAGAACAATGTTTGGCACAGAGTAGCCCCTTGATAAATATTGTTTTTAATGAATGAATTAAAAAAATCTTTTTTGTTCTTTAGTCTATTTTATTTTATTTTTAAAACTTATTTATTCAGCATTGGGTCTTCATTGCTGCGCGGGCTTTCTCTACTTGGAGGCGAGTGGGGGCTACTCTTCATTGTGGTGCACAGGCTTCTCATTGTGGTGGCTTGTCTTCATTGCAGAGCATGGGCTCTAGGCCCATGGGCTTCAGCAGTTTTGGCACGCAGGCTCAGTAGTTGTGGCACAAGGGCTTAGTTGCTCCATGGCATGTGGAATCTTCGTGGACCAGGGCTCGAACCCATGTCCCCTGCATTGGCAGGCGGATTCTTAACCACTGAGCCACCAGGGAAGTCCCAGATGAATTTTTTTAAAGAAACCAACACACAGTCTTGGAATCTTAGAAATCTGCCAAAGTTTATGGTTTTGAAAACATATGAATTTTCTTGTCTAAAACCTCGAATAGCAAAAGAGATTTTTAGATTTAAATAAAAGCTTATTCCAGCATATTTGACTCAGAAATAACCAAATGTACTTAATCCTATTAACTATCCGCTATCACAGGTAAATATTTTTGCTTACCACATATACTCTTGAACCTAGTTATAGTAACATAATAAGGGATTAGATCCCTGATACAAGTTGCCAAGTGTCATGTTTTTATATAAAACAAGCCCTTAGGAGTTTGGAAGGGAGCCCAAGAGACTCAAAGTTCAAAGCTTCCGGATCCATTTACATGTGGTAGCACTAGGGAAAGGCTATCCTTCAGACTATTCCTATGGACAGCATAGAAAGCCCGTGTTTTTTTTTTCCGAACTCTTCAATTTCAATCCAATGAAAAAAAGCATGTAGGAAAAATGTTCAAGGTAATCAATACAGCCTCTTTAAGGGACAGATGCTTTCAAATCCACAAGGAGAAGTGTATACATTTCTGGTCAGTTCTTTTTCTAGATGGTTTTTTTCAACAATTTGGAGGTTTTTTAGGGTTTTGTCAGTATTTTCATTAGTAAATTCTTAGTGTTGGAAGGAAAGGGAGAAAAAAGTCTTACACCACCACCCTTCCCAGAACTGCTACAGAGGCTAGTGGCAGAGTAAGTTAAAAGGCTCAGTGTCTGGAGCTCCCAAAGACGTTGTCGTATTGCGCTGTGGACAGCCCAGGACAGAAGAGGGGAGCGGCAGGTGCTGGGACAAGTCAGGGCACATACAGAACACAAGGTCCTAGGCAGTAACAAGGAACTCTCAAAAAGCAAGAACACTCTCATCCCTTGGATTCTTTCATTTCCTCTGCTTGCTTCTTAGAGTGTGGTCTGTAAAGTCCTGAGGAAATTTTCAGGGGATCCAAGAGATCAAAACTATTTTCATAATAATGTTTAAAGAATGATTTGCCTTTTTCACTATGTGGACATTTATATTGATGGTGTAAAAGTAATACTGGGTCAAACTGTCAGCACCTTTGTACATGTCAAAACAGTGGCACCAAACTTTACCCAGTAATCATCAAATTCTTCACCAGCACAAACTCACAGGACAAAAGGAGAGAAAGCCAGTTTTACTTAAGAATGTCCTTGATGAAGTGTTAAAAATTGTCAACACTTCAGGGCAGGTCTTTGTAATACGTTGACAAACTGGGAAGTACACAGAAGGCACTTCTGCTCCATACTGAGGAGCATACTGATAGAATGGGTACTGCCAAGATAAATACTTGTGTTATTGTTTGAGTTACAAGCTGAACTAACCATTTTTTTCATGAAACACCATTTCTCCTTGAAAAAATAACTTATTCAGATTTAGGAATTTGGCAGACATTTTCTTGAAAATGAATAAAATGAGCCTGTTATTTCAAAGAAAACATTTGG
This sequence comes from Aethalodelphis obliquidens, assembly GCF_003676395.1. Classification (NCBI taxonomy): domain Eukaryota; kingdom Metazoa; phylum Chordata; class Mammalia; order Artiodactyla; family Delphinidae; genus Aethalodelphis; species Aethalodelphis obliquidens. The sequence continues at coordinate 16,800,650 of NW_020837952.1, forward strand.
CAATATTTGTTGCCAAATAACCTTTAAGAAACCAACTCCCAGTAAGATTTGGGTAATCTACAATTTTGCAGAAAAGCTACTAAAATACTCCCCCCCTTTTCCAACTACATACCTCTGTGACAGCAGATTTTCTTCATATACTTCAATGGAAACAACATCTACCAGACTGAATGCAGAAGCCAATATAAGAATCCAGTTTGTCTTCTATTAAGTCAGACATAAAAAGATTTGCAAAAAATATAAAACAATGCCATGCTACTCACTAATTTTTTTGCTTGTTTTGGAAAATAAATATATATTATATAAAATATGTTAATTTACCTGTAGTGGGTTTATTGTTTTCAAATGAATTAATAATAAATGTTTTCTAAATGTGTTAGTTTTGATTTCTAGTATAGTTAATATTCATAGATATAACCCCCCAAAACAAAAGCTCTTTGGAATCCTCAACAATTTTAAAGAGTATAAAGGAATCCTGAGACCAAAACTTGGTATAGTAGATAGTTAAAATAGAAATGTATACTAGAAATATATAACAGAACTATGTAGTAGAAATAGAAAAATGTGTAATAGAAATATATAACAGAAATGCAAATCCTTCATTTCTAATAGCATAGATCAGATCATTTTCATTCTACTGCAAAAAAAGAGATAGCCTTATTATACAGTTAAAGTAAAAATACAAAGAGCAGAGTCCAGGTTGCCACCTAGCATGTCCTCACAGTAACCAGTGGCTTGTGGGAGTTAAAAAGCTGTCAGGATGCAGTGGCAGGTGGGCTAGTGGCACAGGAAAGTGCCAGCAGTGACTGGACTGGGGAATTAAAAAATGCATAATGGGGGCTTCCCTGGTGGCTCAGTGGTTGAGAGTCTGCCTGCTGATGCAGGGGACACGAGTTTGTGCCCCGGTCCGGGAAGATCCCACATGCCGCGTAGCGGCTGGGCCCGTGAGCCATGGCCGCTGAGCCTGCGCGTCTGGAGCCTGTGCTCCGCAACGGGAGAGGCCACAACAGTGAGAGGCCCGCGTACCGCAAAAAAAAAAAAAAAAAAAAAAAAAGGCATAATGGGATAAAATGCTCAGTTGCTTTATGGGCCTTTCTGAATGCAGAGATTTGAATAATGAGAAATGTACTCTGACACAAGATTACTTTTTTAGATAAGTGTGTGTTTTCCCTTCTGTTTTTCCCCTTTGAGGTCCTCATTCATGTGAGTACAGGCTCTATGCTCCCTTCCCTCAGGGAAAGTTTGAGGTTGGAATTTCTAAACTTTGTTTTAAAAGGCATTAAGGAGAATCCAGTTAAACCTGGGGAGGGGACTTCCCTGGCGGTCCAGTGGTTAAGATTCCGTGCTTCCACCGCAGGGGGCACAGGTTCAATCCCTGGTCAGGGAACTAAGATCCCGCATGCCAAACGACACGGCCAAAAAAATCAAAAGACAAAAAAAAAAAAAAAAAAAAAAAAAACCTGGGGAGGAATATCCCCTATCTAAAAGGAGAGTCTCTCTGACTTGGGGGGAGGAGTCAAAGTCTAGGGTCCCCTGTGTCCTGCCTTACTTCCTGCCAGTGCCCCAGGGACACAGCAGTACCTCAGAGAGACTGGCCATCAGTGTACCACTCAGAACATTGGCCCGGGCTTCTCCAGCCACAACAGTGGTTCCCATGCTCCAGAGGTGGCATGGGAACCCGCAGAGGGGAGACCCTCAAAGGCTGCAAAGGGAGAGATAGTGACATCTCAGCAGTAACCTGTGTGGCCAGATGGCTGATGCCTTCCTGGGCCTCTGGGGTGTCTCAGCTCTGCTTGAGAGCCTGGAACCTTGACACAGCCTCCAATGGGAAACCCCAAGAAGGAGGAGCTGAATTCTTCACTAGCCCTTTGGAATGTGGGGAGAGGGTCAAAGTTAGCTATTGAATTAAAAGTAGAGAAGTATGAATATTATTTGTCAATAAAAAGGAATGAAGTGGTATTGCATGCTAAAACAAGGATGAACCTTAAAAACATTATGCTAAATGAAAGAAGTCAGTCATAAAAGGTCATATATTGTGTGATTCCACTTATAGGAAATGTTCAGAATAGGCAACTCTACAGACAGAAAGTTGTTAGTGGTTACCTGGCGCTGGGGAAATAAGGGGTAAATACTGAAGAGTAGGTGATTTTGTTTGGAGAGGGGTTATGAGAATGTTATAAAATTGACTGTGGTGACGGTTGTACAACTCTGTGACTATACCCAAGAAGTGAATTTTATACTTAAAATGGATGAATTATATGGTATATGATTTATATCTCAATGAACCTGTTACCACAAAAAAAAAAAGTACAGAAGTGTGATGTCAGCCCATTTTACAAAGTTAAAGCTTTACTAAGTTATTTTATGAGGTTGCATCAAGCTGCGGTAGTAACTTCGGAACACACACACTGTACCGTCTCAGTGCGTAGTCAGAAAGCCCATAGCACATGTACTGGGGAAAGGTGCAGCAGAGGGCAGAACGTGGGCTCCAGGGAACGGGGGGAGGGGACAGGGCAACAAGTGGTCTCAGCAAGTGGTCTGTACCACCGAGGAACCAGACATGCCACCAGGGCACCATCGTGGGGAACACCAGAGCAAGCAATATTCAGAGATGTGAGAGGACAGCCAACATTAAGGACATCCTCAGCAGACTGCAAGTCTCCCACCTCAGAGAAGGCATCCAGTGACAGAGTCCTGCCCCAGCACATGGTTGCAATGAGGGCTGCAGCCCTGGAGAGACTGGGCAAGCTATCCAGGAAGGACCTGAGGCAACCCAGCAGGGAGCTAAAGTGTTAATAATAATATAAGTATATAATTGATGTCATTTATGTCTAATAATATGAAATATAAGTCAGACAAGCTCTATAATAGTAACAATAGCAAACACTAATTGCCAGGCACTGTTATATGTACTTTACATTTTTAATGTATTAAATCTTCACAACAACCCTCTCAAATCACTCTTATTCTCCCCATTTTACAGGTGGAAAATTGAGGCATGGAAAGATGAGGAAACTTGACTAAGCTCATTAGCAAGGGCAGAGTTGAGATTAAAACACAGGCCCCATCCTAACAACTCTACCATGCTGCATTCAGGGTAGAGGCTGACTTATTACAACTGATTGACCAGGACCACAGAAACCATGGTTGATGTTGAATCCCCCTCAGCATTGAACGAGAAGTCTTTAAAGCCCTTCCCACAGAGGAAGGATTGATCCTAGAGCCTGGGCTGGGACGGAGCCTGCAGGTAGTCGTTAAGTGATGGCCTTTCTAGAGGGAAGCAGGATAGGGAACCAGGCAACAGCAGACAGGTATTATTTTCTTCTTTCACAGCTGAGGAATCTGAGGCTCAAAGAAGTTACACAATTTGGCTGAAGACCCAGTAAACAGGACTGGATCAGGATCTGGATCTCAGACCTCCTGATTCCAAGATGGAAGCTGTGACCTGACTTTTGGAAATGGGCAGGCAATGTCAAAGAGTAGGTGAACTGGGAAGTAGGATAGCAGAATGGTTAAAAAACATGTGCTTGGTGGCCAAACTCCAGCTATGCCAATTACCTTATGATCTTGAAAGAGCTACTAAGCTCAGTCTCAGCACCTTCACCTATAAAAAAGGTTTAGTAATAATAATAATGTCTGCCTAATGGAGTTGCTATAGGAATTGTTTGGAAAACTGTGTGTAGGGCTTCCCTGGTGGCGCAGTGGTTGAGAGTCCGCCTGCCGATGCGGGGGACACAGGTTCGTGCCCCGGTCCGGGAGGATCCCACATGCCTCAGAGTGGCTGGGCTCATGAGCCATGGCCGCTGAGCCTGCGCGTCCAGAGCCTGTGCTCCGCAACGGGAGAGGCCACAACAGTGAGAGACCCGCGTACCACAAAAAAAAGAGAAAAACTGTAAAAATCTGATCACCCAATATACAGTAGGTGCTCAATAAGTGGTAGCTGTTTGAGCAGCCATTCCTCTTATTATACTGCTGAGTGACGACAAGCTCTGAGGCAGCCGAGATCTTTCCCCTGAGCCATTTTACTTCCTGGCTCAGAATATCAGTGCTGAAAGGCACATTAGAATGTACTTTAATCTCATTCTCTTTTTTAACAGATGGGAAACTTGAGGGTCAGAGCAGTTACATATGTTGCCCAAGGTTTTATAGCTAGTTACCAGGAGAGCAAAAACAGGTATTTTATTTGTCAGCTTAAAATTTTTAAAAGCTGTTAAGAGGAGATGGAAAAGAAGAAAGCTTAAGAAGAAGTAACATTGTGACAACCTCAGGTAGCCCTTCAATCAGGGATGTAAGGTAGCAGGAAAAGGCTTGCCATACCTGAGAAAAGCTGTATGACTGATGATGCTCTGGCAGAGCCTCCCCCCACTGTCAGTGTGCACAAGCGAAGGGACGCTTCCCAGCCAGCAGGAAGTATTGCTTTCAGATATTCATCCCATATCATCCTACCCTTAGGTAGTGGTATAGTCTGTACTGAACAAAGGAAACTTGACCTTGGGTGATAACACAAGAGAAGTTAACAAAAGGGTGGGAGCCAGTATCTTGGAAAGCATATGGTAGGTATGGGATTAGTGTCAGCAAAAGGATCAAAGGCAAGAAAAAAAAAAGTCCTTTTATAATTCTTGAGTGGATTGCCTTCGCTTGCTGAAAGACTAGCTGAAAATTGAATGAAATTAACAAGCAGGTGTTAGATGGGGATGCAGAACGTTAGAGAAGGTGTATTGAACTGAACAGGTAATAAAGAGCCTTGAGAATAAGGTTTGAAGGAAGCAAATGTGTGCCTTTGCACACGTGCACACATGTATATTTAGCAGAGAGTGCCTGTCTTCCCCCTTTGCAGTTAATTTAAGAGCTGCCCTCAAAGGCAAATTAAATGTGTCCACTGTGCTATTTACCAGTGTCGGGGGAGGTTAGGGGGCATGATGGGAGATGTGGTGGGAGTATGACAGGGCAAGGCAGTTAAGGATTAAGGAGCAGAGATTCCAAACTGAAATTGCTGGGTCCACCTGCTATGCATTAATTATGCAACAATTACTATTTAGTGTCACTGCTGCATCTTTTAAGAAAAAGAAGTACACTTGGGAAACACCTGACAGATCTACTCACCAAAGAAAGAAAAGGTTAGAATTTTGTATGTTTTTTTGACCATATATATATATATATATATATATATATATATATATATAAAATATATTATATATTTTTAAAGACAGTCCAGAGGCCGGACTAAGCAAGGCCTTCAGGTCCTAGTAAATATCTTTAATTTTTTTTTAACATCTTTATTGGAGTATAATTGCTTTACAATGGTGTGTTAGTTTCTGCTTTACAACAAAATGAATCAGTTATATATATACATATGTTCCCATATCTCTTCCCTCTTGGGTCTCCCTCCCTCCCACCCTCCCTGTCCCCTCCAGGCGGTCACAAAGCACCGAGCTGATCTCCCTGTGTTATGCGGCTGCTTCCCACTAGCTATCTACCTTACGTTTGGTAGTGTATATATGTCCATGCCTCTCTCTCGCTTTGTCACAGCTTACCGTTCCCCCTCCCCATATCCTCAAGTCCATTCTCTAGTAAGTCTGTGTCTTTATTCCTGTCTTACCCCTAGGTTCTTCATGACATTTTTTTCCCTTAAATTCCATATATATGTGTTAGCACACGGTATTTATCTCTCTCTTTCTGACTTACTTCACTCTGTATGACAGACTCTAGGTCTATCCACCTCATTACAAATAGCTCAATTTCGTTTCTTTTCTATGGCTGAGTAATATTCCATTGTATACATGTGCCACATCTTCTTTATCCATTCATCCAATGATGGACACTTAGGTTGTTTCCATCTCCGGGCTATTGTAAATAGAGCTGCAATGAACATTTTGGTACATGACTCTTTTTGAATTATGGTTTTCTCAGGGTATATGCCCAGTAGTGGGATTGCTGGGTCATATGGTAGTTCTATTTGTAGTTTTTTAAGGAACCTCCATACTGTTCTCCACAGTGCCTGTATCAATTTACATTCTCATCAACAGTGCAAGAGGGTTCCCTTTTCTCCACACCCTCTCCAGCATTTATTGTTTCTAGATTTTTTGATGATGGCCATTCTGACTGGTGTGAGATGATATCTCATTGTAGTTTTGATTTGCATTTCTCTAATGATTAGTGATGTTGAGCATTCTTTCATGTGTTTGTTGGCAGTCTGTATATCTTCTTTGGAGAAATGTCTGTTTAGGTCTTCTGCCCATTTTGGATTGGGTTGTTTGTTTTTTTGTCATTAAGCTGCATGAGCTGCTTATAAATTTTGGAGATTAATCCTTTGTCAGTTGCTTCATTTGCAAATATTTCTCCCATTCTGAGGGTTGTCTTTTGGTCTTGTTTATGGTTTCCTTTGCTGTGCAAAAGCTTTGAAGTTTCATTAGGTCCCATTTGTTTATTTTTGTTTTTATTTCCATTTCTCTAGGAGGTGGGTCAAAAAGGATCTTGCTGTGATTTATGATAAATAGAGTATTCTGCCTATGTTTTCCTCTAAGAGTTTGATAGTGTCTGGCCTTACATTTAGGTCTTTAATCCATTTTGAGCTTATTTTTGTGTATGGTGTTAGGGAGTGATCTAATCTCATACTTTTACATGTAGCTGTCCAGTTTTCCCAGCACCACTTATTGAAGAGGCTGTCCTTTCTCCACTGTACATTCCTGCCTCCTTTATCAAAGATAAGGTGACTGTGTGTGTGTGTGTGTGTGTGTGTGTGTGTGTGTGTGTGTTTATCTCTGGGCTTTCTATCTGTTCCATTGATCTATCTTTCTGTTTTGACCACATATATTATTAAGAGAAACTAACTTAACCCCATTTGATAAAAACACACTGAGTGACTACTGGGCAAAGAAATCAGCCTAGAGTAAAGTTTCCCATTGTCTAGAACCAGCGTTCTAGTCCTGTTTGATATTTTTAAGCACCCAAGTGATGTTAACGTGCACATTGTTTTGCACAGATTTGCATTTTGAGTTAAAGAGGCACTTGGTACAAATACGTAAAGGAAAAATGAAGTTAATATTGCACACTACCCACTAGCACTATCAGCTGTGACATCATACACTAATAAGATGAATCTCAAAGATCACAGGTCTTCCTGGATATGTTCCCTCAATGGGAGAACCACAAGTTATTATGAGAAGAGAATTGCCCGAAAATTGAGGAGAGAAAGCTGACACCAAATACAGATGATGCAGAATTCCAACTAAATATGTACTCCTTCTGATGAGTGACGCACACATGTTCACATGGGACTACCACTCCAGATATTACCATTCATTGCCTACATGCTTGGGCACTGGTGTTCTGCTCAGCTGGCAGCTTTTTTTGTGTGGAGACATCCTTGGGGAAGCCCAGTTTTGTCCATCTTCTTATATCTTCTAGTCTTGGAATTTTGTTGGTGCTTGTCCTTTTGTCTTCATGGAACATTTACAAGCTCACCTGCAACCCTCTCTAGCCTTCAGCACCCTGAACTTTTTTCACAGATAATATTTTAGCTTGGTGGGTAACTATTAATATTTGTCTAGGAGCTGCTGGGTTAACAGGGTTTTGTTGGGATTTTTTGTGTTATATGTATTTACGTGTTTGTTTTCTTTTAATTTATTTATTTATTTTTGGCTGCGTTGGGTCTTCATTGCTACACACGGGCTTCTCATTCCTGTGGCTTCTCTTGTTGCAGACCACGGGCTCTAGGCACATGGGCTCCAGTAGTTGTGGCATGCGGGCTCAGTAGTTGTGGTGCACGGGCTTAGCCGCTCCACGGCATGTGGGACCTTCCCGGACCAGGGCTCGAACCCATGTCCCCTGCACTGGCAGGCAGATTTCCAACCACTGTGCCACCAGGGAAGTACTATGTGTTTGTTTTCTGTCTGTTTACACCACAGCTTTGACCCACTTCAGTCATTTTGGGGAACTTATATTTAAACACAGACCCACAACTAGACTTATGAGCACAACTTTCATGATGTTTTTCATTAGTCTCTTCTGTATTTTAAGTTGTCTTGGCCATATAACTACACGTAGAAGTAACTGGAATATGATTTCTATATACCTCTATTAGCTATGTTGGTCTACCTCTAAGAAAAATGCTGTCGACCTCTCGCTTAAGTAAACTAGGTAGGAAATCAGTAGCAGCTCTCACGAAAGGGAAGATTGGAATTGGAGCCATCATTAACTGGATTAGATCTTACCTCATCCCATTCCCTCTGGAGCCAAAAGTGCCAACTCCATTGGCAGCAAGTATCTGGGGTTTACAAGGTATGAGACGGAACCAAAGGGGTAATAACTTCTCTTATGAGAAGAGTTGAGATTCCAGAGGGAGGGAACATGGGCACAAGTCTGTAAGCCTTGAAAGGGAGTTGTAAGAAAAGAAAGAGGAATTGAGGAGAGAAGGACCAACAACTTTGAACAGCATCTTCCCAAAACCTCAATCCTTTGAGCCCCTTCTTCTGTGTAGTACACAGGGAGGAAACTTAGGTTTAAATTGCTACTGCCTCTGTTCCTCTTACACTGCATTGTTCTTTTTGAAACATGTCTGGTCCTAGGGCCAAAGTCTCAGGGCAGAAAAGAACAATCTCCAGATACTGCTGAACAGTGCAGCCTTTGCTCTAGTGATAAAGGCTGCTCAGAGACCCCCAGCCTTCCAAAAAGACCTGACCGCAACACTTCCTCCATCTTTCTCGGTGGAGAGGCTCAGTAAATTAAGCACTTCAGTGATCCACAAAATATCAAATTTTTCCTGAACCTGCATGAATTTTATCTTTCTGTTTCCAGAGCCCTTGGGGAACTAACATGTCGATTCTGAGAATTTCAAAGTTCGTGAAGTTCCTAGGAACCTTATGGAAGGGAGATTTATTTACCTATGGCTATTCTTTAGGGTTGTAGAATTTCTTTGGCCAGGTTTTCTTTAAAAACTTCAGAAAATAAAAACACTAAAGGGAAATATAGGAATGCCTCCAGGACAAACAACCATTTGGGTTACACAGATGGAACATACTTGACATAGCTTAAATCTGATAGCAACTTTACCAGACGTAGGATAAAGTGCATACAACAGGAGATTGGTTCTCAAATTTTAATGTGCCTCAGAATCAACAGTAGGACTTGCTAAAAATGAAGATCCCACGGTGCTACCCCCCGAGATTCTGGAGTGGGGCCCCGACATCTGAGTTTTTCAGAAGCACCCCAGAAGCTTGTTGCAGGTGGCTCAGTGAACTAATTGTCAGAAGACATCAATTTCTCCGAAGAGCCTCAGTTCTCACCTTCTCCACTTGCTCTCTCCTTCTCCCCCTCCTCTGAAATAGCTCTCATCAAGGCCACCGTGACCTGCATGTTCCCAAGTCCGTGGTCTGTTCTCATCTTGCTTGACCTAACAGCAGTATTTAACCCAGTTGAGCGCACTCTCTCCATTGGAGCACGTTCTCCACTTGGTTCAAAGGGCACTCCTCTCTCTTGGTGTCCCTCTCCCTTTCTACTTACTCTTTCTCAGTCTCCTTTGCTGACCTTATCTTCCTAATTTCTAAACCTTGGAGTGCCCTGGTTTCAATCCGCAGGGCTTTCGCCTTCTCAACCTACACTCATTTCTTTGGTATTTTCATCCAGTGCATTGGTTTAAATGCCCTATTAATGCTGGGAATTTCTGAATTTGTATTTATAGTCCATTCTGCTCTCCCGAGCAGAGTTATAGATAAAATTGCCAACTCAGCATCTCCACTTGGAGGTCTAAGAAGTATTATGATAACATGTATAAACTCCCTGACTGATACTTCGCCTCTCAAAACCTGCTCCTTCACCAGTGTTTTTCAGCTTAGTAAAGGGAAACTCTTTTCTTTCAGTTGCTAAATGTAAAAACCTCAGTCATCAGTGACTCCTCAGTTTCTTCACAGTCCACATCAGAACCATCAGTAAATCCTGTCATCTCTACTAGGAAATACATCCAAAATCCAGCCACTTAATGCCATTTCCAATAGCCTCACCCTGGTCTAAGCCATGATCATCACTGGATTACTACAGTAGCCTCTTAACTGGTCCCAGTGCCTGCTTCCCCCACACCATACTCTCCACGTAGCAACCAGTGTGATCCTCTTAAAACAAGAGTCAAGTCATGTCATGTCACTCCTCTGCTCAAAACCCTCCAAAGCCTTCTTGTCTCAAAGTAACATCCAAATTCCCCACAAGGACCCACATGAAATTACATTATCTAATCCAATGCCACCTTTCTGACCTCGTACCATTCCCCTTCAGCCTTTGCACTAGCTATTCCTCTGCCTAAAATGCTCTTCTCCCAGGTAGCCATGCTTGCTCCCTCACTTCCTTTAGGTTCTGTTCAAATGTCCTCTCTTTAGAGAGGCTCCCTAACTGTGGTAGGCAGTTTCTAAGGTGATCCCCACCTCCTGGTATTCATACCCTTATATAATCCCCAACACTTGAATGTGGGCTGAATTTAGTGACGCGCCTCTAGTGAATAGAATTAGACAGTGGTGATGGATGTCGCTTCCCGGATTACTGTGTCACTTCCAAGAAGACGGTGGCTTGCATCTTGGGTACACTCTCATCTCTCACTTGCCTGCTCACTCTGTGGGAGGCCAGTGGCAGAGACCGAGGGAGGCTTCCAACCAATAGTCAGCAAGGAGCTGAGACCCTCAATCCAACAGCCTAAAAATGAACTGAATGCTGCCAACCCTTCCAGCTGACACACTGAATGTAAACTCTTGAGAGACTTGAAGCAGAGACACCAGGTAGGCCATACCCAGTTCCTGACCCACAGACACTGTAAGATAATATGGGTTTTTTTGTGTTAAGCCATTAAGTTTGGGGCAATATATAGTTAATACACTGACCATCCTATATAAATTCACAAAATCTTCCTACCCTTACCACCTAGTATTCCTACTCCTCTTATCCCCAGAACTTGCTCCAAAGCCTTGCAGATTATCTGTTTAGTGCTGTCTCTACCCACTGCAATAAAAGCTCCATGAGGCAGGGACATTGGTAGGTTTTTGTTCACTGCTATATCCCCAGCACCTAAAACATGATTGGCACATAGTAGGCACTCAATAAAAATTTGCTGGATGAACGAATGAATCTGAGTAAGGGAAAGAGCTTTGTAAAATGGTGAAAACACAACTTAACTCACAAAGTTGTGGTGAGTGTTAAATGAGCAAAATATGTAACACCTCTGGTCCTCAGTAGGTGCTTAACAAAGTAAGGTTCGCCCCTTCAAAAGAAACTTTCGTCAAATGACATTGGCGCAGACAGCTAAAACTGTAGAATTTTTTCAGACCGGGATGCTTATTTGCATAACACCTGGCAAAGAAAACAGGGCAGCTCATTTCAATTAAGATACAAAACGTTATTTCAGTGGCTGTCTTAATTGTGGGTCTCACCCAACTTGTCTCCATTTAATCCAGGATCTCTGAAAGCAAACAGTACTTACTAATATATCAGCCACATCTTCAGTTTTCTACATTGTTCTACAACTCAGTCTTCTTTCAGCATTAAGGTCTTTGAATTGATCGGAGTTCTTTCAGACCTCTATGGGCTCTGAATTAAATTCTCACATTGAGAGTCATTCAGAGAAAAATTTAAAAATAGTTCCTTCTGTCACTCTTATTGAATGGCCTCTTAAAACCCCACTGTCTTCATAACCATCGCCAGACAATAAGATAATCCCCTGAGCAACAGGCAGTTATTACCATTTCAAAACCATTGTGCAGTTGCCTCTGAAACGAAATCATTGAGTTATATGATCTTCAGTTATTATGGACTTAGCCATTCTCCAGCAGGAAGTAGCATAAGCAGACCATTTCTACAGAACAATAATGTTTAAAACTTTAAGATTGACCAAGCAATAGGAGCAATTTTCCTAACAGAATTGAACTGAGGATAAATGGGCGTCTGACAAGCTACTCAACTGCACCAACGTTTCTTGAAGCCTTCAGGAACTGTATTTTGTTCATTGTTTTATCTAAACCTGGCACAGTTCTTGTTACATGAGAGGTGCTCAGAAAATGTTTGTGGGTTAGATGGATGAATAGGCAAACGAAAGAGTTATTATAAGCCCCTGGATGACTGTCTTCTTGTATAAGCTAGTCCACCTGGGCACAGTATCCTGGGTGGTCATTTCTTTCTTGTTGATGAATCAGCTGATGGCCTCACTTGCCTTAGTGATTAAACAGACTTGACTTTCACATCCTGGCCTGCAACTCCCTAAACATGTGACATTGGTCTTGTTACTACCACTCTCAGGCTCAATTTCTCCATCTGTAAAGCTGGCATAATAATATTTACCTCACAAGATTATTAAAAGGATTAAATTAGCTAACATGTAAAATACCTATAACAAACACACCTAGGCAAGCAATACATAATTGTTCATTAAACCTAGCCCTATCCTCTGTCTCTATGATCAAAAATATCTCACTTGGCCTGTTCTTTCTCAACCAGTTTTGTTTCCCAAGCCCCCAGGTAGGTTGGCCCTTAGTATGGAGAAATTTATGCACCAGCAGAGTATTTCCATTATTATGTTTGCTAACTCCTTTCATTTAAAATTTCTTTCTATTTACAAAGTACACTCAAATACATTATTTCTTTGAGTCTCACAACCTAAAATGTTAGTAGAACAAGAGTTGAGGCCCTGTTTTACAGATGAGGAAACTGAGGCATAAAGAAATTACTTAAGATCACACAATGATGGGAAAGTGGGGTCTCAGACTCAAGCCCAGAACTTTTTCACTATGTTATATAGTCTCTAGCAGGTGGATTGAGGCAGAAAACCAATGGAAGAGCCCAAATACATCTGTCAACCAATATCCTGCCTGAAGCAGCACAGGTAACATAAGCTACTGGGCAGGCAGCCCCTTCTGAAATCTCAAACCTGGGTCTTTATAAATTGACAGAGCAGTGAGCATCTATAACCAGCAGTGGAAGGGAGCCTTGAAAGGGTGGTGCCAAGCCTTCTTTTATTTATTCCCTTAGTGTCAGGTGATGGGGGCAGGCATGGGCCGCTCCCACCAATAATTGCTCTGATGACAGAAATCTTGAAACTGAGAGGTGTTTTCTTTGTGTATGCACATCACAATCCTGTTTTATTTGTCCTCCAAATACATAGCCTCAAGCCACCCAAAGAGGGAATCTTTTCTATCCCCTTACCATTTTGCAGCACAGCCAACTAGATCTAGGAAGAAGGAGTAAATTCACAATCATTGACCACCTACTATGTGCCAAGCACTGTGCTAGGCCCTTGATATATAATCTCATTCAATTTAATGTTCAAAACAATCGCTATCTCCCTGTAGTGGACAAGGTAGTACCTCCCCAACATCCTGTCCCTGTTATCTTGGTAACCATCCCAATTTCTATTAGAGTGCCCATACCTCCTCCACATAGTCCATATGTTCTAGAGAAACTGACTTGCCTTGCTGCTAAGAGGTGGGACAGGTGGATGGTCTTAAACTGATCAGTATAAGCCCATCCTCTGATCACAATTCAGGGAAGACATGTGACCAAAATTGGGTCAATACGAAGTTTGCTGAGAGTGTTGGAAAGAAGCTCATTTGTCTCTCCTCTCCTCTCTCTTCCTGGAAGGTGTGGTGAGTTACTGTGACGCCTGGAATCACCATAGCCATTCAGAACAACCAGTCATGGGGTGATGCTGACTCCACAAAAGGTGGAGCAAAGGGATAGGAAGAAATCCATTCTCTGGTGATATCATCGAAAACTGACTCAAACGACTCTAAAGTTTTCCCTACTTCTTAAATTTTCTGATATATGAGAGTCAAATAACACCATTTATCAATTTACCTAGTTTGAGTTGGGCATTCTGTTACTTGCAACATAAAGAATCTTAACTGTATCGGTTAGGGTAAGGCTAGGATAACAAGGACGCCCAACTATAACCGAGTGGCTTAAAGAAGTCAGAGATCATTTCTCTCTCTTGTAACAGTGGACAGGTATTCCAGGTGGGCTGGCAGGTCTTCTCTGTGTGTTCGTTTAGAGATCCAGGTTTTTCCATGTCATTGCTCTCTTACCTATGGTCTTGTCCTCATCTCCATGGTCAAGGTTGGGGTGCTGTGGGTTCAAGCTTGTAGGAAGGGGAAGGAGCATGGAGGAGACTCATGTCCCAGAGCCAAGTGTGTCACACACACTTCTGCTCACATTGCCCTGGCAGAGGGTTAGTCCCTTGGCCACATCTAACAGTAAGGCAGACTTGGAAATATGTTAGTAGCCATGTGCCCAGCTACATGTCTATTACCACAAAAGAAAACAAGAATGGGATTTTGGTGGACTGCTGCAGTCTTAGCCACATTAACCATCATAGAACCCCTTTTTAGAGGAGAAAAGTAAGGTTGAGAAAACTTGCCTAAAGTCACATAACCAGTAAGTGACAGAGCCAGAATTTGAACCCAAACCTCCAATTCTCACTACTGCATGCTCCATAAGGTAGACTCTTCTTGCTCTTCCATGTATGCAGTTATCCCTCTCTACAATTCCAGCTCTTAAAAACACTGCCCACCATTAGCAACATACATGGTATAGGTTGCTAACCCCTGCTCTGTCAGTTGCCTGGTTCCCTGCAGAGATTGCTGCTTCCTCCTTAACTCCCAACCAGGACTTTATTTTCCATTCTCTAGGGGTGGAGATGTTGAAGCAGGAATTGAGGTGATTGCCCCAGGTCTGGCACATAGAAAAAAGAGGTCTACAAAATGATATCCAGCTGGAGGGGTTGTTACCTGACAACTGCAGGAGCAATCAAGAGACACACAGAGGTCAGAAGCAGAGATGGAAAATGTGTGGCACATAGAGGAGCAGGGTAAATGCATACATGGAGGATGGATGGCCACTAAAGTCAATTTAAAAAGAGACTGGAAAAATTGAGGATCTAGTACAGATTGAATAAATTTAGGCCATTACAGTTTTAATCTGTGTCAGAGCATTGCTCTTATTAAAAATTATTATTTTCTAATTTGAATTGGCAGGACAATCTCAAAAAGAACAAAAGGGATACAAAGTAAAAAAAAAAGAAAAGAAAAAACTCTCTTCTACCCTATGCCCCAGGCACCCAGTTTCTCTCCACCAAGGGACTGAGTATTATCAATTTCTTGGATATCCTCCTGGACATACTTTATGTACATACAAGCAAATACATGCCTATCTAGTATAAGTATTCTTTCCTCTTTTGTTACCCAGTTTTCTGCACCTTAATTTTCTTTCACTTAACAGAATATCTTGGAGATCTTTCAACGTGTGTACATAAAGAGTATCCTCATTTTTTGTGGCTGTATCATGTTCCATTATATGGATATGTCATAATTTATTTAATTAATCTCTTACTGATAGGTATTTGGATTGTTTCCAGTCTTTTGCTATTACAAATAATGCTGCAGTGTATATACTTGTGAACTTGTCATTACCTATATCTGCGAATAAAGCTGTAGGATAAATTCCTAGAACTGGATTTGACTTATCAAAGTATATAGATATTCATAATTTTGAAGGATATTTCCAAATAACCCTTCATAAGGTTGTAGCAGTTTATTCTCCCAGCAGTTGTGTATGAGAGCGCCTGTCTCCTCACACTCTTACCAACACAGCTTGTTAATTTTTTATCATTACCAATCTAATTCATGAAAAATGGGTGTCTGTATAAATTTAATTTCTATTTCTCTTATTATGAAGCTGGCTCTCTTTTAATATGTTTAAAAAACATATAGTCCATTTTCTATGGACTATCTGCACATTTTGGGGGGGCAGGGTTCAGCTGTTGGTCTTTTTCTTTTTGATTTGTAGAAGCTTTTTACATATAAAGAAAATTAGCCATTGTCTATGAAATGAGTTCCAGATATTTCCCCTTTTTATAAATTGTCTTTTGACTTTGCTTATGATGGGTTTTGCATTTCAGAAAAGCATTCCTTTTATTCACTCTGAAGCATTTCATTTAATTGGGAGGAGGAACTCCTTAAACAAGCCAAACTTTACTACACAGGTAGGAAAGGAGTATGAACTTGAGAGAACTTCACTCTTGAAGGTTTCCTCTCCTGTTTGATTCCATCCTTAATTACTCTCTAATGATGATATTATCACAGAACTCACCCCACTGAGTAAAATTAAGATTACTAACCATGACTTCCAGCAGTAACAGAGTGCAAAGGAAGCAAGTTTCCTGCCCTTTGGCTTCCAAGCTAAATCAAAGAGGAAAGTAATGTTCTGAAAATCCCCAGATAATGTTGTTGACACATCAGCTTTCATTCTTTCTGAGCCTACTTCCTCCATACAATTCAATTATAAAAGTCCTTCTTAGGTAGTTATTCAATGAATGGGACTGGGCTGAAGAAGAATGGGCTTATGGATAGGTTATCAGATGGACAGGGAAAGAAAATAAAGAAATGGAATAAATGAATAACAGGAGACATTGCACTGTAAGTGAGGGGCATTTCATAAGGGGAATGAAATTGCGTCTGCCACAGGCAGGCAAACAGATTTCCCCACACAAAGGAGGATGGAGCACTTCTCAGAAGACCAAACATCAGCCTCAGCGGTGAATGTTTTCAGGACCCCAGAGACTGTGACCACAGTGGGTGTGGGGTGGGGAGGAGTGATGCCCCTTTTCAAGGTCTAGGAAGGAATGTAAGCAGCATTTCTTTAATGTCACCAAGCAAATGTGCTGAGGCAGCTTTGGAGAAGACTCTGGTTCCTTCTGCTTTCTCAGCCTGATCCATGGCAGTTACTGAAAACCCCCAATCGTCCATCTTAGCTGGTCAGCATCTGAGCGAATTCTGACTCTGCCTTGGACATTTTCCTGCCCCATTGATGAGTGAGTAGTCTGGAACTCTGGAATTGTACTGCTGCCTCTCTCTACACTTTCCCCTTCCTTCAGGCCCCCCCTTTCTCGCCACCCTAAAGCACAATGCTGTGCCGCATCTGGCAGGGCACCCCTTCCCAGGTCTGGGCTTCCGCCTGGCTTCCTGACTCCTGTTCCGGTGCCTGTTCTTGCTGGATCATTGCCCTGAACTTCAGCCTCTTTGGCAAGGGCACTGACAGCCTGGCTGGTCCTCAGCCACCATCCTGTTCTTCTCAGCAACCGGCCAGCATCCTGTTTCAACCTGGATAGCCCATGACCCTCCACCACCCCCTCTTCCTGACCACCAATTGGATAAGTGTTTCCATGATCCAGTGCTCAGTTTTGCCCCTGCTGTGCTTCCCTCCCTCCAGTAGATGGGACCCCATGGACCAGCCAGGTCAAGCCCAGATTCACTACACACAAACACCAACTTAACTCGCTTTATGCAATAAGCACATTTATTAACTTATGTAACAGGAAGTCCAGAGATGGGAAGATTCCAGGCTTGGCTAATTCCATGGCTCAAGGTATCATTAAGGACCTAGAGTCTCTCATCTTTCTGCTCTGCCATCGCCACCATGTTGCCTATTCCTTTCACAATACGGGCACAGCAGCTCTGAACAATCAGTGGTGGGCTGGAGTCAGCAACCTCAGGCTCCCGAGAGCCAACTGCTGAACTTGCCAGCTAGTCGTTGAGCTATTGGTAGCTTGAAATAGGCCATTGGAAGAGAAATTATACCACAGAAATGGAAATAGGCAAATGCCACAAATCAGGGCTTTTTTTGTTTTTGGAGAGTGGGTTAACAGCAGGTTAATACTGCATCACATCCTCACACAGTAATATCTAGAGACATAACTGGTCTATTTCTCGAAATATCTTTTTTGAAAAGCAAAGAAACTTCTGGAAACCTTACAGAAGATTCCCCCACTCCCACCTCCTTGGCCTGACTGTGTCGTGTGCCCATGTTTCAACCAAAGATTGGCAAATTGATAGGATTATGATTGACTCTTCTGAAGCATACTGAGTACCTGATACCTGAAAATCAGGATCCTCTTAGCTAGAAATAAGGTGGGAGATGGCCTTTGGGTGAGCAAACAGAAGGGTTTGTCACACACACAGACACACACACACACAGACACACACACACACAGACACACACACACACACACACAGACACAGACACACACACACACACACACACACACACACACACACATACACACCATCTACCCAGCTGATTGAGAGCTTCTCTCTCTGCCCTGGCCTGCCGTGGAGTTTCCAGCAGGTTTACAGGGCATGTAGGTTATGAAAGCTGAGTTGCTTGCAAGACTATCTCAGCACAAGAGTAAAAGACAGCAACAGAAATCAGTGAGGGGCAGTTTTTCTTAGGTTCTCGGCCTGCAATTTACCTAAGTGTTTCAAAAACAAAACAAAACAAAACAAAAACTGACCTCTTTTAAGCACTGTCAAATGAATAGAAATTGTCCTGTGTTTCCACTCAATAATGCTTTTCTGTAAAGAAATACACATTCCAAAAGCACTAAATGTTAACCAGGAAGAAAATTACATTAATTTCTGTTTGTTGACATGCAATTTAAATTGAGTTAAATACAAGACTAGATTCAGTTATGCAGTTCACTCAAAATTAACTTTTCTCAGTTCAGGCTTAACCTAATACTTGGTTTCTCTCCACCTTGAGTACACCCTAAGTTTGAACTCACCTGCATCTTTTTTTTTGGAGTTGGTCCCTCCAAAGATTTGTCTAAGGTTGCAGAACTTTCACTGATAGAGTGAAGAGTCAGGCTCCAAGATATCTGTCTTCATGTGGCTTTCATTGCCTGCAGGAAGGGACCTCAAGCCTGCTCTCTGATAATTTCAAGAAAGTGTCTAAATTGCCCTTCTCTGCATCCTATCTGACTTCTTGTGCCTTTTCCCTTCTATTAATGAAAACAGAAATAGAAACCTGACCACATATGCCTATGTTTGTCATAAAGAGTTAGGCTTAAATATATTAAACTTTTCTGTACAAGCTTCTGTAGGGTATAAAAACAAGTACAGAACTTAGTTTTCATCTTCAAAGAGCTGACAGTCTGGTTGGAGATACATACAAGAAGCGAATGAGCACTATAAAAAAAGCTGTAGACATTTGGGAAAAGGAGAAATCATTTCTGAGGAGGTGGTTGGAAACTTTGTTTTCTTTTTTAATGTTTTCCACTATTTTATATGAAATTTTCAAACACATGGAAAAGTTGAAATAACAATGAACACTATATCCCCATCAGTTAGATCTAGCAACTGTTAATATTCTACCATATTATTTATCTACCTAAATATTTCGCTGTACTTTTTAAAGGACGTTGCAGTCACGATAACACTTCACCCTGAATATTTCAGCATGCTCGTCTTAGGAAGGACATTTGCCTAAAGACTACAATACCTTTATCATATCTAAGAATATTGATAATAGTTCTTTAATATCATCTAAAATCCAGTCAGTACTAAAAACTTCCCGATTTTTTTCCCCAAATATATTATAGCTGATTTTACAAACCAGGTTCATACATTACATTTGATAGTTATGTCTCCTTAGTTTATTTTAATCTAGAAGCGTTTTCTTCCCTTTTTTTAATAATATTGACCTTTGAAGACACCAGACCAACTGTCTTGTAAATGTTCCCAAATTCTGGATTTGTCTGATTGTTATCTCAAGTTGTTGTTTAACTTGTTTTTCTAGTCTTGGTGTCCTGTTAAAGGCCTGATTAGATTTAGGCTGAATCAGTCCAAGTCCTGACTGGAAGCAGATGGCACACTCCAAGGGTTTAACTGAAGGGAGTTAAGTGAAGGGACCATTTACAGACATGTGGACAGGCTAGAGAACACAGGGGTGGTGAAGCGCCCAGGAGCTACCACCCTGGCTTGAAGCAGCCGGGCAGAGCAGTGTTACTGAAGCACTGCAGCAGCTGTGGCTTTGGAAGAGGGGCCCCCAACAGGAGTCGTAGATGTGAAAGGAACACCGCCACCGCCAAAAGCGCACCCAGGTGGAGAGTGAGGTAAAAGGGAATAAATACCCCAAATCTCTCTCCCTTGTCCTTCAGATTTCTGCCAGAGCCTCTGTTGGTCACATCTAATTAGAAGCCAAAATGTGAGGGAACCTGGGTGATACACTGTGTAGAGGGATTGCCAGGGGCACAGATCAGGATGGAGAAGGTACCAAATGGACTTATAAGGGCAAATAGAGAATGACCAACACACAACTTAAACATTTTTGGGCTAGAATGCTTCATAGATCATGCTGTGAATTTCAAATTGTATCATACCAGAAGAAACTTGTTAACTTGTCTCACCATTAGCAAAGCTAAGCTTCACAGTTGGTTAAAGTGATGTCAGCCAGATCTCACCAGTCAGATGTAAAGGTGGGTTTTCACTCTTACAACAAGCAAGTAATCTAAGGAGACACCCTTTGGAACCATGAATGTACTTTTGCCCCAACAACTTTCAGAGAATCGTTTCAGCATCCATAGATAATTCTGATCTGAATCAGTTATTTCATTGGGGTTACAAAGTGTTAATTTTTCTAATTCTTTTTTTGCATATTTGGTTGAACCAGATGAAATTTTGTAGATTAAAAATGGATGAATATCAACAATTTCATAGGGTTCAAATTAAAATATGTATTACCTAGCATACTTTGGAGAGGAAATCTTTCTCTCCTCTACCAGGGAAAGATTACAGTTCCTCCTAAAAAGACAAGGTAGGCTTCCCTGGTGGTGCAGTGGTTGGGAGTCCGCCTGCCGATGCAGGGGACCACGGGTTCGTGCCCCGGTCCGGGAGGATCCCACATGCCGCGGAACGGCTGGGCCCGTGAGCCATGGCCGCTGAGCCTGCGCGTCAGGAGCCTGTGCTCCGCAGCGGGAGAGGCCACAGCAGTGAGAGGCCAGCATACGGCAAAAAAAAAAAAAAAAAAAGACAAGGTAAATAAATGTTCCTTTCCTTTATATACGATTGTCAAAATAAGAGTCCCCACCAAATGAATAACAAGCTGCTGCTACTCCAATTGCTCTTCCTCCTCTTCCATTCTTTTTGTTCTCCCCTCGCTCCCCATTCACTTTTTTCTTCTTAATGCCCAAATTAATGGGAACTCCTTCAAACTGACTCCTTAACAGGCCCCTGTTAGTCTTGGAGGACTTTCTTTCTTTCTGGAACTATGGGATATCCCAGGCTAAGTCATATTTCCCTGCCCCAGATCCCCAAAGAGTCTTGGCTCAATTTAGTAGAAAATGATACTTGGTGCAACATCTGTGCACTAGGTGTGCTCGTTGCTACCGAGGTATTATTGCCTGTAGGCTTTTACAGTGGACAGATCCCATACATATATGCACACATACATACACATATACCTTAAATCAGGAGTTCATATTAACATTTCCAATTCAAATTTAACCTTATAGGGTAGTCAAGAATAGTTATGAGGAGCAAGGATTTGAGCTGGCCTTGGGAGGTGTGTACAATCTCTTTTTTAAAAAACAATTTTTCCATAATATAATCACATTTCCAAAGAAAAACAAAACTAAAAAATAAGAAAGAATAAATTTACCAATATTCTCACCATCTTAACACAACCATTTTAAACATTTTTGTATAAGTCCTTGGTTGTTAGTATTTTAATAGATAGGTCTAAGGTATGTGTAGGACTTGAAATAGAAGGTTTGTATGGTACACTGTTCATCTTTAGGCCTCCGTTCACACTGTACTTCCTGGGTGCATAACCTTTCCCCTATTTCTGCCTGTCGAAATCCTGTTCATCCTTCAAAAGGCAGTTCAGTAGCTTTCCCTGATTCCCCTGCCGAGTGTAGCCTTGCTCTACGTACAGAGCATTTCTATGGACCTGATACCACTTTTCACCTGATATCTTTCAGAGTTGTTTGTGTAGCTGTGTTATCTCCCTAACTAGTTGTCAAGCTGCTTGAAGTCAGGTGTTATATCTGGTTGTCTTTGTATTCTCAAAGCTCTTTGCTTGGTAGCTCACGTGTAAGAGGCTTCTAATAAACATTTGCTACATTGAGCTGTGGAGCTTCCTAAATGAGTCTGACACATCTGCACTGTATTTTTTTCCCAGGTTGAAGAAAACATTCCCATGACCATTTTTCACCATAGTTATTTACTTTTGAAACCTAGGGCTTAGGTTATTCCTAGTTGTGAAAATATACTCAAGGTTACTTATTTAAAATCCTTTCAGTTGCCTAGTAATGCTTCAATTTACTTTTAAGGCTGCTTCTAGTTTTCAAACAACAATTTTAAACACCTTTTAAGGAGAATATATTAGCTTTTAAACAGACATATAGAGTGTTCCACATTTACATAAAAAAATATCATTAGATTGAGAGGTGTGAAAAACACTCTAATGCTTCACAAAGGAAGTGACCAAATTGCCTTCTTAGTAGGCTGTAAAGAAAACAACCAGCTGATATTTTTTAAAGCCTCTGTGATAGAGGCAGATGGATACATTATTGTAAGAGACCTGAAGGTCCCTTTCAGCTCTCTAATTTTAATTGAGCTATACAAATTTACCCAGTCCCACCTGTCTCATGACTAAACTCAACTGGTTTGGCTCTAAACCTCATTATTGGTAAATAGTTAATTTCAGTAATACTTGACAACAAAGAAATCCACTTGCCTCCGTTTTCTTATCTATAAGATGAGAAACTTGAATTGATTAATCTCATGGTCATGAGGTACTATAACTCCATAAGTCTTTTGAGAGTCTAGTATAGTCAGGTACATGCTTTCTGTGATATTGACTGGGAATAATTTTTTTGTCTCCTAGATCTTCCTAATAGCTGATAGATTTTTTAAAGAACAAATTTAGCTCTATTGAATAACTTTAGATTTCTAACAGTAGAGTTATAGTTGAGGAAAAGGAAAAGGACAGACAGACATATTGAAAGACGCCTGGACATGGATTTGAATCCCAGCTCTGCTACTTACAAGCTATATGACCTTGGGCAATTTACTTACCCTCAATATTTGCGTATAAAATTAAATAACAGCTACCAACTCACATACATTAAATGTAAATGTCACAAACAGAAAATAACAAGTGTTGGTGGGGATATTGAAAAACTGGAACTATGATGCACTATTGATGGGAAAGTAAAATGGTACAGTGTTGTGGAAAACAATATGGCAGTTCTTCAAAAATTTAAGAATAGAATTAGCATATGACCTAGCAGTTCCATTTCTGGGTATATACTCAAAAAGAGTTGAAAACAGGGTCTCAAAGAGATATGTGTACACCCATGTTCATAGCAGCATTATTTACAATAGCTAAAACATGGAAGCAACACAAGTGTCCATGGATGGATGGATAGCAAAATGTGGTATGCACATATAATAGGACATTATTCTGCCTTAAAAAGGAAGGAAATTCTGACACATGTTACAATATGGATGAAACTCGAGGATATTATGCTAAATAAACCAGTCACCAAAAGACAAACACTGTATGATTCCACTTATATGAGGTACTTAAAGTACTCAAAATCATAGAGACAAATAGTAAAATGATGGTTGCAGGGGCTGGGGAAGGGGGGGAATGAGAAGTTATTGTTTAATGGGTACAGAGTTTCAGTTTTGTAAGATGAAACAACTTCTGGAGATGGGTGGTAGCAATGGTTGCACAATATGAATGTACTTAATACCACCAAACTGTACACTTAAAAATGGCTGTGAAGTAAATTTTATATTATGCATAATTTACCACAATTTTTTAATTGGAAAAAATGGCATAATAATTTCTATCTTGTGGTATTGTTTTGAGGGTCAAATTAGATAAGATAGATGAAAGCCCCTGGCATACCATCTGGCACTTTGTGGATGATGACCAAATGTTTATTGACATGCCTGTTAGTATAGTTTTGGTAAAAAGAGATGGTTGGAATTCCCTGTTCAGACTGCCCGTTGTGCCAATCAAGATTCCTGGTTGTCAGCATCAGAAATCTACTCTGGCTAACTGAAGCAAAAAAAACAACAAAATTTACTAGAAGGATATGGGGGAGTTCACAAAATCAAAGGGAAGGCTGGAGAACCAGGCTCAGCAGAGAACAAAAAGCAAGACCACTTCAGGGTCTCTGTAGCAGGGATATTGCAATAGTCTAGACGGTGTTGCCATGGGAATAAGTGAGCTCCAACTGTTTTCAATCTCCTTGTCTCACTGATCAAGACTTGGGTTCCCAGGGGAGCATCCATTTAGGTTCACTCAAGTCTTACACCTTCCCCTGGGGTGTGATCCGGGCATCTTAGTTAACAGTCCCACCAAGAATGCAACCAGTGAGAGAGGTTTCCTTTTCCACAAAATGAAAATGTCAGTGTTGCTGCCAAAAGATGATGAATAGATATAGGACTGACTAAATTAAAAAGTGAAAAATAAAGATTTCCACTAATCATAGGTGTTCAGGACAGGAAAGTACTACATGGAAGAGCTTAGAACTCCCCAAAAGACCCAGCTGTTACAGGTACAAAAGTTGTCATCAGAGGGTTGGACATGCAGCCAACCTTAACCCCTAGTCTGAAAGGTTCTGTCCAGAACTAACAGTTGTGTCCTAGTTGTGCTGCTGTGCAGCCCGTCTGTCTCCTTTATCAAATCCCGTGACACAAGCCTTCATCTTCTCCTGATTCCATTTGTCATTAAACCCTGTACCTTGTTGGAGCCTTCAACTCAAGTCTTTGCATGAAATTTATGGCTACCAACCTCAGTTAGTCCTCTGGATCTTTGTATTTAACATCTTTCCTTTGATTTTATAGTTTAGTTTAACTGGGGTGGTACCTATGTTACTTACCTCTCTATGCCTCAGTTTCCTTCTGTGTAAAATGAAACCTGAAAAGAGGTCAGGGGAGTAGATGACCAAGGAGTAAGGAAACGGATACTGAAAATTTGAGGAGGATAAAGCCCTTTGGACTAAGTAATTTATGCTTCCAGTGAGAAACATCAGAACATTTTCACACTACTATTTACTACTGAGTCTAACAATACAATCTAACACAATGCATCCAAAAGCTTATTATGAGACAAAAATCACCCTCCAAAACCTCATCATTGGGCTTCCCTGGTGGCGCAGTGGTTGAGAGTCTGCCTGCCGATGCAGGAGATGCGGGTTCGTGCCCCGGTCCGGGAGGATCCCACATGCCATGGAGCGGCTGGGCCCGTGAGCCATGGCCGCTGAGCCTGCGCGTCCGGAGCCTGTGCTCCGCAACAGGAGAGGCCACAACAGTGAGAGGCCCGCGTACCGCAAAAAAAAAAAAAAAAAAAAAAAAATTAAAAAACCTCATCATAAAGACCACAACCTGGATTAGGGCCGTACAATAAACCAGTGAGGAACTAACGAGTATCCAAGAATCTGGTTTCTAGTTCAGCTTTGCCACAGATAAGCTAGGTTGCCATGGAATATTTACTTACCTCTCTGAGCTTGCATCTCCTCCCTGTAAAATTAGGGGGGGAAACCAGATCTGGCCTCTAAATATCTCCCTGCTTTTACATTCTATGTTTGCAAACAAGGTATAGTCAGACCCTCAATAAAAACTAAAAAGAAAAGTTAAAGCAAGGTGTGGGGGCAGAGAATGACCAGAATTCTATTTGAGATGCCATAGTCAGGGAAGACCTCTCTGGAGAGATGGCATTTGCAGAGACTGAAGGAAATGAGGGAATCAACATGTGGCTGTCTGGGTTGAGAGGGGTCTAGGCAAGATCTTTCTTTTTCAAGGATGGTGCTCAGTTCTGTGCACAGTGTGACAAGAACTCTCATTCCCTGTCAGATTTCCCATTTCTGTCAAGAGGGAACCATGAAGAGATCATGCCAGCCCAGGACAGGTCCCACGGGAGCTGGATGAGGCACAGCTGGGACTGAGTGCCCAAGACAAAGGGTGGAATCTGAAAGACATGGCTTAGAGGATAGTGACAGTCAAATCCAGTTGAGCAAATCCGAAACAGGTCATCAATTTAAAGGGATCGTTGAACAATGGAACCCTGGGGCTTAAATGAGTAGAGAAAAGAGAGAAGTTGAAGTCCTAAGAAGTCAAGTTGTAAAATAGAAATTGTCCTAGAATGATGTTTTTCAAACTCAGAGTAATGACCCATTGGAGAGTTATTACATCAATTTAATGGGTCATGATGAGCTTATTTTAAAAATTAAATTAGAAGAGAATGGACTTTGACCAAATGCATCACATAGAAGAAGCGAAAGTGATTATTTTGTGAAACTTTTGTTTCAGTTATATACATATATGTGTTGAGTCACTTTGTAAAATTTACTTCTCACTGTGAGTCATGGTCAAAAAAGTTTGAAAGCCAGCGGCCTAGAGAAATTCCAGATATGGAGTACAGATGGCAGTGGCAGCTTTTCATTCAAAGATTTATGTGGGTGGACCAAGTTTATTTAAAGGGGACGAAGCAGAATGTAGAAACACTGTTGATGGGAGAATAGATGCAAACAACCTTAATGGCAACATTTTGCCAATATATCCCAATGTTCTTAAAAAGAATTAAGTACTTCCATTTTCACAAATCTATCCGGAAGTGATAACCCAAAATATAGTCTTATGCACTGAGATTTCATCGCAACATTGTTTATGGAAGTGGAAAATTGGAAACACTTAAACGTTCAACTTTAGAGGAATGGATAAATTATTATACACTCTGCATCAGCTCTCCTAAATTGACCTAGAAGGAATGGGAATCTCACTAAAAAAGAAAAACAAAACAAAATAAAAAACGTAAATTATGACTGAACCCTCTCAGAGGTTACTATGGGTTCACTTTCCCATCTACTGGCTTCGTCACTCCTTGGTCATCTGCTCCCTGACCTCCTTGCAGGTTTATGACAGGGTGTCTTGGCCCCATTTGTCATCTACCCTGTTGATTTTGGAGCTCTAGTTTTTGGACTCTCTGCTTATCTTAGACCTCTGCCTCTTAAAGTAACCAATTCTAGAATCTCTTTATTGGTTGGTACCCTGTCCTTACCTCTTGTTTCCTCTCTTCCCCTAATGGACATGTCTTCCCACTGGACCTGCCTCTCCCTGAGACCTCACCCATTAGAAAAGAAGGGCAGGAAAATGTGCTATATCCATATAAGCGAACACTGTTCAGCCACTAAAATTTATTTTCGTAAATAATTTTAATGACATGGAGGAATGTTTATAATATCTCTGTGGCTGGGTCAAATGCCAAGACCTAGGCCTAAAGGGAAACGGGGGGTTTAAGGAGAAGTGATCTGGGCCTTACCAGGCTCTCTTCACTGTTAAGCAATGTGTGAAAGCACAGAGGGAGGAAGTAGTTTCTTAGCATAATAAAGTCACTCTTATCAGTTCATAGGAACATGGCCAAAGTTATATAAATAATATGCAGAATAGATTAGGAAGTGTTTAAGGAAATTAGTCCTCTAGATGTAGAGCTTATTTAAATTTCAGATACACCAGGAGACAAAGCAGAAGTCAAAGACCTCTGCTCTCCCACTTTCTCCAGCAAGAGGCCACTCCCTCCTACCTATCACTCTTTGTTACCATGGCCACCACCCACAAATAGTACAGCTTTGGACCTTAAATGTTGTAAGCATTACTTTCAAATGAAAAGAGAGAAAACTCAAAAGCCCTCCCAGGGCATGAGAATAACACGTGAATGAAGCTGAGTGTAAGAAAAGTGGCAGTGGTGGGGACTGGGATAGATGGAGTATGTGGGCCCTCCCCTGCCCCCAAAGCAGCTGCTTCTCAGCTTCCATCAGCTGCTGCCCTGCAGGAATGTGGCCCCAGTGTTGTCAGATCTTGATGATGTTTTCAGCATCAAGAGATGCTAGAAATCTAGGTTTTTTGTATGAAAAACATTTAAAAATAATGTGTAGTCTGAACAAAACATGTCTGAAGGCCTAACACATACTACATCAAAATGTGAATAGCTGTTGTCTTTGAGTGATGGGATTTGGGGTCATTTTTTATTTTCATTTTTACGTTTGACTGGATGTTCTAGAATCTTAACAGTGAATATGATATTACTTTTATAATCAGAAAAAAATTGCTACTTGTTAAATTTTTTAAAATTAATTACTAAAAATTACTAAACATCATTAAAACACCAATTAAACAACAAATGCTACAGGAACTTTCCTGGGTGGATGTTTACATGAGACTAAAGGTTTTTTTTTGTTGTTGTTTTTTATAAATTTATTTATTTATTTTTGGCTTCATTGGGTCTTTGCTGCTGCGCGCAGGCTTTCTCCAGTTGCAGCGAGCAGGGTCCACTCTTCATTGCGGTGCACGGGCTTCTCACTGCAGTGGCTTCTCTTTTTGCGGAGCACGGGCTCCGGTAGTTGTGACACGCAGTCTCAGTAGCTGTGGCGTGTGGACTCAGTAGTTGTGGCACACGGGCTTAGCCGCTCTGCAGCATGTGGGATCCTCCCGGACCAGGGCTCGAACCCGTGTCCCCTGCACTGGCAGGCGGACTCTCAACCACTGTGCCACCAGGGAAGCCCGAGACTAAAACATATTATTTTATAATATGTTTACCTTCACAAGTTTGCAATATATCAAGAAGAATTTCAGCTAAACAATAGTAAATACCAGTCCTCAGGCTTACTGATTCTCGGTTTGTGGTCATGATCTTTAGCTGTTGTTTCCAGATCAGAATATATGAAAGCAAGTTGTTTGTTCTATAATATTACCATCATTTCTATTTGATTAAGTATTTAGCCAGACTCTCTAATATGTGAGTCGTCCTCATTCTGACTAGATGTTGAAAGAAAAGAGCAGGTAATGCTTCCTTCAGAGTAATTATAGGATAGTCAACTACATAGTGTGTTTATGAGTATTAAATCAGTTAAAATTTGTAAAACACTTAGATGAGTGTCTGACACAAAGCAGGCATGAAATGAGTGTTAGCTATCATTGTATTATGACTGCTGCTAGCATTGTCATTATTGTTATTATTATTGTCATTATTTTTCAGAAATCAGAAATTAAGAATGACCATTTCTTGCTAGGGAGTGGAAGAGATGTAAGAGGGAGAGAAAAAGAAAGGGAGATAAGGGAAGGGAAGACTAGAAAAAGAAAAGGCATTTCTGATTTGCTCTTTCTTAACTTGGAAGACAAAAAGGAGGAAATGGAAGAATTAAGAATATGACAAGTCTGAGGAGTCAGGGTAAGGGTGGTGGGCTCAGAGTGAGGACATAGCCGGTGGGATACAGCAAAGTCCATGTATCTATTAGACCTCGACTTCTCTACCTGCAGGTGACACCCATTATGGGTCATGAAATTAATTTAGTATGTGACAATCCATGTTTTGCTAATGAAAGAGAATGGACCAGAGCAGAACACGGTAGTGCAAGTAGTGAAGACATGTATTGCTTATTGAAAATTTGTTTTTTCTTTTATGTGGATGCATGTATGTGGAGGTGACAGTCGTGGCAGTCAGAAATTTTTGAAAATCTTTTTACTAGACCAAGGTGAAGCATTGGCTTTCCTCTGTATTTCCTCTGTGACCCTTCTTTAAAAGAGGGAAGGGGGCTTCCCTGGTGGCGCAGTGGTTGGGAGTCTGCCTGCCGATGCAGGGGACACGGGGTCGTGCCGCGGTCCGGGAAGATCCCACATGCCTTGGAGCGGCTGGGCCCGTGAGCCATGGCTGCTGAGCCTGCGCGTCCGGAGCCTGTGTTCCGCAACGGGAGAGGCCACAGCAGCGAGAGGCCCGCGTACCGCAAAAAAAAAAAAAAAAAAAGAGGGAAAGAAAGAGTGTGTGTGCGCACACACGCATGCATGAACACACATACATTAATTACCCTGAAAGAATTTCAGAAAATGGAACTTTTTAAGAGAATTGAAGAAGTCCCCACTCAAATGGAATGCCCTAGATGTAAAGATATTATCCAAGGGCAAACTTTTTAATAACAACTAGTGTTTATTAAGACCTTACTACACTGCAGGCCCTGGGCTAAGTACCCCACATTTAATCCTCCCAACAACACTATGAGATGAAAACAAACACCAGCAATAGAAGAAATCCCTGAGATCAACAAACATTACAGATTTACAACCTACAGGTAACAGATAATGCTTCTTCCCTGTCTTCTCTCCCTCCTTCCTTTACATCTTTTCTTTCTCTTTCTCCCTTTCTTTCACTCTCTCTCTCTCTTTCTCTTCCAGTTTCATATCTGAGGAAAGGAAAAGAATGGTGAAAGAGAATGAAAAAGAAAAACCATGAAAATAAAACAGATGGGAGCAACAGGAGAGGAGGAGGGAGGAAGGTGATAAAAGGGAAAAGGAAGGGAGTATTGAACACGATTGACACCATACCATATGCCTCTGAGAAATTATTTTAAATGTAAAGCCTTCCATGAAGCTCTTTAAGGGGACTCATTGTTTAGGGTGGAATTGAGAAGGGCCAAGGGGGGTAGTGTGCCAAAAACAAGCCCTGCTCCCTCACTCTGCTCAAGGTCAGCCTTGGCTGCAAACATTCATCAGATAGGACACGACAACCAGCTTCAGACAGAATGCTTATGATACCAGTTCTAGGTATTGATGTTACCATCTTGTGCAGGGGTAGCCTGGAGTCATGCACTTTCTCCTCTCAGAGGAGCCCTCTATATCTATTTGATTTCTGTCATGCATGCCAGCGGGCTTTGGCTCAATGTTAATGATTTTGTTCCCTTTGAATTCCTGTGAGATTTTATTCCTTTTGGTTTCCAGGAGTTATGTGCCACTGTGATTTCAGCCCAGTCACACTTTTGCTGTGATAAAAAGAAACTATAGGGAAGGCTTGCTCTGTATCCACTGCCTGATTGCTGCTGCCAGACACGACTATTAAGACTTCCTTTCAGAGAATGCAAGGGATAGATTCTGTTTCCAGGGCCCTGATCATGTGCCTTTACTGTTGGATAAACTGAGAACTCTAAACCATGTGCTATTCACACACACTCTCTACCTGGAAAAGACCCCTTCTGGCTTGAGCCAATTGGACTAATCATGACTAGACAGACAAAAATGTTGTGGTCAGTGACCTAGCTCTCACTCCTGAACCATTACATGACAAACCACCCGTTAAAAAACAACTTTATTGTTAGGCATACTTCACAGCATTTTTGTCAATGCTATCATTTCAATGTTTTGAACTAAGGTTTTGTTTGTTTCCTGGCTGCCCCTGCCCCACACACATAATGACACACACACACACCCTTTTTGCATTGAGGTAGCAGGCTGGGATAGGAAAACATCTGCTTATACTGATAATTAAGTTATCAAAATTTGTAGTTTACCAAGAAGAACCAGGTTTTAGGCAATATTACTTATACTAGCCCAGAAACTTCATTTTCAGTCTTCCTGACCCCAAAGAAATCACTAAAGTATCCCCTTTTGCTTTTGTATCTTCCACCTGGGACCCAGATTTTATCTGTGTCAATGACACTCTAAATATAGGATCTTTTAGTGACTCAGGTCATGCAGAGGCACAAGAAAACTTCAGGCTGGGGCACCAAACCCTCATCCAGTCTTTGAAAGCACCCTGAAGCATCTCAAAATATAATGAGGGCAGTAGCAGAAAAAAAAAAGCCCTCAAATTAAAATTAATTTCAATCTACTTTAATTAAATGCCTGTTAGCACTTCGTGGAGACAGATGATGATTTTGTTACAAAATCAAAAAGCAAGTGATTCTCTAATCTTGTTTTGTTGCCAAGTTCCAGCTGACCTACTTTTAAGTTGCCCTGCAAAATATGGCCTCCACACACTGCCCCTCCTTCCTGTCCACCACCCCTGCTGATCTCTCTGCTCATCTCCCTTCTGGTTCTGCTGGGTCTTTCACAGACTCCTCTTTCTTCTTCCACTCTTGTCTATGGGAAGGTCCAGAAGCTGGCCTTGACATTCCCTTCTTCCCTCAAGCTGATGATGAGAACCCCGTCCTCATGGCTTCTCCTGTGTCGCTCTCACAGGGAAACACCCAAATCTTTAGACATGATCTCTCACCAACTCTCCAAAATTCCTTAAATCCAAGGTGACCCCTGGCACCCTTTGCTGGGACAGTCCCAATTTGTCTGTCATTCCAGCTTAATTAATAGTGCCCACTTTGACTCTCAGAAAGGTCGCAGACAATATATTATTTAGTCAGCATATTATTTAGTCGCCCTCCTCTAGATTAAGGATTTCCCCCTATTTACTTGATCCAAAATTTAATCACTCCACTGCTTCTTTTTCTAGAATACTGGCCTTCTTTCCCTGCATTCCCACTTCTGTCGGTGGTTCTGCTGCTCTTCCATGGCTCAGAGGCTGGAAGCCTTGGTGCCTTGCTGACCCCTCTATCCGCATCCCATCTTCACCACGCACAGCACCAAGGTCAGAGGAATGGACACAGCTCCTGACTGTGTCACTCACCAGCTCTGTGCTCTGTCTCCGTGACTCGATATGATATTGTCATTTGTAAAACAATGAGGACAATACTTTCTGACAGGGTCCTTGCAAGGAGTAAATGAGGCTGTTTCTAAAGGGGCACCAGCCACTGTGCCTGACACAACAAATCTGATGGCTTCTTAGTCACGCATTCATTCAACACATATTTACTGAGCACCTCCTATATTCCGGGCACTGTTCTAGGTCCTGTGGATGCATCAGTGAGCAAGACAGTCACAGCATCTGCCCTCATAGAGCTAGCATCCTAGTGGAGAAATTAGACAATGAACAAATAAAGAACTAACAACAGGTGGTGATAGGGAAGGAAAAGCCAAGCAGAGCAAGGCAGATGGAAAGTGTCAAAGTGAGTGAAGAAGGGTTGCTATTTTGAGAAGGGTGGTCAAGGAAGATGTCACTATTAAGGTGGCCTTTGAGCAGAGACCTAAAGGAGATGAGGGAATTAGCTCTGAAGATATATAGAGGAAGAACAGGCACCGGCATGTTCCCTGGGGCAGGACCAGGTCTGATGTGTTTGAGGACCAGCACAGATTACAGCTTTATGGAGTGGAGAAGCAAATAGGCACATAGTAGGGGCTGAAGCCAGAGGTAGCGGGAGCCCAACGGTGCAGCCCTTGTAGATCCCAGCGAGGAGTTTAGCTTGTCCTCTGAGCGAGGTGGGAGCTGTTGGACAGTGTGCACAAAGGCACGACTGTCTTGAGATAAGGCTGCAGGAGGCGAGGCCAGAAGGAGAGAGCCATTAGAAGAGCTGCAATAATCCAAGCAAGAGATGATTGTGGCCTGGACCAAGGTGGAAGCAGCAGAGGTGGTGAGAAATGGACACCGTTCCTTTGAAGTCTCTCAGATTTCCCACCGAATTTCTGTCTCACAGCCACAGCCCTGGCCCTGGCCTTCGTTGCCTAACACCTAATAATTGCAATAGCCCCTCCAGGTCCTCACTGGACCTCCTATCCCTGTTTCTCCTTCTCTCACTTTCATGATATCACTTCCCTGCTCAGGAAAAGCAGCTGTGCTCTAGCAGTTACATACCAGATCCAAACTCCTCCCCCAGCTCTCTAGACTTTCCACTGGCTTCTACACATTCAGTGTTCTTTCCTACCATAAACCAATCCCAGCCAGTGCTCCACAAATTCAGTAGCAACTCAGACAGTACCTGGCTTTCTAAATGACCAAGAGATTTGCTATTCAATATGCATGACAAAATTAATAATAGAGTAGTTCTTTTCATTGAAACCTACTTCCAGGTATGTATTACAACAACAGATAATAACGACTGACGTTGTTTACTAAGTGCCAGACACTAATCTAAGAACTTTACAAATAGCATTCCCTTTAATCCTTACAACCCCCCATCACACCCCTATGAGGTGGACACTATTATTACCCCCAGTTTTACAGATGAGGAAACTGAGGCACAGAAATGTTGAGTGAATTGCCTTTCATTGCAAAGCCAGTAATGAGAAGAGGTGGGTGTGGAGCTGGGATTTGAATCTAGAAAGTCCAGCCCCAGGGTCAACGCTCTTAGCCAAACCCTCTATTGCCTCCCATACTTGGACATTCTGTCTCAGATTTCTTAAAGTGACTTGTTAAATTGTCAGTGTGAGTACCGCAAAACTCTCATTACCACCCCCAGGCCTTGGCTTGGCCTCTTCTCCACCTCCCCACCTAGCTCTGCCTTGCCAAATCCCACCCAGCTCTCAAGTAACTTAACTTAACTTAACCTCCTGTTCTTCCACAAACCTTCTCTAGACATATTAGACCACGCTGACCTTCCATTCTCCCAGCTATTTGAAATCCATTGCAAATCACTATGTTTTCTGGGGGTTTTTTTCTTGTGTCTTCCCAACTACACTGCAAGCTGCTTATGTAGAGCAGCTATAAATTATATCTCTTTTTATATCTCAATGATATATAAAGCAATCCTGGGCCATTCAGCTCAACAGACATTTTAAAATCAAGCCTACAGCGAGCCAGATATTGAATCGGTCCTGGAGACACAGTGAAGACAGTGCTCAATAACCCTTCTTGCCCAGTTAGGAGGATCCAGAGAAATGCTTCCCAAAACATAATCATTCCAGTTAACCCTTTGGTGTAAATGCCATCAGTGACACTATTCATACACAAATATATGATTTTCATGTTATTTCAGTGTAAATTCATTGAGCACCTAATTTTTCCTATTTTTTGCAGAGTGCTGTGCCAAATTCTTGCTCAAACAGGGAATAAGACAAAATTCCAGTCGAAGATTTCCCAGCCTATGTTACCAATTTCCAGTCTATGGTGCCATATGCCTTAGGGCATAGTTAGACGTAAAGAACAGAAAAGCCACTCAAATCTACTTTAGGTGAAAGAGAATACAGGAAATCTCACAGAACTCAAATGTAGAAAGAACAGCGAGGCCCATGGGTGATTGGAACAAAGAAGGACCAACAAAGTTACTTTCTCCATCTTTCTGTCCCCCTCTCCCTCTCTCGTCATCAAACCTACCCCCAGGTCGCCACCTTTCACACGATCCATCATGGCTTTCACAAAATGCTACCCTCAGCCTCCAAACACCTACATGGTGACCTTCCAGGTCCAGCATCACTGTCTATTCACTCGACTTTCCATATTCTAATCCCAAATGTCCAGCAAGAGAATCTAACAGGCCTACTGTGTGATAGGTTTCCAAACACCTATGGCTGAGGAGTGGGGAAAGGATACACAGGTCATGTTGAATGGTATGTAGGGCTGCAAGGGACTACTCTTCCTGAGGCAGAACTCAAACGTGGGATGGTGTCTTCTGTAGAATGTAATGTGATACGTGGTACAATAGTTACTCTAGAACATAGACACACCTCAAATTCACATACTGCAGACTTCATAGATTCATGGAATTGTAGAAGAGTAAGGGATTAACACAACTTTCATACTTGAGCTCAGTGGAAACCAAAGCCCAAGAGTGGTTAAGGGTAGAGCCCAGGGTAGATCCTGTACTCTTTGACTCCTAATTTAAAGTGCTTTCTACCTCATGCCCAACATTTACCAAACCAGCAGCCCTTAAAGACCACCTTTGACATGTGGGTACCCAAAGACAGTCTACACATCATCATGCAGGTTTGTTTATTCTTTTAGTATAATTTCAGTACCAACTCAAGCACTTTCACACATATATTATTTGGTCCCCATAACAATTAGGAGAAGAATCTTTAAACCTATTTTGTAGATGATAAACTGAGACTCAAAGAAATCAGGAGACTCACCTATAGTTTATATACTTAGTACTGGGCAGGGCCAGGATTTAAACCCAGTCTATCTGACTCTAAACCCTTGCTGGTCCTGCTGAGCCATATTGCCTCCATTCTCCAGAAATCAGTTAAATGTCAATCATAAAAAAGGGATCGGAAAATCAGATTGACAAGTTCAGAGGTTCAAGGAATTAACATGTACAGGAGTGGGGTGCTCAAACTATGGACACAGTGTCCTTCATCCCTGATAATAATGGCCTCTAGCACTTCCCTCCCTCAGCATTCATGTCTCCATTACAGAAGAAGGAAGGACGGGAGCATTTTCCAATGCACAGATCAATCCCATTTGCATGGTGGGGAAAACCGGTTCTTACATTAGATTGTTTTGCAGCGGTGATTCACTCTATCAAAGGTATCACTGCTGCCTTTGATATGGACACTATCATCATCAGCCCCTTTGGAATCAATCTCAAACTCATGTATAATTCAGTTAGCCTGGTGAAATTCTTCACAGTTCTCTAAACAACTTCAAATTCTTCTGGATAACTTGACCCTATATTCCTGGGACCAAAAAGGAGTGAGGCACCAATGTTTGCATCCCAGAGTGGCTCCAAGGGATGAACTGTGCACAAGGCTCTTTCTTAAAACATGCATACTTTTACTGCCTATTGACTTATGTTTCTTTGCCGTGGTGGAGATTTATTATCCTTTAAAGGAAACGCTGGACTCCAAATCAATTACATGCTTTGGTTTCAAGAAACCCTCATAAGGTCCTCTCAACAACACAGCTAGGGAGAGGGTGCCCAACCTTCTCAGTTTGCTCAGGACTGAAAGGGTCCTAGGGATTTGGGACATTCCATTTTAAAATCAGGAAATTTCCTGGCAAACCAGGACAAGCTAGTCACGCTAATATGGAGATTTTTTTAAAAGGCAAATCTTTTGTCTTACTAAACTACAAAAGTTGTCTGTAGAACCGACCACCTTGGCAATGCAGGATGGCTGATAATTGTCCTTTAATGTCTTTAAACATTTTTTATAGGGGTGCAGAAAACGCAAAGTAAAAATGTGTGACAATAAATACATCAAACAGTGATTCTTAATACCTCCAAATGCAGATGAAATACATCAAGCAAATGAAGAGCAAAACTGACACAGGTGACAATGATTCATTTCAATATGTAAAGACCCGGCAGGGACTTTTATATAAAAGGGAGTCTTTAGCAGTCAGCTCTGTAGTCTTTGATTCATTGCTATGAATCAAAAGGTGCCAGATTTCACTCTTCGAATGGTGAGGGGCGGGGATGCTTCAGTCCCATGCTCCGTGTTCAAACTCTTACCTCTGCCTGTTCCAGCAGTGTTAGAATGGGCAGCCCAAACCATGTGCACGTTAATTAAATCGTCAGTAGGGGCTAAAGAGAGGGAGCCTGGTGAGAGCCCAGATTGCTTTAATCCTTTCTGGAGAATATGAAAAGTTAAAGCTTTACCAATATAGCCTCTAATAAAAAAAAAAAAAATCCTTCAAATCTCAGCCCTGCAGTGCTAATTGATTGATGTCATTTATAAGTAATCTAATAGTGTTGAATAAGTTATTTTAAAATGGGAGTTGTTGAAGATATAGAGCCATACTAATCTGTGTCTTTTGAATATTCTTGTGATTATCATATATGATTTCAGGTCAGGATTAAATTTTGTTTTGTTTTTTAAACAATCTCCAGATACCTCATTTTAGCACTTAATAATAAAGTGAATTTAGGAAATGAGTAATTTTGAGCCAGTAGATGAGGCTGGATTATAAATTCATCATTAGACAAATATACGCCAATCACGTTGCTAGATGGTAGGAGGACAGAGAAATAGTGGAGAACAGAAAAATGGTGCTTCCCCTCCCCCACTGGTTTCCAATCTAGTGGAAAGCCTGACAACAAACAAGTAAATAAATGCACAAAATAATTTCAGACTGTGATGAATAAAAATTAATATAAATCTTCTTTCAGGTTTCATATCACTTTATAGCTCTTTGAACCATTCACAGCAGCCTATGAAACCTCAACATAATATATTATTCAACAACAGTATTTTTTCCAACTCAGTCTTTGTTAGTTCCTGCTTCATTAAAACAAAATCTGGGGCTTCCCTGGTGCCGCAGTGGTTGAGAGTCCGCCTGCCGATGTAGGGGGCACGGGTTCGTGCCACGGTCCGGGAGGATCCCACATGCCGCGGAGCGGCTAGGCCTGTGAGCCATGGCCGCTGAGCCTGCGCGTCCAGAGCCTGTGCTCCGCAACGGGAGAGGCCACAACAGTGAGAGGCCTACGTACCGCAAAAAAAAAAAATCTTCGGGAAGAATGATTTAACGTTACATCATAATTTTCCCACCAGAGGAACTACATTATCCACCTTAGGCTATTAAAAATTCTTTATTACTTTTTTATTGTTTTATTCAATATTTTTAAAGCCCTGGAGATAATTTACAACATCAAAATGCCAGGCCTTACAGATAAGCCAGAAGTGCAGTTTCTCACCAC
Organism: Aethalodelphis obliquidens; assembly: GCF_003676395.1. Classification (NCBI taxonomy): domain Eukaryota; kingdom Metazoa; phylum Chordata; class Mammalia; order Artiodactyla; family Delphinidae; genus Aethalodelphis; species Aethalodelphis obliquidens. Next base: position 16,838,688 of record NW_020837952.1, read on the forward strand.
TCATGAGGCCTCCTTTCCTTGCTAATAAGATTAACATCTGTTTTTTCTGGTTCCTAGAACAAATAGAAGAATAAAGGGGGAAATCTGTGTTCCATCTCTCTAAGTATAACTAGTGCTGCATGCAGGAGAAGGGACATGGAAGATAAAGCTGCATGAAGGGTACAAGATGGCCCAACTGGCTTCTCTAGAGAGGACAGTCTTAGACTGGCTGACCCTCCTCGCCCCCAGCCGCCAAACATCCCTCCCTCCTTCCCTGCAGTGACAGCTCTCCTCCCAGTTTCCCTAAGAGCCTTCTCCTCTGGTAAAGCTTAATCTTCAAACAGGACCCAAACTCACTCATACAAATATGTCAGTGATTTATGACTGTAAGGATATTACCGTCTTAATAAGGATCAAGGTCGTTAAGAAATGAAACTCTGAGCATAAGGTCTAGCAGTGGTGAGTGACCAGGGGTAGTATATATTTGGCCAACCCTAGATGTCTTGTCTCTACATTTGAAGTCTCCTGGTCTAAAAACCAGCTGGCACATAGGGCACTGGTTGCTTCTGATGCAAATCTCAGTGTCACACTTCACAGTCATGATACAATATCAAGTAACACTGTTTTCAATATATTATAGAGTGACACCCAGGCAAACTACTCAACAAGAAAAAAATCACTGTAGGTACACTCAGTCCATCTTGGATTATCTTGTGTAATAGTTTTTCACTGTACTGAAATGTCCTCCATCTATTGTATTTTTATTTAGATTTTTTGTGCGCTGACATTTGTCTCTCCCTCCAGGCACGGACTTTCTTCTGAGTCGGCACATGGAAAATATTGTTGGCTAGCCTCTTGACTATTAAGTATAAATTAATCTTTCCAGGACTCATTACAAATGTTTTGTTCTGAATGCCTTTAATGTTATTATTATGAATAATAATAACAGCAATTATGTTAGCTGGATATTTGCTACATACCAGGTGCTCTTCTTTACGTCACTGCTAATGCTCACAACAGCCTCCACGTTCGTTATTATTATCCCTCTTTCTGTAGTTGAAGAAATCACCCTTTCTCTGCAGAGAAACTCTCCTAAAAAAAGTCTGTCAAGGTTTTTGCTCCTGCACAGGTTAAGGACAATAAAGCAGGAAAGATACTGTGTCCTGGCTGTTACACGGGACACATTAAGGCACAAGGTTAATAGATAAGCACCTTTTAAAACCTCTGTGTTTTCTGAGGAATACTTATGAGTCTGGAGGTGAGTCAAGAATGAAACAGCCTATTGAAGAGTATAAGAACTATAATCAACACTATGGGACTCAGCAGAAACGGCTTGAACAGAGGAAAGAGAGTTCCAATTTAGACTCGCCCTTTCCAAAGTAGGCAATAACAGAGCAAGAACCTGACTGGCAACCACAGGTTTAAAGCATGTGATGTCAGGACCAACCCTCCCTTGGCAAACCCAGCGTTGTCCCAGGCTAATTTTCAAATGCTCATGCTTTATGGGGTGTTATTATTAACCTTGCTCTCGTAGGATAAACCAGGGTTTCAGTCACCAGAGACCTGGGGGCGGCTTAAGTATGGTTCTCCACTCTGTCCTCCCTCCCACTCTCCCTCCAACACTGCTGCCAGCAAATCAGCCTAAAAATAGTCCTAACTACCATTGGTAGACTTCATCTCAGTCTACAAAGTCCTTTCACATACCTTCATTTAACCTTGTGAAATAAGCATTATTAGTAGCCCCATCTTAAATAGGAAGATGGTTCAGAGAAAAGTTATGACTTACTTTATTTTTTTAATTTATTTTTTATTGAAGTATAGTTGAATTACAATGTTGTGTTAATTACTGCTGTACAGCAAAGTGACTCAGTTGTACATATATATACATTCTTTTTCATTTTCTTTTCCATTGTGGTTTATAACAATATTGAATATAGTTCCCTGTGCTATACAGTAGAACCTCGTTGTTTGTCCATTCTATATAAAAATATTTGCATCTGTTAATCCCAAAATCCCGATCCAACCCTCTCCCACCCCCTCTCCCCCTAGGCAACCACCAGTCTATTCTCTATGTCCCTGATTCTATTTATGTTTCATAGATATGTTCATTTGTGTATGACTTACTTGAAATCACACTGCCAAGAAGGACCAGAGCCAGAACCGGGTCCAAGTTTTCTGGGTCCTCTAATTCAAAAGGAGACCAAATGAAATCCCACCAAAGAAAATGTACCACGTGATTATCATTTGCTCTACCTCATTTCAGGCTTTAAGGTTAAAATTGATAACAATTTAGTAGATGTAGTGGTGTCCTACCATTAACATACCCACCTCCAACAAGCACATCTAAGTCCCACAGAACTATTTATTTAGTATCTTGTAGCTTATTTCATTCATGAGAGTTTATAGAAAGCATTGCTCACCCATCAGTTTCTCTCCTCCCCACCCCCCGAGGTTTATAGACAACGTACATGAGTATCAGTAAGTGTTAGTTAGAGAAGTACACGAGAGGATAAATCCTCCTACATGTCCTGTGTAGGCCTGGGATTCATTTTCACTGCTTAGTTATGAACTTCTGAGGGAGATAGCTTTAATAAAGCACACACATACACTGAGTACTTTTTGTCTCTATAGTATAGGCAACAGTACTTAGTCTTACTCTTAAGATAGAGCTCATTTTCAACGAAAACAACTTCTGTTCACTTGGGAGTGAAAAACAAAAGAAGAATTTGAAACTACTACAAGCACTACTTAGGTTAGTGGTCAGTAATTCAAGAATCAATTATCCAGTTTGTAGATTTCTCTGTTCCTACATTACCTCCCTCTTATTGCCTACTTGGCATTTTCACTATTCATTATTCTCTCCTGCAGAGGGTATTAAGGAAAAAGAGTGGAGGTGAGATTCAAAATAAAATTTCAATGAATGATTATTAAGCCCTTCTTTGTGCCAGACACTGAGATAGGTATGAGAGTCCTAAATGAGTAATACATGGCCCCTGTATGTGGGTTACTGTGATAAATGCTGTATATGTATGTATACAGATACGTATAAAGTGCTACAAAAACCCTGGTGAAAGAGCAATTAGCCTGGAAAGAAGGGCAGGAGGTAAAAATAACAGATGAAAGAAATGACACTTCTGCTGGGACTTGGAGAAGTTGAAATCTAAGAGGAAACAAGGGACGGGAGGATGAGGAGAAAACAGGATGAACAGGGGACAACAGGAGGGTAAGCCGTGGAGTTTAGAAGTATGCATGTGCTCCGAGAACAATGAATCTCTGACGTGGCCCTAATGAACACAGGTGAATAGTGAGAGATGACACTGGGGTGATTTCATGAAAGGCTGTGTGGATGGTGACCATACATCCTGGTTTCTCTGAATCAGTTCCAATTTATGGCACAACTTAATTTACTATTTTAGTGTAATTATGATAGCACCCCCCTTTTACTCTCAAAAATACCTTGGTTTGGGCAATAAATTATATGGCCATGTGTGTCAATCGGAGGCACATGTCATCACTCTCCCTACCTTCACCCATGGCAGACATTACTAAATTATCATGGTACACATTCCTGGGGAAGCCCGCACTTGTCTTCAAAATCCTATTAGAGGTATCACTCCAGACATAGATTGAAATTGGACTTACATATTCCTTCCATTCTATGGGCCAGAGAAGGTGCAAACTGGCAGCTCACAGTCCATATCTGGATTGCATTTGTATTTTGTTTGGCCCACACTGGATTTTCTAAAATCCTAAAGCTGACATTTACTCTCATGAGATTTAACTTAGAAATCTGTTTTTCTGGCTTTATTTGAGAAATGGAAAAATCCAGCAACATCAGTCCTGTGTTCCACCATAGTGACAGCTGGCTGAAACTGGATGGTAATACCACCATTTTGTAACAAAACTACCCGAGGTCATCAGCGAGCAAAATGTCCCCCAATGATCCTTGTTTCCTGGTATCCATACCCTTGTGTAATCCCCTCCCACACTGTATCCAATCTGGTACTGTGACCAACAGAATAGGACAGAAGTGATGTTATGTCACTTCCAAGGCTAGGTCATAAAACACACTGACTCTGCCTCTCTTATATCACTTGCTCTGGAGGAAATCTGCTGGCATGTTGTGAGAAGAGGCCCTCACAGTGAGGAAGTGCAACAGCCATGTGAATAAGCCTTTTTGAAGTAGATACTCCAGCTCCAGTTAAGTATTCAGATGACTGAAGACATAAACATAGACATCTTGACTGCAGCTTCATGAAAGATCTGAGCCAGAACCGCTCAGCTGAGCTGCTCCCAGATTCCCGACTCTCAAAAACTGTGTAAGAAATAGGGTTTGTTGTTTTAAGCTGCTAAGTTTTGGAGCAATTTGTTACACAGCAGTAGATAACTAATACACCAATACAATTGATTTCCTTACAATCTACTTGCCTCTACCAGTTATGTTACCTATATTACTCTAGACAGTTGAGGTTACATCCCTGCTGTAGAGAAAGAAATATTGTCGAGGATTCTAAGCAAGAAAGTGAGATGGTTAGATCTGGTTTTCATCACAGTAGAAATGGATGGTAAGAGAGGGATGAGTGTTGTTCAGACAAGGTAACACTTGACACTGGCATCTCTGAAAAGGAGAAGTAAAAGGGAGGCTCAAGATCAAGCTCAAGTTTCCTAAGAAGCCCATGAGTAGATCTTGCAACCTAACACAATGGGAATGTGATATAGTATCATGTCTAAGAGAGTAAGCTCTAGACTCTGGAGTCAGAATATGTGAGTTAAAATCCCCATACCACCACTGAAAGATTATATAAATTTGGCAAGTTACTTGTTACACGAAGCCACCTTTGGTTTCCATATCTGAAAAATGGGACTAGGAATGTTTTCAGCTGCAAATAATTGACTGCCTACCTAACAATGGCTTTAAAAATCATTTATTTTTCTTACAAAACTGGAAGTACATTGGTAAGCAGTTGCTGGACATGGTTTGGCTGTTTAACAATACCATCAGGATCCCAGATTTTTTTCTGCCTTTTAACTCTACCTTTCTTAGCATAGAATGCTAAGAAAGCATGTTTTGCTTTCTTGAGCATGTTGGCTCATTGCTTTATGTTTCCAAAATGGCTGCTGCAGCTCCATCACATTTATACCAAAGGCAGCTCCAGCCATCACATTTATACCTAAGGCAGAAAGAAGTGGGGATAGGCTGAGAGCGTTACTCTAGCTCTGTGTGTCCCATTTCATCAAGAAAGAAAAAAGCTTCCCAGAAGCTCCCAGCAGACTTCTGCTTACATCTCATTGTCTAGAACTGGATCACAAAGCCATCTTAGCAGTGATGGAGGCTGGTAAAGTGAGTATTTAGTTGGATACACTAATACCCCAAACAAAACTGTGTTCTGTTAGCAAACCAGAAGAGGGGATAATGACTATTAGGTGTTCAGTTGCCCAAAATGGTACAATCAACTTCAGAATATTGATACAAGCGTTAAAATAAACTGATGCATGCTTCAGAATATAGTGCCTCACATGTAGTAAGTGCTCAATAGATAGTAACTATTGAAATTACAATAGTCCCGGCACAAAATGATTCAACCCTGCACTAGGACATGGCAAAGGGAATCATTTTGAGACCCAGTTAAGCTAAAGTTCTTGAAAACAAAGACAGATGAAACTGTTGGTGGGAAAATAAAAGATTTTGTTTTAATTGTTTTTTATTACCTTTACTTCTTTCCCTTAGAACCACTCAAGTGTCTATATTCCACATCATCATCTCTTTTCTAATTATTTTATAATTGTGTGCCTTTGTTAGATCTCAAGTACTTTATTTTTAAAATCTAAGGGAAATATAAAATTCGAGTTCTTAAATCTACTTGATTAAAAACCCTCTTACAGAAACTTTAACTCTACTCCCAATTAATAGCTTGCACAATTATATAATCATATAATGCTGGGCACTGTGACCTACTCTTCACATGTATTTGGTTTAGAGATAGCTTGCGTCTGTGAAGAAATAGAAATATCTCCCATGTTCATGCTAAAATTAATTGCAATATGGTAGTCATAAGACATGAAATGTTTAATTAGCAGGCAACACAGCTCCCAGAAACCCAGTGACACACTTTGCTGAACCCATCTCAAGGCACTTTCAGGGTGGATCAAACAATTGGTGGACCCACCATACACTTTTCTAACCATGGAAAGTGGTTTAGGGGTCAGGATTCAAAAACGATTGGTAGTTATGTAATTACATAGTGTTAGAGACCAGAGAGGTAAGTGGCGTGGGATAGAGATTGAAAGGGAGAGGAAGGAATTGGAATATGATACCCCAACTTCAAGCGCTCATTACGCCCTCCCAGCCCTCCCCGAACACACTAAGTCCTCTAAAATTTGCTTAGTAAGGGGGAAAGAAGGGAACAAAATTACAGAAGAGAGCCTTCCAAGCTCTTTCTAGATATGTACAGCATCTTTTAGCCATTCTGTATTTTTCCTTTTTTTACTATAAATATGTATTGCATTTGTAATCAGGGGGAAGAAAAGGGACAGAATATTACAAAACTGGGCAGCAAAGGAATAAGTGGCTTAAGTTTCTCTTCATCTCTGGACTGACAGGGTGAAAGCAATTCTCCCCTCACCCTCACGAAGCTTGAATTTTCACCCTAAGCATGAAATATCATTCCTTTTACCTTTCACAGCTTCAGTGTATGATAAACTCGGGGTCAGCAATTACATGACTGACCTGGAATGATTTCGCATTGCTGCTTGCACCGCCTGGTTTGGGGCGATGAACTGGAGCAAATGACTGTGTAAGCAGCTTCTGGAAAGACCAAGTCACAGAGCTGCTGCAGACAACTTACTCTCTTTCATTATTTCTGATTAGATCTTTTCACTTTTTGTTTTTTCTTAGAGGAGGCAAGGGTGTCTCATCGAAGCTTCAGGGAAATAACTGAATTTTAATGGAATCTAATTGGCTCCCATGGTTATCTCAAAGGAGCTGTGGTCATAAAAGTTAATTAAATTAGATTCATTTGCATATTCAAGACGATTCCCTTCCCTCACTTTAAAACCAGAGAAAGAGAAGATGTGTCCCTCCTCCCTGGATAGGACACACAGCAGTGTCCAGATTGCTTTCTTTGTATGCTGGGATTTAGACTGGCAGGGTTTTTGTTTTTTTTTTTTTGTTTTTTTTTTTTTTTTTTATTTATGGCTGTGTTGGGTCTTCGTTTCTGTGCGAGGGCTTTCTCTAGTTGTGGCAAGCGGGGGCCACTCTTCATCGCGGTGCGCGGGCCTCTCACTCTCGCGGTCTCTCTTGTTGCGGAGCACAGGCTCCAGAAGCTCAGGCTCAGTAATTGTGGCTCACGGGCCCAGTTGCTCCGCAGCATGTGGGATCTTCCCAGACCAGGGCTCGAACCCGTGTCCCCTGCATTGGCAGGCAGATTCTCAACCACTGCGCCACCAGGGAAGCCCTGGCAGGTTACTTTTTTAATCCTCTACTTAGGTGAGTGTCAACACAGGAGTTAAATTGGTATGCATTGCAGCTCTTGCTTTAAAATACAGAACCAGTCTTTTATAGAAAGAGGTTTGCCGTGCTTAAAGACTGCGGTAATTTTCTAAACAAAAGGTGAATTCAGAATGTTCAGTAGATAAAGAACTAGCAACAGATACAGCCCCAGGACTGGCTAGAAGTGTTTCGCATTTGTGTATGTACTTGCATATTTATTGGCAACAGCAGTGTCTATAGCTTTATTATGGGTCAGAGGGATGGAACGATGGGACCTTAAGAGACTGTCTAGTCTACCCTGCTGCCTGTGGTAGGCCCCAAATAATCAGCTGAAATGGAACTCTGGCCTGTTTTCTGAAGCCTCTGGGGAACGCTTCCTCTATATTCCAACCCATTTTTAACAATCCTTAATATCATACCAGAAAGCATTCCCTTATATCCAACCTATATCCCCTCTGCTGCTGATTTACTGTTTATCCTCCTGTGCATGCAGTGCAGGTGTGGGCAGTCAAGTTCAGTCTCCCCTGCCCTGCTTCTTTGTACATTTCCTTGGGATATCAACTAGTGCCTGGATCAGTCTCAATGGATTAAAGGCAGTGTCTGCCCTACTTCCCCCAGCCACTCTTGACTGTTAACACATATAAAGGTATATCATTATCATCATTCTGCCCCTCATGAGAAGACAAGGTTGATTTTATTTTTAGTGTTTTGTATGTTTTTTTTTTTTCTCTAATGAACACAAATGTGCCAGACACTATGCTGAGTTCTTGAGAGACAATGGTGGACAGGACAGGACAGACCAAGGCCCTGCCCTCATGCCCGAAACTCAGACATAATACAAGTAATTACGAATGGAATGAGCATTTCAAAGAAGTTTTGGCTGCTAAGAAATCACACAACAGGCTGAGCTAACATAGACTAGGAGGACAGGAAATCTTTCTGAATAAAGTGATGTTTCACCTGAAACAAGAAGGCTAAGTAGGATTGATCCAAGTGGGGAAGAGTATTCACGGCAGAGGGACCAGCATAGGCAAGGGCCCTGACAAAGAGCGAGCGTGGCCTGTTTGAAGGGTGTCAGGGTCTCCAACCCCTCATCTGTAAAATGAGGAGTTTAGCTATGGGCCCTCCTAACTCACATTCTGGAATCATTTAGCAACATAGTACCCATACGGTTCAGTTCAGAAGTGGGTCACATTATTACCAAGCTAGCCTACATTTGGGAGTGGAAGGAAGAGCTATTCAGACACAAGCCAGTAGCCTCTCTCCAATTCGCTTTTTTCGTTTTTTCAATTTTTTTTTTATTGTGGGAAAATATACATAACATAAAATTTAGCATTTTAACCATTTTCAAGTGTAGAATTCAGTGGCATTGATTACATTCAGTGTTGTGCAGCCGTCACCACTATCTACCTCCAAAATTTTTCACTCCAATTCACTATTTTTTTTTTTATGGTGAGGATAGTTTCTCTTTTTTTCCCAGTTTTATTGAAATATGATTGACATACAACATTGTACTAAAGCTGTACAACATCATGATTTGATCTATGTATATATTATGAAATGATTACCACGATAAGTTTAGTTATCTCCAATTCACTTTTAAACGAGTCTGGGCAAGTTCTACAAGTGTCCTCACAACCCATGAACCTGACTGTCTGTTGTGACTCCTGACTTGGACCTTGAGAGACCAGGCACCGGTCTTAAAGCAAATGATGCTTCTTACTCCTTGTATAAAAATGAGTACAAAGGGTAAAAATAATCTTTGAGTAAAAACCTTTGTAGCTAAATCTGCTCCCTCCACCTCTAGCAAAGTCACCTTGTTCAAGATCATAATGCTTAATACCCCAAATGTACTGAGCCCCACATGTGTGCCTGGCACTGAGCTAATTGCTTTGCATTTGCTATTTGACACATAGTTGATATTATTCCCATTTTACAGATAAAGAAATAGGTTACAGTGGCACCAGACTTTCAACCCAAGGCAGTCTGCCTTTAAAATTTGGTTCACCCTCTCTACCTAGCAGCTTTCCCAAAGACAGCTACAGGGGAGACTTGAATGGGGGGTTTTGAAAAATGAAGAAGAGCAAAGAAAGACAGAAACTGAATCTAAGCTCACACTGCTCAGCGTACCTCAGATTTGTGACTGATTTTGTCACATACCTTTTAGTGTCTCCACTTCAGTCTTTCTTATCTCTCTAGCCCATGGAATTGATGGTATTTACTGCCCCACTTTTCAAGGATAACATGTGGCTCAATTACTTAATTAAGAAAATCCTTAGAGCATCATGGTGCTTAGCTGGCAGATAGGGTTAATAGCCCAAGGAAGGGTTGAGTCCCTCCACCTCAGGTAGTGACAGAAGGCCGGAAATGATGAGGCCAGGTGAGCTGCCCACCCTCCAGAAGCCTTTGCTGTGAGTCTTGAAAGAACAGAAAATAAATGTTGAGACAAGGGAATTGCCGGGTAAATTGATGTGAAGAGTTCAGGTTTTGTTTTCTTTTTCCTTCAAGAGGTGTGTCATGAGAACTCACAGCCCAAGACAGGAGAATGGGTTAAAAATAGTATGACAATAGCCAAATGATGCTTGTCTTATAAAAAGAGCATCATGTAATATTTTACAAGAAGACTGTAGGAAACTGAAAAGTCAGAGCAGTGGCAGGAGCAAACATACTAACACCACAGGATTTTTAAAGGCTCAGAATGAAACCATATTGTGATATCATAAAATAAATTTTAAAAAAGTGTTCCAAAGAATGAAGATTTTTAAACAAAAATGTTTGTCCCTCAGGGTATCAGACATCATCATCTTGGCCTGCAGGGCCCTCTATGGCTTACCTCTCCAGCCGCATCTCTTCTGCCACCGTGAACAGCTCTCTAAAGAACTGCTTGAACTCCTTTTATTTGCTGTCATCCTCTCTAGCTCTTTTTCTCAGACCCTTATTTCCCTTCTCTAACACCTCAGACCATTCAGGGTCTCCCAGTTATACCTTCTAACAGCTCCATGCTAACCTTATTATTATCCTTGTAAATATTGTTGAACATCTGCTTTCCTGCTAGATCTGCTCTCCAAGGGCAGGGTCCATGTCTGCCTTGCTTATTGCTCTACTGCCAACCATAGCACAGTTGTGAATAAATGAATGAATACTGGTGGCCATCTGGGTTTCAGTTGCTGACTTCATGACATGTAAAGCAAACAATGGCTTCTTTAGTCCATGTATCTGTCAGAGTTTAACAAGAGAAGCAGAACCAGTGGGAGGTTGTTGTTTTTTTTTAATCGATCCATTTATTTATTACAAAGAATCGTCTTACACAGTTGTAGGAGCTGACTAAGCAACTCTGACATCCACAGGACAGGCAGTCAAGAAGGGAGATCACAAGCAGGCTGGGATCCCACAAGTATGAATTTTGTAATGAGGGTCTCCTGTGGAAGCCAGAGCTCTTGGTCCTGGAGCTGAATGCATTCACTTGACCCAAGAGTCAGTGAAACTGAAGGAAGAACCACCTGTACAGGCCCAGCTGCTGCTTCACACCAACGAGGCAAATCGGCAGATCAGCAGCAACATGGGTGTTGTCCTAGAATATAGAAAAAGATTCTACAACTTCTCTTCAGCCCTGTTACGTGGACTCTCTGATCCCAGCAAGGGTCTAACCCCTCTTTTTAAATGCTTTCCCTGAGTGTAGGGGCAGGGGATTGGATAAAGCTAGTCACAAGGTCCAAACTTTCACTTATAAGATAAATGAATATGGGGTCGGGGTGTGTGACATACAACATGCTGACCACAGTTAACACTGCTGTATGGTATATTTGAAAGTCGTTAAGAGAGTAGATCCTAAGAGTTCTCATCACAAGGAAAAAAAACATTTACAAAAATTTTGTATCTGTATGAGATAATGGATGTTAACTAAACTTATTGTGGTAATCTTTCTCAATATATGTAAGTCAAATCATTATGCTGTACACCTTAAACTTACACAGTGCTGTATGTCAATTATATCTTAGTAAAACTGTAAGAAAAAAAAGCTTTCCACTGATTAAGACCTAGAACAATCTCCCTTTTGATTAAAGTCAACTGATTCCGAACTTTAATTACATCTGCAAAATCCCTTCACAAGTAGTATCTAGATTGGTGCTTGGTTGAACAATAGGGAGAAGGTATGTGTATGCTACAAAATAGCTGCCCGCCTCCCTTTCATCTTCCGGTTTTTGCAAAAGAATCTCCCTTATAGCCCACCATTGCCAAAAACATATTGGAAAGAGAATTCTGGGGGATGTAGTTCAGCCTAGCCAAGTGGGCACATCACAAGTCATATTGTAGGACAGTATCTCCTTAACTTTCAGTTTGACCCTGAAGGAAAGAAATGAGTAACAGAAACTAGTGATATTCAGAAGGGGGAGGGGTCACTTTGCTAGCAGAAGTAGTGCAGAGGCAAAGGAAATGAGCCCATCTGGATAGGAGTGCAGAGCTAACCACCCGAGAAGGGCGTGCTCCCAAGAAGTGCAGGAGGCATAGAGGAGCTCTTATAGACAAAATAGTGGGTGGTAGGCATGTATTCCTATCGAAAGTTGAGGATACTCCATTCCAGCTTTCCAAGCTGGAGTGTAGGTATTCATCAATGAATGTTTGTTGAATGGGTGAATGATTCAATCAAGCAACAAATGAATGAATGCCTCCTTCTAACTCACTGATTAAGAAAAACGTAAGGCCCTATGTGAAACTAGAGTGATAAATAAGACACATTGTCCTCACTTTATGGAGGGTCCCTAGGGATGGAAGGGATGGCAGCTATACAAGGGTCAGACAGCTCAGGCTACAGGCCAAGAGTTCTCTTAAGAAAGGCCACTTGACTGAAAGAGAACAAATTGGCTGTCATCAGTCCCTTGGTGGGCACTAGATACTTCCTTGTTGCCATTTCTGCATTGCCAGAGCCCCCCACACACAGGTCACACAGGTTTTGTGCAGCTTCCAACAGAAAATTAGGAGCCAGAGCTGAGCATCTAGCTGACAGTGACAGTCTGGTGATTACAGAAGCCTAAGTATGGTATATCTTGAATAACCGATGATTGAATCGTGTGCCTTTAAGCTTAGCCTAAGTATGGTATATCTTGAATAACCGATGATTGAATCGTGTGCCTTTAAGCTTAGCCTATGCCAAACGCCTCAGGGAAATGTTTAAAAAAAAACTCAGAATTTGCTCACTGGCTTAGAGTGATTGAGTTATGCTGTGGGCTATGGTAAATTCCTCGCATGGCTAAAAATAGATAAAGGGCAGTTCAGTAACCCTGGAGAATTTTATCTGCCTCTTTCATGCATCCAGAGATGCTGCTTACGTAAAGCCAAAATAAGCACAACCAAAAGGGCACTGAGGGAGATGGATAAAAGGTGATGATTCAAATAGAAACCAAGAAAACAAGCAAAGATCAGGACTAGTCCCGGTTGCAAAGATCTGAGCAAGAATTGGACCTATGAAGATGATCAGTACCTTGAACTTTCTGATAGCTTCTAGAGGGTAATTTAGAACCTCTTCCCAGAGAAAGCCAGAGCCTCCTGCTGTCCTTACCCTATACATGCAGGCACCGACCTTCCTCACAGTCTCTCGGGGAATTACTCTTCACACTGGCAGAGCACACCCGCCATCCCTCCTAGAAATACTGGCTCCTCCCTGACCTCAGGCAGAGCACCAGAAGGTCAATTAAGAACCATTTTAAAATGTGACTCAAGCAACTCCGCAATAAGCAAAGATATGGAGAAGTTCCAGGAGTTGCCCTTGGCCACGTTTACCACCAAGTTATTTTATTATACAAGTGGTTTTTAAAGGAAATCATTTATCATAAGGTTGCAGGAAAGGTCTGTTTCTGGTCTCAGCCCCCTGTGGAAAGAGTCTCGGATTGGCTGGAGGTAGCTCTAAGAGGCTGGAAATTCAGTTCATGGTCAAGTGTGTCACTGTTTTAAAACATTCTAACAAACCCAACAGCACCATCTGTAAGGACTGCATAATTTGCAAAATTTCTTGCTAAATCAGCTGGCCAAATGCGGAGCCAATTACTTTGGCTTCCGTACAACACCATGCTGCAGTCGGGAAGTATTTTAAGTGGATAATGAGTAGTCTCTTCTCTCAATGACTATATTCAAATAACTTCCACTGCCTAAAATATGCGAAGTTCCCAGTCAAAGCTGCCTTAGGAACCCCTGCCCCTTAACTTAGAGCTTTAATCTTCACAGGGGAGTGTGTATGTGGGGGGGATAATTAGATCCCCCTTCTCCAGCAATATTTTAAAAGACATTTGTCTAGCAAAGACCTCATACACTTCCCAGCTCACACATACACATATTACAACAGCACACACATGAACACAAACACACACAGCTCACCCTAGTTCTGCGATATGCTAGGCTTACACCCTGCATCCAAGAATGGCAGTCAACTTTTTCCTTTATTTAGTTACAATATCTAAAATTATTTGGGGACTCAAAATGGCCTTTTTTTTCTTAGTGAGGAAATACAGGCAGGAAGTATTTTTCTGCCTTTTTCCTCTGAGAAAAATTGTTATCCATGGAAAATGTTCCTTCTGTGTGTGTGTGTGTGTGTGTGTGTGTGTGTGTGTAATAAAAGTGGCAAAGCAAATAGAAGTGCCTGATGTGAAGAAACCAAATTCTATACTCTTTATAAGCCAACCTCCATTGCCTCCATCTCTGTAATTTAAGGTATCAATAGACATGCAATAAATGCTTGCTTGTTTGATTTATTAAGTGAGCTTCTCCCCCAGGTTTCTTTAGAATCTTACCACTCAACCTGCAGGCCACAGACACCACCACCAGCATCATGAGCTTGTCAGAAATGCAGACTCTCAGGCCCCACCCCAGACCTCCTAAATCAGAATCTGCATTTTAACAAGATTTTCAGGAGATTTGTAAGTACACAAAGGTCTGAGAAGCACTGTTTTGAATACACCTTGATTCTTAACACTGTTAGTAAGTTACTGTCTAGTAAGTTCCGTAACTCCTCCAAGATCATATCTTGCATCAGGGACACTCTTCTGGAGGCTAGTGAGTAAGAGCTGACATTATTGGGCACTAGCCGTGTGCCAGGAGTAGAGGGCACAGAGTTAAAGTGTTGCAAGTGACACAGCCAGCAAGGTGTGGGGCTCGGTTGGAGCTCAGTCTGCCTTCTGGGTCCACATTCTCCAGTCACTAGGCTGCTAAGCCAGGTGCTGCTTCTCAGCCGGGGCACTACTGGCATTTGGGGCCTGGCAATCTTGTGGGACTGTCCCACACTCTACAGGACATTTGACATCCCTGCCGCCACCCACTAAGCGCAAGGAGACCTTCAGTATCCTGACAACCTAAGAACCCCCCACACACACACATTACCAGACACTGTGGGGCGGCACTAGTTCACGAACCAGTGTTTTATAGCACTTCCACGTAGTGAATTTGAGAAACTCATTTCCTGGGATTTGTTTCTTTCTTCACCCATTTAACCTTTTTATACAATTCTTTGACATTTGACATTCAATTTTCATTTCAACAGAAGGCTATAACTATTGAGTGCCTACTGTAAGCAGACTAAAAGATAAGATCCTTGCCTTCTAGCAGCTGACAATCTCATTAGGAAAATAAGGTCTTAGCAATTTGAGGCACTCAAAGATTGTCAAGAAATGCCCCCCCCAAAAAAAGAAAAGACCTAGATTCATCTTCTGGCTTTATGCCACTTACTACTTGTGAGCTCACTGAAGTTCTCCAAGTCTCTGTTCCCCCATCTGTAAAATGGGGACATTGTTAAATAATGCTTGTGAATAGCCAACACTGCCTGCAGCGTGATATACGCTTAATAATGGTAGCCATGCCCTCAATCACACTTCCTCCAAATCAGTGAAGATATAGGACAAAAGTGAGATGGAGAAAGGATGAAAATGAGCTCACATTTGCACAGAATCTCCTGGGGATTTTTTAATTTCCTCAGTATCATGACTTTCAAAGAAATGCACAACAATGTAAGCCTACAGAAAAGTTGAACTTCCTGCACCAAGGGGCAGAGATGTATTTAAGACCAATCAATGTCTTTAAGAAGCCTGAAGAAATAAATACATGGCACTGCTATGGGACATATTATAAATTTTTATTTCAATTCAGACCTGTCATCTAATTTATTTTCAGCTTCACTAAAATGCCTTTTAAACCCAGACCTGGGCTAAATCACATAGCTCATAAGTAAGTGTACATATAGAAATATATTTTGTTCTTCAATTTTACAAAGTCCACAATTTCAGCGTAAAAGAGGACAAAAAAAAAAAGGATCCCAAAATATCTTAAAATGGCCAAGAAGCTTTTGCTACTACTACTGAGTTAAAATAGCTTACGGCAACATTCTTGTTTCTACTGCTTTTTACTAAAAGGACTATAACACCCAGCGGAAAAGAATAATTAGCAAATCAATTAATCAAGGCCCTATCGACACTCCTCTTGCCACCCCAGTCCCATCTTTGTTGTAAATAAGCTTCCATGGCCTTCATTAGAGTCATTAGCTCTTCGTATGTAAATAATAATGCCCTTGAATTTAAACTGATTAAATATCAGAGAATAATTTCAATCCACCCTTTCTGATCTAGCCAGGATATTGAAAACAAAGAGCATTATTGTCTTACTTAACCTAGCAAATTCAATACAACTGTATATACTTCCGAATCCATTAATTTCCAGATTCACCTTCTCTTCTGAGGACATAAGCTGGAATGCTATCTTTAGTTATCTCTCTCTCTCACTCACTCACTCACACACACACACACACACACACACACACACACAAACACACACTACAGTAATTAAAGAGACCACCCATTTCCTTCCTGCCAAGTTCCAGGAAGCCATGTTATTTCTGTGGACCATTTCTATTTGCCAACAGTTCTCCAGATCTTTTAAGGGAAAAAGAAACAAACAAACAAACTAGAAGCTACTCTCCAAATGACAGCCAGGAACTCATCTCCTAGTGTCTCCTCCCTTCAGAGGAAAAAGCAAAAAAATGTGTGTTGGTGTATATGTAAGACATATACTCTGAGCATCTTGTTAAAATCCTGAAAGATTTAAAGCCCCACAGTCACTTGAAAGGAAATGTTTGAAGGAGCTTCTAGTCTCTAAAGTTAGGTAGATCCTTTGCATCCTTCCCCTCTTATTTTGTCTCCTCTAATTATCCCTTTTAACTTAATGCTGGTTATTTTTTATCTCTTCCCATCTTCCATCATACCACATTGTTTACAGTTGGTTTAAAAAAATAGTCTATGTTTACATATTCTCTCTTCATTTTAACTTCTCAGTGTGTTCCCCTCCTCCATTTACCCAAGGGGAGGGGATGGCTTCTTCTGTCATTTTCCTTCTTCAGTCTAAACAGCATGAATTAGCAATATAATCCCCAACAAACAACTATTTCCCAACTCCTCAACCTTTGGTCTATTATTGTAATACAAGATAGAGATGTATCTCAACCAAGAGTCACATATAGATCATTTTGTCGTGAGACAGGAGGTAGGAGGTCCTTATTTTCTTCTGATTTGGATCCAAGGCAGATATCTTCTGTCACCCAAAAGGGAGCCGAGCAATTCCTCACGCTCTAATCTTTCTTCCCTCCATTCTTGTCCCTCACAAATACCTCCCAGAAGGCCAGATTATTTTGTTAGAGAAGCTCCAAGCTGCCTCAAACCCCAAACAAGATAAAAGCTTTAGCAAGGTTTATGTAACCAACACTCATTTTCCTCATTATGACCAACACAAAAAAATAATCTCCCCTTCCTGCTCCTCAGATGATGCCCTTCACTTCCTGTCCAGGTCAGATTCCGGCACTGGAGGTCCACCCAGGGCGCCACATCCTGCCGCCTTAGAGCACTCTTCATTTCCTGTGACCTTAATGCCCGTTTTCCCCTTGGGCTCGTGTGCTTCTTAGCCTGTCACACCATTTGTTTACCTCTTGCTTGCTCTTTACTCCTTCTGAATTTATCTTCTATATCTGGTTGTCTCTCCTGGTTCTTTGCCCACTCACCAGCCTCAGCCTTCCTTAAAACCAGCTCTTTCACAGAAGTGATTCAGTAGCTAAGTAAGGCTAGAACTTTTTAATATCCTATTGACTCTGGTTTGCTCTATTAGCTTTATGGTGAAAATCACCACCACCTGCAGAATTCTGTCTTTTAAAGGCCCAGAACTTCACAATTAATTAGGAATATTTTATATCTGAATTGTGCTGCTTATCAATTATGAGCCATACCTTTGGTCTTTTCTGTTTTGTTTTGTTTTCTGTTTCTTTTTTACACTGAGCAGGATTGCACCTACCAGCTACCTTCCCTGACCTCCTAGGTTAAATTAGTTCCTCTAGTTATTCTTTCTCATAATACCCTGTACTTTTTATTGTTGTATTTAGGGACAGTGTAAAAACTGTTTGTCTAATTATCTGTTTAATAGTTTTTCCCCAGCCACCTGTAAACTTTATGAGAACAGAGAAAAGCCAGGTGGTTCCTTCTCAAGCTGTCCTCTCTTC
The DNA here is from genome assembly GCF_003676395.1 of Aethalodelphis obliquidens. NCBI lineage: Eukaryota > Metazoa > Chordata > Mammalia > Artiodactyla > Delphinidae > Aethalodelphis > Aethalodelphis obliquidens. The sequence goes on from NW_020837952.1 coordinate 16,856,675, forward strand.
TTTCTTTCTGGCTTCCTCACTTTTTGTTGCCAGCACAAACACAGGGCTCAGCGCATAGATGAGCAAGAAATACACATTGAATGCACCACAAAAAAAGAAAAAAAGGAAAATGGTAACTATGAGAGGTGATGGATATGTTAATTAGCTTAATTGTGGGGAATATTTCACAATGTATACATATAACAAATCATCAAGCTATATACCTTAAATATATATACTTTTTGATTGCCAATTATACCTCAGTAAAGCTGAAAAGAAAAAAATGCATACTGAATGGATAAATGAATGAATGATACCTTCTCCCTTTTCCCATCCCCACTCTTTTCCTTTCAGTGCCACACCTCCAACCATGGTGGCAAGTTGGCCCTGGTAAGACCAGAGAAGCATATGGCCAGGCCCTGGTTGATTATGTGGACACCACCTCTGAGATCCTTTCTGGAACAGCATTCAGAGCACAGATATGGTGGTAAGGCTGTGTTTTAACTGCAATAATGCATCTTTCTTTAATATTTTCCAGGAAAAAATAATCTCCCTTTATAAATGCTCTCTATGTCTCTGTGTCAGTGTATTAAGCTGACATCTCTGGGCTCTACGGTTACAGATTTTGCCATACATACAGGAAATTCTTCTTCAAACATGAATAGAAGTTGGCAAAAGATCGCTTTTCTGCACTACTTTGCAAAAGCCACTAATGTGGGATGAGTTGCACAATAATAAATTATTCAAGTCATAAATCTGAAGAAATTAGTTCATCATGATCAATATAATCTAAGCGAATTGGTGTGTGGGATTCAATTTTCGTAATATAATTCATTTTAAAATATTCAAATTAAGGGGACTAAAATCATCATGAAAAGTATTGTCTCCTGTTTCTAATAGAAAAATACTACATTTTGGTCTTTATACTAATAAATCTAAATTATGTTCTTCTTCACTTAGATAAAAATTCCTATTTAAAAAAAAATTACATCATGTCTTACTGGTGTTACTATAGCCCTAACTGTTGAAAAATGTTTTAAGAATGATGGAAAGTTAGCTAAGGCCATTTGCTGATGAATTTGAGCTATCTCATCACATGAAAATTTATTTTTTCAATAATTATAAATTGGCAATTTTGAGAACTATCCCATCTAAACCACAAAGAACTTTTCTTAAACTGTTGAATTTTCCAATTAGAAACTCCAGATCATCATTCTGCTCATGTGTCCAACATAAGCTATGTCATTTCCTTACATTCATTTTTGTGTTCTGTACTTGCCAAGATAATACGTTGCCTCCGACTTTCAAATTCTTCTGTGCTTGGAGAATGTGGTGTTTACATGGCTCATTAAAAGTATATACTCAATATATAATAACTTTAAATGGAGTATCATCTACAGAAATATAGCAAATCACTCTGTTGTACACCTGTAACTAATATAACGTTGCGATCAACTATACTTCAGTTTTTTAAAAAAGTAAAGGCTCAATGAGTCCTTGTCATTTTAACATAGGGTTTCTCAACCTGGGCACTATTGACCTTTGGTCCAGATAATTCCTTGCTGTGGGGGCTGACATGTGCATTGTAGGATGTTTAGCATCATCTTTGCCCTCCACCCACTCTACCCACTTGGTCTCAGCACCTCTCAGTTGTGACAACCAAAAATGTCTCCAGACAGTGCCAAATGTCCATGGACAGCAAAATTGTACCTAGTTGAGAACCACTGTTTTAATATATTGTTTCCTTCCAAATAAGAAGACATTATTAATTCAATATTTTTAATTCTCCTTTATTCTTTATCAATAATACTAATGACCATTCACTGAACACATACTATGGACCAAATAAGCACTTTATAGTTAGTAATAATCATTAACGCCTCACCACAGGACTATGATGTAGGTATTATTGGCCCCATTTTACAGAAGAGGAAGCTGAGGATTGAAAAGTTTAAATAATTTGTAAAGGTACAATTCGGGAACAATCTCAAATCCACTGACACTAGAGCCCATTCTCTTAACTACTGTACCCAGTCAGGTCAAGATCTGTAGGCAGAATTCCCAAGTTCAGGTCCCAGCTACACCGCTTGTGGTCTTGGGGAGATCATATAACCTTCCTGAACCACAGTTTCCCATACCTAAAGAGGTATCACTTATAATTTATATCTCACAGGATTGGGAGGATTTGACAAACTAGCATATGTGATCAGCTCAGCAGTCATAAGGTATTATTATTATATAAATAAAAGTATATTAATCTTCTGATATACTTTTACTTCAGCAAATCAGCTAGAAAAGGGAAGACAATTTAAACAACATTCCTAAAGGACCAAATATAGTTGTGGCCACTATTTTAAAACCTTACCTCTCTGCTTTGCAGGAATGACAAATTTTAAAGAACTACAGTGCTAAATCTACAGAATATTTTATAATAATACTTCCATTTGTGTCTGTTCCTCTTCTTATAAAACAGACATTATAAAAAAATGTGTATTAAAAAAAAACCTAGGGCTTCCCTGGTGGCGCAGTGGTTGGGAGTCCGCCTGCCGATGCAGGGGACACGGGTTCGTGCCCCGGTACGGGAGGATCCCACGTGCCGCAGAGCGGCTGGGCCCGTAAGCCATGGCCGCTGAGCCTGCGCGTCCGGAGCCTGTGCTCCGCAACGGGAGAGGCCACAGCAGTGGGAGGGCCGCGTACCGCAAAAAAAAAAAAAAACAACAAAAAAAAAACCTAGAATAGATCTCTGACCACTCAATGTCATGTCCATTTCCTTCAGTGGCTTTTTTCAAAACCATAAATTTAAATGGTACCTCCCTTGTCTACCCTAATTAAGCATATTGGCAGCAGATAAGTATTCACTTTGCTTTTTCGGACATGAAGTACGGCAATGTGTGCATTTTTCCCTTTGGAACTTGTTTTTCTCTCGTGACAGATTAAATACTTATAAGAAATTTTTAAATAAAAATAAATTTTCATCAGTTTTTAAACAAAGCCCAAAGACAATCTCAGAGAACCAACCTTTGCATTCCAACAGTCCAACTCATCTCCACCCAATATGGCAGCAAGTTCCCAAGATTCCTTTGGAGATGGGGGAGCCATTGGCTCCCTAAATATGCCAGGTGTTTCTGCCCCAGATTCACTTCTTTAATAGAGCATCAAAATGTTAGCTCCATGGGGGAGGGGGGGCATGAACTGTGTTTTGTTCATTGTTACCAGTATCTTAAGATAGTGTGTGGCATCTAATATGTGCTCTCAAACTGGTTTGAATCTTTGATCCACCAGTTACAAGCTATGATTCTAGGCAATTGACTTAACCTCTCCAAACCTCAGTTACCTCATCTATAAACTGGAATAATAAGAGTACCTACTCATAAGGACATCACAAATAGCACTTTAAGTACTACTGTTAAAGTATCAGTACTGTGCCGGGCACAGTAAGCACTCAATATATATTTTAAATTAGTTGCCTGTGTCATTGCCTCTGCCTAGAACCTCTTCTTCCCATCCTCCTCTTTATTTCCTGGCTAGTTCCTCTTTTAGGGTCTCAGCTCAAACATGCTCTTCCACTCTGCAGGATTCAAATCCAAAGGTATTGTCCCCAAATTGTCACTCTCACAATCCATTTTAGTAAAGGTTCTTAAGGGAGCTGATGATCCACAAAATGAGACAACCCTCTCACACTATAACCCTTGGTTTCAGTCACCTCATTAGAACAAAAGACACTTCTATCACCCTATCGCTCAGAAAATTCCAAGGGTTTTAGGAGCTCTATGCCAGGAACCGGGATCAAATACCAAATTTCTTTCTTTTTACCACAGTGACTTATTAAGTTATTGCATCAGTTGAGGATGCTTTGGACCACAAACAAGTAAGAACGTGCCTAACTAATAGTTAGCTTTATTTATTTATTTATTTTCAATATCTTTATTGGAGTATAATTGCTTTACAGTGGTGTGTTAGTTTCTGCTTTATAACAATAATAGTTAGCTTTAAAAGGAAGGATTTAATTTTTTCACAAGCAGGAAATCTGGAGACCTTTTTTGGCTAGTGTTGGTTCAGTAGTTGAGTGTAGGCAGCGCTCAGAGGCAGGGCTATAATTCTCTTAGGCTCTACCTCAGTGATGAGAGGGCTACAGCAGCTCAAACATCAGATCCTCACCCGGCAGGTCTCAAGGGGAGAAAATAGGCTGCAGAGAGGGCAAAGAGTTTCTACTTTCTCTCTTCCTTTTATCAGGAGGAAAATATTTCCCAGAACCTCCTGGTATTTATTCATTCATCTGTTCGCACACTCAACAAATATTTATTTAGCAGCTATTATATGCTATGCACTTTTCTAGGCACATGAGATACATCAATGAACAAAATAAACAAACATCCCTGTCTTCATAAAATATATATTCCAGGAGTATACAGAGACAACAAGTAAACATAACAAAAAAGTTAATTAAATAGCATGTTAGAAATTAATAAGAGCAGTGGATAAAAGAAAAATTTGAGCAGAGTGAGAGGGACTGGGAATGTATTTAAATAAGGTGGCCAAGGACCTCATGAGAAGCGAACATTGGAGCAAAGTCTTGAAAGAGGCAGGGAGCTATGTAGGGGGAAAGCATTTGAGACAGAGGGAACAGCCAGTACTGAGGAGGACAGCTCTGGGATATTCATGGCCCAGCAAGGAGGCCAGTGCAGCTGGAGCAGAGTGAACCAGAGAGACAGTGGTGAGAGATAGGCCCAGAGAGGTATTGAAGGGGTCCTGATCATTTAGGGCCTTGTAAGCCAATGCAAGGATTTCCCCATCCTCCAGAAGAAGGGGTCACCATGTGATGTCTGCACATAAGCAGGATCTGTTAGCAAAGCAGGGATGGGGGTAGAGGCATGGGGGTTGTGGGAGAATTGCAAGCCAGTGATGAACAGAGTCTGTCTCAATAATAGGGTAAGTGGATAAAACTCTTAATATCACACAGAGAGGTAACTTTGGAAATGTTCTAGTAATTAAGACTTTATTTCTTTTTTTTAGTAAGACTATTTAAAATCTCACAAGAAAAAATTCACCACCATTAAAATTAATGAAGGACTGCATTTTATGCAGAAATTGTTTTTTTCCCTTTTCCTGATTATCTGGGCAATTTCGTCTCTTGCCTCAAATCCCAAAGTCTCTGCTCTGTCAGTGGAGACCTGAGACTTGATGTTACAATACAGGATGCTTTTGTAACTTGACTAATACCCTAGAGCAGTGTAGCGCAGTGATTCAGAGCAGGTCACACCAGCATCAGACTGCCCAGCTGCCTATCCAGGCTTAACGACTTTGTGCCTTAATTTTTCTCATCTGGAAAATGGGAAGGATGACAACAGCAGTACTTAATCAGGTTTGTGGTAGTACATAAAAAGCACTGAAAACCATAGTAGACCCATAGTGTGTACTTATTTATTAATAGCTGGTATTAGTTAGCTGTTATTAAGTAATTTGCCAGGTCACCTAGAGATTTGCTATCTTTGCCGTGCAGCAAAAACTTCTCATCTGCAAGCATAAAACTATCAGTTCCCTTAACACGGAATTCTGGGAGCTTGCTGGGCTCTGCCTTCCAGCAGCCCTCTATAGATGAATTACTCGGCAGCCCTCATAACTCTAGGGACATGCTCACCGCATTTTTTTAAGATGATGGGATTGATTTTTATCTTTAATTTTTGCTTACAAATAATTCATCTGTTATGAGAAAAATAACAAGCTCCAAAGGGAAAATGCAGATACTAGTCTGTTCCCGTAGTGCCTTCAGTCAAAGGATAAGAATTATCTACCACTGATAAGCTTAATGAGAAACAACTTGCAAGTTATAATTTCAAGTTAGACTGTAAATTGAGGTCTAGCTCTACCCATGGTGGTGGTGTTCTAAAATTCAGTTGAATACCTTCTCATTACCCTGTCATATTAGTTGGGACTCTTTCTGATGCAAGTAACTGAAAGCCAACTAAAACTAACTTCGAAAACAAAGGCGGGGGCGTGGGGTGGGAATTTATCGGCTCTTGCAAGTTAGAAGTCCAGGGCATTCTGGTTTTAGGTGTGGCTGGATCAGTCTCAAGGCTCATCTGCAGTTCTCTCTGCCTCCAGGCTTTGCTTCTGTCTGTTGTGCTGGCTTCATTCTCTCCAAGGGAGAATTCATCTAGTATCAAAATGAAGGATAGGGCTTCCCTGGTGGCGCAGTGGTTGAGAGTCCGCCTGCCGATGCAGGGGACACGGGTTTGTGCCCCAGTCCGGGAGGATCCCAAGTGCTGCGGAGCGGCTGGGCCTGTGCATCCAGAGCCTGTGCTCCGCAACGGGAGAGGCCACAGCAGTGAGAGGCCCGTGTACCGCCAAAAAAAAAAAAAAAAAAGAAGGATAACGAGGAAAAAACATGTTGAGGAGCCCAAAGCAATGGCTACTATGGTAGATAATGTTCTGATTTACACATGATTGTTAATAAAGAAATGAATTAAATAGAGACCTACTCTCTCAAGAAATCCAAATTCTACCCATTATTCAGAGTCTAGGAAGATTTCCACGCCTGCCATGAAGGCTTCTCTGATAACCTCAGCCCCTAGTGATTGCTGCTTCATCGAAACTCTAAAGCATTGTCTGCACGGTTTATTTTGCAAAATAGCATGCATTGCTTTTTATTATTAACTTTATATGTATAAAAATACGGACATGTATATTTTATATCTCCAACTCAATTCTTTTTTTTACAACCACGATTATTTTTTCTTATTATGAAAGTTACATGTACTTCAAGTTATACATGGCAGATTGAACACTCATAGTTGTCACAGATTTCTCCCAATCTCCGCTGCCCCAGGCCCAAGTGATGGTAAAAGAATTTTGTTTAAGGCATAAACACACAAGGACAAAGAGAAAGCAAAAGCAACAGAATATTGGAAGCTGGAAAGTCAGTGGCAACTGACTAAGCAAAGACAAGGGACTGAAACAGCTTTGGGAGAAGCACAGACGTAAGCTGCTCTGGGCTACAGAACTCCAGAAAGACTGAGGAATGAGAGCTTCCAGAAACCTCTGAAAGTGGGGGTCCAGGGGGGCCTGAAAACAGAAGGCTTGGCTGAATGCCCATATGAAAGCACTTTGTCCCCCAGCCAGCACTGTACCCATAGGAGCAGGGCAACTGCCCTCCCCAACCTAGCAGAAAAGCAAGTGGGTGGTTTCTCACCTCTCCAGTACCTATGAGCTGGTAGAGGTACTCTGTGGCCTTGGAGGGTTCTGTGCTGACTGTTCCTATGATGGGGTGCTTTTGTGGGATCCTCAGAGCTACCCCCATTGAAGCCTTCTGACTAGCCCCCTAGATATGGGCAGTGCCTCTCTTCTGACCTCTGATTCCTCTCTCTGCCTCTGATCATCCAGAGTCACACCTCCCCTACCAGAGTCACAGCTCTCTTCCGGCCACCTCTTGGGCAGGATTCAAATATGGCTCCATGTAGTTTTGCTCCTATGAGTCCCATGTCTGGACAATGAGAAACACAAGCTCTTGCCAGTAAACATGGATGAAATTGTAGCTTATTCCCCGTGAAGACCTGTCTCCCTCTGCTGTGCCAGCGGGCCGGTGGCTCCAGCCCCCATCTCTTGCCCTCAGTATTTTCAGCACAGAACCAATGACTATCCCTTTGCCCTCAAATGCCACAGGATTTCTGTTTTTCTCTTGAATGGTCATGTTGAAGCCCTGTTGCTTGACTTGAGCAGAGAAGGAAGTCCTCCTCCATTCCCTCGCTGTTGGCTGGGGGGAAGACCATACAGCACACATTGTCAATGCTCTTGGAAGGAATCACCCCTCCTCCTCTGACTCCGCAACCCTTTGATATCCTGAAAGTAGATAATGAACTCACGAAATCAGCTTTAGAGCATCTTCTTTGCAAGCCCAGCACATGTGGTCTGGCATCCCACTTTGAAATATGGTAGTACTTGGCATCTATTTTTTCCATTTCAAACTTTGGGGTCTTAGTGGCAATCGAGGCATAAAAAGAGTTTCATTTTGATAAATAATGATGATGTGTTTTGGCAAGTGCTGTAATAGAAATCCCTTACGCAAAGAAGGACCGCTCCTTTTCCTGGAGTGACTGGGAAAGATCTCACAGAAGACGTAATACTTGAACTGCTTTCCAGGCAGAAAGTATATTATATGCAAAGCGTGACGATATGAGTAAGGCATGCTCTGTGAAGGGTTCAGTGAGGTGAGAACACAGGGTGTATGCTGGGTAATGGTGGATGAACTTCAAAAGCCAGAGGTCTCATGTGCCATGTAGACAGTTTGGCCTTCCTCTGAGTACAAAAGGGAGCTATTGAATGAAAGTGGCCTGGTGAGGAGAGGTCTGACTAGCCCAAATAACCAGGGAGGCCGAGTGAAGGCTGAACTGAAGGGAGGAGAGACAGGAAAGTTGAGCAGGTAGGAAGGGATTACAATGGAGACTTGAGGTGGGGGAGCGGTCCTAGCTCTTGGGCCTCCTTCTTGGTTATCTGCACTTGATTATTATCATTTTGACTTACAGAGCATTATTCTTGTGGAGACAGCTCATGTTTTTGCTTAATTTCCCACTGAGGTCATTCTTTGTTTTTAGAAATGCATTTTATGCAAAATATATAGAAAACAAGCTCAGAGTAATGGTTCCAAAAACAGGACTATGTAGCCCCTGAGAAAAAGAAAACCTTTGGGGTGTTGTTTCTAATTCGATTCATCTTTATGAAAAGTCACTTGAGAATTATTTTATAAGTCAAAAAAAGTGGATAAGTCTGCCACATAGCAACCACTTTCCCGACAAACAAAATTCGATATGTCAACATCCGAATTGCATCCACTAATTATTTGCTTGCATGTCTTGTTTTTTGATAGATTATTTGGAAATAATCTTATCCTTGATGCTACTCATTTCTCCTAAACACTACCACGCACATGGACATGTATTATTTTCACTTAAGTGTGGAACTTGTCTCCTGAGAATTCTGAGACAAATAAGAGCTAAACCACATAAATCCAGTCTAGGCCGTGCATTTTGGTTCCTCTTTGAATAATATGTTTCACACTACAAGGCTAAGGGGATCTTATTCTCAACATTATTGTCTCATCCTTGTATTTTCTTAATTGAATTCCCTATTGCCTGTAATAACAGCCTTCAGCAAACATTATGATTATCATATTTATGTTTTCAGTGGGATTATGAGATTTTTCTCAATTAAACATGAAGCAAATTTCAATACTCAAATCTCACTAGAAAACAGAGAGGCTTCTTGTTAAACAATTTCTAAATGTTCTTCCTCTTACCAGACTTGATTACAGATCAGTGTCAGTCACAAACTCATTGGTCACATGAACAAAATACCCCAGGGAGTGTCACCCCAAGTCCTCTATCATCTTATAGGAAGTACCCATGACTAAGCTTAAGTGCTGCTTTCTCAACACCCAACCTCACTGGACTCCTCGAAGGTCAAACTGTTGCCTTCATCTCAGCCTCCTCTGAGCCCCACATCAGGCCTGGCACACAGTAGGCCTTCAATTAATATTTATTATTTTATTGAATTTTAATAAAAAGACAGCCAGACCTCTTAGAAATCATGTCATAAATGGTTTTTTTTTTTTTTTTGGCTGTGTTGGGTCCTTGTTACTGTGCGTGGGCTTTCTCCAGTTGTGGTGAGCGGGGGCTACTCTTCATTGCGGTATGCGGACTTCTCATTGTCGTGGTTTCTCTTATTGCGGAGCATGGGCTCTAGGCGCGCAGGCTTCAGTAGTTGTGGCATGTGGGCTCAGTATCTGTGGCTTGTGGGCTCTAGAGCTCAGGCTCAGTAGTTGTGGCGCACGGGCTTAGTTGCTTCGCGGCATGTGGGATCTTCCTGGGCCAGGGCTCAAACCCGTGTCCCCTGCATTGGCAGGCAGACTCTTAACCACTGTGCCACCAGGGAAGCCCATCATAAATGTTTTGAGGTATTTTTTTTTTTGGAGTTTGCTCACAGTCAGCAATTGTTTTATTGCTTTTACAATAAAAACTAAATCAAGGAAGAATCATTCACAGAAGGGGCACTTGAGTTATTTAAGGCCACTCCATGTCTCTCCCTGGCTCTGCTTTGGTCTTCTACTGAGCCTTTAGCTTTATGCCTTTAGCTTTAAATAAAGAAAGAGAAAAGGAGAGGAAGAAGATTAGAAATATTGGGTCAGCTTTTCCGAGGAGAAAAGAAGTACTACCGTTGTCAGAAACTGCAGGAAACATTTGTTGAGCCTACTAATTTGGGTGTGACTACAGGACCAATTGAATAACTAGGAAAGCGCTGCTTTGGAGAGGACAACCTATGAAGGACAAAGGGGCATAACTTCTAACTTGCTGACTTGTATTAAGAGAGGTCTAAACTATCTAAATAATCATCCAATGTTCCATTTATAATTTAAAAGCAGAACAAATGGTTGTTCATTAATATGTTGAAAATATTCATTTTACTCTGTATATTCGTTTGGGGGAAAATTTAATAATAGAGCATGGTTTAATTTTATGTTTTTACATAGATTTTACATAATCCAGGTATTGGATAATCAATGTGTATTTATGACAGTTTTATAGAACTCGAGGCATGATTTTACTATGTTAAATTATTTTAGAGGATTACAGTTGTAGCTTTATCTTTCTGACATGTTATTGATCGTGACTGTATTTTATTTGATACTGAGTCCTTGGTAAGCCCTTAATTACAGCATTGTCTCTAGAGGAGAAATGTTCCATTTTATGGAAGACGTGATTTCTAAGAATACAATGTGGCAAAAAAGGGGGACTGACTATAAAATCTAGGAATATATATTTATGGCTATAACGTGATAACAGGAAGTGTCTTAGGAAGGAGGAGACTGGCTAGCAGATTGTAAGAAGGATAACCAGCAAAGACTTTCCAGAGAAAATAGGCCTCAATCTGTTATTTGAAGGAAAGAAAATGAAGACGAGAAGATATGCTGTAGGTGGTTACAGTTATTGTTATTTAATATCTGTTGAGCAGAAAGTGTTTTATTTCTTAGCTGAGTCACTCTACCTACTCCAGTTACACCAGGTAACAGAACACTCATGGCATAGAGAGTGAATGCATTTGTTTTCCTTCATAATATAACAAATCATTATTGATTACCTACCATGACCCAGGCACTATCCTGGGTGTTGGGAAATATAAAGACAATTGTAACTGGATTTTGTTCTCAAAAAGGTCGAAATCTAGTAGGGGAGACATACATGCAGTAAGGTAAATGCTGTTACAGAGATAGCATTGGAAGACAAAGAAGCAGATATTAAATCTATATTTGTGGGCACAAAGAAAGCTTCCAAAGAAAAAGTATGAAAGAATGAAGATGAACACATCCAGAAAGAGGCCCTGCTAGCCTGCCAAGGGCAGCCACCTCTCCCCAACAGGGCCAGCCTCACCCCATCCTATTGCCCTGCCACATGGCGAGAAGAGCATTCATCTAAAGGATGCTAGTGCTCCACAGAGAAGGCTCAAAGCCACTGTGCTTCTTCCCTCCCTAGCACCTCAGCTGGACATCCCTGGTGATCCCATTGGTGACAGACCTGACCCAGCGACAGGTCTGAGCTCTTCCTAGGACTTAGAGGATGGGGCTTGACTACATGTGATGTTTGGAGAAGTCACAGCATTGGACCCCCCTTGCATCTTTGGAAATAATGAAGTAAGGGTGCAGGTTAGGGCCACTTCTCAGCATCTCATCAATATCCCAGGCACACCCCCCATTCCCTCTCCAATTGTCGCTTCTGTGACCCAGCCCAAAGAAGCCTTATCTCTGCTATTATTCTTTTAAATCTTAATACAAAGATCAAGACTTTTCTAGTTTAACCAAGAATTTGATGCCTTTGTTCTCCTACTCCACCTCTCCTTGTGAAGCAGAGCTGGCCAGATTAGGGTTGGGATGGTGACAAGGTTGGGGGCAGGGAGGCAGGGTTCCACAGGATAAAAGCAGAATGTTCTTCGTTTTGTTTTTAAATCTACTAGTATATCACCCCTCTTGCACAGATGGCTTTGATTGTCTATCAGATGAGGTAGTTGCTGCTGTCCAGAGTTGCAATTGAAGAAAGTCCTTAACATGGTTGAAAACTGAAAATTGAACAGTTAGATCCACACCTGAGGTACAGTACATCATGGGTTAAACAAGCTTTTTATGGGGTGACCTGCAAAATGAAACACCAATTGCAATCAGGAAAAAAAGAGTTCCAAAGCCCGAACTTTATTTATATGTACTGTAGAGGTGATTTTGTTAATATGCATCCTGATATGTCTGATCTTGGGGATTTATAAATGCACATGCTAATGGTTTGTATATCCACAGTACTGAGAGTTCCTTGTTTTTATCATATTATAGATATGCTTATATTATCAGGAATATATTGATATGATCTCTTTGATTCCATTCAGTTAAGCAAATTTCCCTGATCTAAAGTAATTCATCCTGATTTTTGGCAGTGACTGGCCAATCTCCTGCATATTTTGTAATGATAAGAGAGGACTCTTGTGTGTGTGCTTTATCACAATGATCCTGTGTAGCAGCCACCTGCACAAGCATAAATCTTCCCTGGTAGCCCCCCAGCTTTGGGAGCAGATCTCCAATATATAAACCCAGTGTTCACAGTAGCTGCTGCCACAGAGCCACCAGAACAGCTTTTAAGTGACTGCTTCTCTTTACTGTTTCCACCTATCTCCCCACGCTCTCTGTAGTATGTTGCAGTCCTCCAAGTTTCGGTGCTCTGGCCTCTTTCTTCCTGATTTATCTGTCTGTCTAGGTGATCTCATTTAGCCTCTAACTCCAGCCCCAACCTCTCCTCCAAACACGTCATACTCTTGTCTAACTGCCTCCTTGAAATCCTTACGTGGAAGTACCTCAAACTTAAGATATACAGAATAGAACTCCTTCCTAAGTCCCTTCTACCACCTACAAACATTACACACACAAAAAATATGCCTTCCGTAGTATTCCTCATCTCAGTAAAAGGCAGCTCCATTCATCCAATTTTCGAAGTTTCTTGAGCTGAAAACCTTGGAGTCGTCATTGATTCCTCTTTCTCTCATATCCAGTCTATACCCAGGATTCAATGACATTTGGCTCTTACCTCCACCATCACCCTGATCCAAACCATCATCATCCCTCACCTGGATTATTACAATAGCTGGCTAACTGGCTTCCTTGCCTCCATCATTCCTTTCCCATAGTCTATTCTCCTCAGAGTAGACAGAGTGAGTTTCTTAAAATAAGTCCGACCAGACCAGTTCTTTGCTTATAATAAAACCCCAAGTCCTTCATCATAACTTATAAGACCATGCATGATCTGCCCTTCCTTGACCTTGAAGCTCTGACCTTATCTCATCTCCCCGGTGCCCTCCACTCTCACTTAGCTCCAACTACACTGGGATACCTCAAACATGGCAGAAAACTTTCCCACGACCTTTGTACTTTCTGTTCTTTCTGCCTGGAATGTTCTTCCCTGAGGTAACCTTTACTGCCTTCGAGTTCCTGCTCAAATGTCACCTTATCAGCGATGTCACTGACCATTCTATGGAAAAGACAAGCCCTCTGCCCAGTCTTCCCCTTTTCCCCTTACCCAACTTCATTTTTCTACATAGCACTTACCATCTGACATATTATACATTTTTGTATTTGTCAACTGTTTCTCCACACTACTCGATTTGGCCCGTGAAGAGAGGGACTTGGGGTATTTTATTCTCTATCCTACCCACAGCAAATAGAACAGAGATTGGCACAGGATCAGTGCTTTTAAAAAACTTGTTGAATAAATAAATGAAAGAATTTTAGAGACCTCAAGACATCATGTTCCCTAACGCCTGGCCACGTGGTTGCTGGCTGTAGCCGGAGGATGTTCCATTGGAACTGCCCTACTTCAGTCAAAACAGCTCATGAAAATCCGAGTTTCATGATGAGTATTGGCAATACATCTGGTAACATTATACTGCCCTGGCACCCAACCCAGGAGGGCCTACACCTGGAATGTTACATGCAGTTTTAGCTGTTATCTCTCAAGAAAGGTCCAAACAAAAGCAAGGAAAAGGAAAGGTCTGCCAGAGTAAGGAATAGAATATTTCAGTCTGGAGTGACAAACAATGAGGAAATATAATCAAAATCTAGAAAATAATGTGATAAAACCCAAAATGAACTTGTATACCAAATCCAAGATATTAAAATAATGGAGGGAAACCCTTTAAAACTTGGAAGGTAGCACAGTGGGACAGAAATTTCATGGGCAGTGAGATAGGCACCCTTGTGTTAAAACCAAACATTTAGCTGCATGATCTTGGACATGAACTACTATGAACTAGTACTTACATGTAAAATTAAGATCATGGTACCTGTGTCTTCATCTGTCATGAAGAGAATGCACATACAAGGCACAGAGTATTCTCGTCCTGTGATGAGGAAAATATTGGGATAAATAAAAGGAAGGGTTTTTTTCCTTTGTTTTTTATTGAAGTATAATTGACTTACAAAAGGAAGTCTTAAAGCAGAAGGCAAGCTTAGATATGTTTTGTTAAAGAATAGAATCAGGTGAATTCATAAGAGGTAGAAAATATATATCTTATATTCATTCCGCATTTTACAATTTTTAGACTGTTTTTACTGACTTTATCTCCTTTGACCCCACAAGCTATCTTATAAGGTAAGAAATGTAGATATTATTAAACCCATTTTACAGATGAGGAAACTGAGGATGGGTTTTCTTTTAAGTCCTCTTAATACAAGTTTAGTGATCTTCCAACTACTCCACAGGGCCTCCTTCTAGAATTTAAATCACTTCTCAGAAAAGCTGAGTCACTTAGGAGAGACTCACTGTGGGTGATTAATGAAAACAAAAATGTCTGAGTATTTAGTGTGTAAGTCAAAAACTAGCAAACTCTTTCTCAGCATACCTCTTAGGCCTGTTATGAAAATATTCAACTGGTTGAGACCTGGATCTAGTTCTCCAGAGCAAGTTTCTCAGTTCACTGTTTGCTGTCCTTAGCTAGGCATGAATGCAGTCTCTCAGGAGGCATGCCCACAGAGATTTTCCTCCTGCCTCTGGTTTGGAGGGCATGTTGTTCTGCATTCCCAAGGGTGGAGGGCAGACTTGGGAAGCTTGGGTCTTCAGTCACAATAGTCCCAGTTACAGAAACAGATAAACCAAATTTATAACAACTGTTTCCACAGCCTCAAATACCCACCATTTGTCCCATGACCTTCTGTCTTTAAACAAATGCCAAAAAAGGAGATTCAATTATTCAGTCGGTCTAATAAGGAATCAGTTTATGCTGAAGTTCAGTGTTGGGTTTATGTAATTTTACATTACAGGTCACGCTGAAAGCTTTATGCAAGCTTGTAGCTGCAGTCAGGGCAGAGTCCTGCCTTTCTTTGTAGTTAAACTAGTAACTAGGCAGAACTGATCCTCAAAGAAGAAAAAGCCAATCACACCACACCAGTTTTGGGAATGAAAAATAACAGAGAAACAGCGTTCATTCATCCATTCAATAAATATTTATTGTGCTCTTTTGAAGTGGCAGGCACCATACAAGGTATTGGGAATATAAAATGGAAAAGAAACAGTCCCCTGGTCTCAGAAGCCCAGGGTTTGGTGGGCAGATAGACACTGCACAGTCTGAGTCATTTACAACACAATGTAATAAATATTATGACAGAAAGAATTACAAGGTACAATGGGAGTCTACGCTGCATAATTCTTAAGTGTTACTAGGAGATATCACCTCAGCAATTAGAGTGACCTATTCATCCCAGTTAGCTGGGACTTTCCTGGTTTTACCACTGATAGGCCTGTGTCCTGGGAAATCTCCCAGTCCCAGGCAAACAGGGATGGTTGGTCACCCTACCTGCGACGCTAAACCAAAAAAAATGTTATTTTGCTCTCTTTGTAAAAGACTAAGTTCATTCTGAGGGTCAAGTTCAGTCTGATGGGGTCAGAATGACCCCATCAGACTGAAGTCTCAATAGTTGATGGAAAAATCAGTGGCCTTTCATGGATCTGCCAGACACAAATGAGTCAGCCTGCCATGTTAATAGAGCTCAGACATCGTTTCCCTGGCCCTTGACTAGAGTCCTAGGCCATCTATTTCACCTGCGTGAGTGTGCATTTATTCACCTGTGAGACTGCAGGAGATGTGATATTAGTCAGTTATGGCACTAAATCTTGGTGGCGGATAATCACAGAAACTTCTCTGCACTGCAGGTCAGCTGGGGCTGTGCTGCTCAGCTCCTCACTCCAGGACCTAGGTAGATGGAGCAGCCACCATCTCCGCCATTGTCTGTCTGCAGGTCGGAGGGAAAGAGCAACAGCCTTCCTGCCTCAGAAAACGTTTTCTCACCATCCACCAGCAATCCCTAAAACAATGCCAGCTGATTTTAGGCTTTTTTGTTGCGGCAGCATAACCTGGCCTATTCCAACTGATGGGCATACCCTATCTATGGTGCAGATGTGACCCATAGAGGAACTAAGAGTGGTGAAGAATGTTTGGTGCCCTCTTAAGGGGTGATGTGAATGCCCTGGAATGCTGTCTCCTTGGATTACTCATCTAAGCGGTCTTGTTTAGAAACCAAAGTTAGCGTTGAGGTTAAGGTTAGGGTTAGGGTGCCGCTAAGGAGCCAGAATTCCTAGTGTGACCTTTAATACAGACTTGTCAGTTGCTCACAGACAAACACTTTTCCCACAACTGGAGACTGTAGCCGTGGTCGCACCCAGCTATTTTTCTGACAAAAAATGAGCAACTGGTCACAGGGCCAGAAAGTGTGGCTGCCACAGCAATGCCCCTCCCTGCTACTGAACAAAACAACTATGCTCTATCATTCTCATGTTTTAAAAATGGACTTTTTAAAGCCACTGGATCATTTGGAACAGATTTCCTATGAGTTTTATAACATTTTAACTCTATTCCCCTCCATTTGAGTTTCATCGTAAGTTTCCTGTTCGTGCTAAAGATAGTCATAAACAAATTCTGTGGTCTGTATCTCAAAAAGGGAAACATGTGTAAAGTCCAATTATCATCACTTTTCTCTGAGAATGCAAGAGTTCTGCTTCCTAGAGGGTGATGTTCATTTGAAAATTGCCCTTTGACAGGCAATAAAAGGAACATCCGAACTAGTGGCCTCTCGTTTTTAGAAATCATTGGAAAGAATCGTGTGGATAGCCATAACACCCAACTACAGGGTGAGTAACAAGAAGGGTTGTCCAGTAGGGATCATCCAGCAGGAGTTTCAACATGGCTGAACTTCTTTATAAAAGAAGTCGTCCATTAACTTCTGAGGAGCATCTATATAACACAATGCCCATGTAACAGGGACATCAAAAAGCTCTGACCTTTTAGTTAAGTGAAGTGAAATATTTCTCGTAGTCTGATGGTCCTTTAAAAAATCATAAAAGTTGAATTCTGTTTAGATGACTCCCATTATGATCTTGCTTGGAAATGAGTTCTCCTACAGCATGAGTTTTATAGTGACTGATTTCCTCCCCTGCTCAACATAGCAATTACTTAGCTGTGTTCATATGTATTAATGCACATTCTCTAGAGTTCAATTTAGTTCGTTTCACTCCTGATGACACTGGGAATGAAATTTCAGCATAATCTCATGAGGATCCATGGACAGGAAATTGTCCAATGGAGGAACTCCAGTGAGGCAGAGAGAGACCCGCTTGCATCTGCAGTTGAAGATGTCAGATGGTGGAAGCCCAGAGACAAGCATAGAGAAATTGGTTCCTGAGGATAGAAGGAGAGTCTCCTGGGCAGTGCTCAGCTCAGGAAATAAGTACCTCTCCTACTGTTAGAGGTCTATTGGGTCCCTCCTTAGTTCATGGGCAGAGGACTTTCACAGAGTTACAGGCACTGGGAATTCTAGAAGAGGCATTTTATGGAGGTTCCCAAAATGCATTCCAAGTATAAAGGACTGCAGAGCAACATTACCTGCAATGCACAAATCAGTCCTAAACAGGAGCAGAAAAGGAATGAATATTTCCCAACATAGGAGCCTCAGATCCTTAAGTTTCCATGAAGGGACTTAGAAGAATCAGAAACTATACTCAAGATTCCCCCAAAATCTCATTCACTTACTTGTTTTTTGGGTTTTTTTAAAATTTTATTTATTTATGGCTGTGTTGGGTCTTCGTTTCTGTGCGTGGGCTTTCTCTAGTTGCGGCAAGCGGGGGCCACTCTTCATCACGGTGCGCGGGCCTCTCACTGTCGCAGCCTCTCTTGTTGTGGAGCACAAGCTCCAGATGCGCAGGCTCATTACTTGTGGCTCACGGGCCCAGTTGCTCCACGGCATGTGGGATCCTCCCAGACCAGGGCTCGAACCCGTGTCCCCTGAATTGGCAGGCAGATTCTCAACCACTGCGCCACCAGGGAAGCCCTCACTTACTTGTTGATTCCTTCAGTGAGTATGTATCAAGGGCCTATTATGTACTAGATGCTCTGCTAGGCCCAGGGAGTTAATCTGCAAATGAGACAGCTCTAGTCCCTGACAGCATGAAGCTCATGTTCTACTGGAGTTGCCTGGTATTACATAACAACTTTCAAAATTAATTAATTAATTAAACTTGTGGTAAATGTTGCAAAAGAGAAGATAAGATACTTGGAGAGCATATGACAGAAAACATTACCTGGTCTGAGTTTCAGGGAAGGCTGCGCTGAGGACATGCTGTAGAAACTGAGAGCCACATAAGATGAGTCATAGTGACCTTGGCAAAGAGGTGAGGGAAAAACATTGCAGAGAGAACTGGAAAGGCAAAGGCCTCAGGTGAAAAGGAGAATGGCATTCTCAAGGGACAGAGAGACAGCCAGGTGACTGGAGCACAGATGATGGACGAGAAGATGAGGAGAGGGCAAGGGCTGTCAAGGGCCTGAGGCCTGAGCTGGAGGAGGGAAAATGGCTGACTGTTAAATTATACAAGTAATAGAAATTGTATTACTTGTGGTCAAATAATAAACAAATCACGTAATACAGAAGAAGATGAAAAACTCCATGAGAGACTTTCTCCATCTACCCTCCACCCCAGTCTCATGTTAGAAGTAACCACTATGAGCAGTTTTGTGTGTGGATTTCCAGATCCATTGCCAGAAATATTTTAAAAGGAGAGTTGCTTTGCATTATACTTAGATGACTTTACACTATATATATTATTGTGAAAATTTTCTTTTCATTTAGTAATGTGAGAATATCTTTGTGAACTTGAGACAGGAAAGAAGGAAGAAAGAAAAAGGAAGAAAAGAACAAAAGAAAGAAGGAAGAAAAAAGGGAAGGAGGGAGAGACATATGTATCGGGCTGGCACAAGCAAAGGCAAAACCAAAACACCTCTGTTGGGAGTTATCCACAACTCAGAAGACACATGATTCCAAAAATATAAAACAAGCCAAACAAATAAAAATACCCTCTAAAGATGAGCTCTCAATAAACCTACAAATCACACACAGAAACAAATGCCCAACTGGAGTTGCATTAAATACACAGATTATCTTAAAGACAATTGGCATCTTTAGTATAATAGATAACCTATTAAGTATTTACTATGTGCCTGGCACTGGGCTGAGTGCTCTAAACAGATCATTTAATTTAGTCAGATCATTTTAGTTAATTTTCATACTTGATACACGAGCTAACTAATATTATTACTCTCCCTTTACAAACAAGGAAGCTAAGCCTTAGAGGAGTGAAGCGACTTTCCTGAGATGAGGCAGAAAGGAATTGCTGGCATTCATACTCACACAGTCAGACCTCAGGCTCATAACCACCACATTAAACTTTTCGTGTAGAAACATGGAGTGTATTTTCATGGATTCAAGTGTTATTTTTCTATCTTTCAATAACAGTTTAGAGCTTTTTAAAAATGTGGATTTACATATTTTTATTAAGTTTGCTTCTAGGTATTCTATAATTTTTGCTCCTTTTGTGAGTCAGATCCTTTCTGCCATTACATTTTCTAACTGGTTACTGCTGGTGATTGGGAGATCTATTGATTTTTTAAAAATCTTGTATCTGACTACTAAGCTGCCTTGTTAGCTTCCAGTTGATTCTCTTGTATATTCCAGGTAGTCAAGGTGAGGTATGTAAATAATGACAGCTTCCCCTCTTTCCCCTGACTACCTCACTTGCCAATATTTGTGCATTTTATGGTGTAGGGGTAAGTTCATAAGGTAGTACTGGTGGGCAGGGCGGTCTTTAATTCATTCCAGAAAGAAACAGCTCTCTTTTGAGCACAAGGTTATGAAACAGCTTGACAGATTCCAGAAATTGGGAATAGTTTGACATGACTATAAGGTAGGGTACAAATGAGAAAAGCAAGAGGTGATAACTTGAAACACAGGGGATCTTGAAGGATGACAAGCCATTAAAAGATGTTAAGCAA
This sequence comes from Aethalodelphis obliquidens, assembly GCF_003676395.1. Taxonomy (NCBI): domain Eukaryota; kingdom Metazoa; phylum Chordata; class Mammalia; order Artiodactyla; family Delphinidae; genus Aethalodelphis; species Aethalodelphis obliquidens. The sequence continues at coordinate 16,877,045 of NW_020837952.1, forward strand.
AGATGTGGCACAGTAAGATTTACATTTTAGAAAAAACCCCAGTGTCAGCAGTGTGGAGACTGAGGAAGATAAATCTAAAGAAATGGAGAAAAGTTAGGAGACTAGAGCAATAATACAAACAAGTGATAAGCCATCCATGGGGTAATAGGGAGAGGACATAAATCTGTGAGAATGGAATCGCTACTCATTCAGCCTCCTTCAAGGTGTGATCTTGAACCAGTTAATCTCCCCAAGCCTCAGTTCTTCTAATCTGTAAAATTAGGATAATAGCACCAACCAGGTATGGCTACAAAGTTTAAGATAATGTGTGTGAAGTGCACTAAAAAATGGTAGCTCTTTATTATTGAGCTATACAATGGCAGTGAGAATAAAGTTGAAGTCACAGATTCTAGAAATGCATCTCCATCAAAGTGCCATGCCAAAGCTATCACTTCCTATTCTGAGTTATCAGACTTAAGTTATTGAGGAAGATAAAGCTGTGTATCAGCACCCTTTCAGCCACACCCCAAGTTCCACCTCTCCTGTGCTCTTTGCTTCCTCTTCTCCCTGCCCACATTCCACCTTTAAGACTACTGTGGGTGTTGGATTTGCATCATGAAACAGCTGAAGTGCATGGCTCAAAAATTAGTATGCTAACTCAACAACAACAACACAACCCAATTAAAAAGTGGGCAAAGTATTTGAATGGACATTTCTTATTTCTCCTAAGAAGATATATAGATGGTCAACAAACACATGGAAAGATACTTATCACTAGAAAAATGTAGATCAAAACCCCAATGAGGTACCACTTCATATGCGTTAGGGTAGCTATAATAAAAAAAAAACACAGAAAATAACAAATGTTGGCAAGGATGTGGAGAAACTGGAACGCTTGTACACTGTTGGTGGGAATGTAAAATGGTTCAGCCCCTTTAGAAAGCAGTTTGGTGGTTCCTCAAAAAGTTAAACATAGAATTATCAAATGACCCAGTGATTCTACTCCTAGGTGTATACTCAAAAGAATAAAAAATAGGTGTTTAAACAAGTACAGGTACACACATGATATGGTGTGAATGTTTATGTTCCCCCAAAATCACATGTTGGAATCCTAACACCCAATGTGATGATGTTAGAAGGTGGGACCTTTAGGAGATGATTAGGTCACAAGTGTGGAGGACTCATGAATGAGATTAGTGTTCTTATAAGAGAGATTCCACAGAGCTCCCTAGCCCCTTCTACCATGCGAAGATACAACAAGAAGTCTGTGTCCCAAAAGGGGCCCTCACCCAACCATGCTGGCACCCTGATCCCAGACTTCCAGCCTCCAGAATTGAGGGCAATAAATTTCTGTTGTTTATAAGCTACCCAGTCTGTGGTATTCTGTTATAGCAGCCCAAACGGGCACATGTTCATAGAAGCACTGTTAAAATAACTAAAAGGTAGAAGCAGCCCAAATGTCTATTAATGGATGAATCCATTAATATGTGGTATATATATATATATACATTAAATGGAATATTACCCAGCCAGGAAAAGAAATGAAGTACTGATACATGTTATAACATGGATGAACCTCAAAAACATTATGCTAAGAGAAAAAAGCCACACAAAAATTATATATTGTATTATTCCATTTCCAATAGATATCCAGAATAGGTAAATCCACAGAGACAGAAGTACTGATACATGCTACAACATGGATGAAACCTCAAAAACATTCTGCTAAGTGAAAAAAGCCACACAAAAGATTATATATTGTATGATTCCATTTCTAGTAAATATTCAAAATAGGTAAATCCATAGAGACAGAACAAAGATTAGTAGTTACCAGAGGCAGTGGCAAGGGAGAGTGAGGAACAATTACTTAATATGTATGGGGTTCCCTTCTGGAGTGATGAAAATATCATGGAACTAGAGGTGGTGGTGACACAACGTTGTGCATATACTAAATGCCACTGAAAATGTTCACTTTATAATGGTTCATTTTATGTTATGTTAATTTCACCTCAATAAGATACATAAATAATATATATTATATATATTTTTTAACTATTATGAGAGCCTCTTCACAGAAAGTGGATGTGATTGGCTGCTAGAGTTCATAGCCTCAAGTCACCCCTGAATAAAAAGTAGTTTGCATTAAATCACTATGGTACCCAGGCATTCTTTATTGTTTAACACCACCAGTAGCCCCAACTGGAGCAGTGCAGTATCCTACATTACCTTTAACTAGTCGCAAACTTTGTTGGGAGCCCTTATTTTTCCTCTCCATTATCTTGTCTTCCCACAGTCCCTCTGAATACTCCCTGCCTTGGGCTGGCTCCAGGGGCCTTTTGGAGGCAATATTTCTCCTGGTGAGTTGCTGAATTTTCTTTGACTATGATATCGCTTTGAAAGAGCTCACATACTGTTATGTGAAATTATTAAGTCTTTTTTGTCTAGACTGTAAGCTCCGTGAAGGTGGGAACCAGGCTGCTTTGGTTCACCACTACACCTAGCACAGAATACAACGAAGAAACTTAGGTGTTTAGATGCCCATCTCACCGGACCTGTTTTTTGCTATTTTGCCTGCTTTTGAATAGAACAGCACCTGAAACAAAAAGCCAGATATTTAAATGATTTTTCAGCTTTAACATTTGACTTTATAATTATCTCGTGCACATAGAAAAGGAGATTGACTAGAAACTAGCTAATGCTTCTCTTATATCGCCATTCCCTCCCCAGTCAAACACCACCTTGGCTCCCGTATCAACTGATAAAACACAGGATCCTTCTCAACCTCTTCCAACTGTAGCTCTTCCATTGTGCTTGTTCATTACTGCCTGATGGTAAAAATTCTAGGATAGTGATTCAACATACTTTGAAAAGTGAAATAACATTTTCATTTGTTTCTTTCTACTCAGAATTCAAACTGATTAATTAGTTGTGTTAAAAAAAAAAAAGACGGGCTTCCCTGGTGGCGCAGTGGTTGAGAGGCCGCCTGCCGATGCAGGGGACACGGGTTCGTGCCCCAGTCCGGGAGGATGCCGCATGCCGCGGAGTGGCTGGGCCCGTGAGCCCTGGCCGCTGGGCCTGCGCGTCCGGAGCCTGTGCTCCGCAATGGGAGAGGCCACAACAGTGAGAGGCCCGCATACTGCAAAAAAAAAAAAAAAAAAAAAAGACAAGGCATTAAACACCTCTCACTTCACTTTTTTTTCTTTTATTCAAGGTGACTCAATTCTGTCCAGTTGCTGACAATGGTGCCAGTACTGGAGGCTGAGATTGTACTGTTTTATTGCTCTACACAAACAAAGTGCTAATCTGGACTTAAGGCTCCAAGAAAGACTCTACAGGTAATAATTACAGGCACGCGGTGTCCCAAAAGAAAAAAGATGTTTTGACACTGTTAAGAATCACCATGCGTAGGTGCCTCCTGCATTGAGTACAATACGTGGGAAGAATACCAATTTACTAGTCAGAGAGTTTGGGGTTTGAATCTCAGCTCTGCCACTTACCATGTGAACTTGAGCAAGTTATTAAACATCTCTGAACATCAGCTTATTAATCTTTAAAAATGGAAAAATGATTAAGTCATAGGGTTTTTGTATGCATAAAATATGTTATTGATTTAAAGACTGCCTGACACATACTAGGCTCTCAATTAATAGCCATTATCATCATTCTAAGCAGAACTCATCTTATTGGTGTGAAATTTCATTTAGCTCTTGTTTACGCACACACACACACACACACACACACACACACACATACACACAGAGGCATCTCCTCGCCTCATTTTCAGGCTTACTTGGTAATAAAACTGCCAAAAGAGAAAAGTAAGACAAACTGTATAATGTACCAAATCCATGAAAACAGTTCTTAAAAACTCTTAATCTATATGAATTCTGTTAGACCAAGCATGTCTTCATTCGTTTTACCCCTATTTACCAAATATTAAACAATTTTTGCTACTGCTTTCCTTGTCAGAATCCATAATTTTCTATCACAAATATATACCCAAGTTTCCACAACATACATGGATTCCCCACAGGAAACTAAAACCAGATGTAATTTAAAAAAAAAGAACATCCAGGAATATATTTTTCAAACACTGTCTGATTTTTAGGAGGCCCAGAAATGATTCTTATAATTTTTATAATAAACTGAATTTAAATCAGTAACTATTTAGAGGATGCCTACTACATTCCTGACACAGGAGAGATTCAAAGATAAATGCAATACAGTCTGTGTCCTTGAGTAGCTTATAGTCTAGTAGAAACTTGATAAGCTCAGCCAAACATCAGATCTTATTCTTCGAACAAATCCACTTTATCCTAGCATAGTGTGTTCAGTGGATCTCACAGAAACAGATTAGACAAAATCAGTTGGAAACAGTAGAGGTAATTTTCCAAATTCTTCGGACAGATAATCTTGCTTTAAAGGATAACAAAACAGAAAAGGCATTCTGAATTATCTCTTGTGGCTGGCTCTGTGTTTGTATTCACCAAGTAGTTACTCAATTATCTTCTTCTATGCAGATGGCACCATGGCAGAGAAGCTCTGGCAAGAATATTTGCAAAATGAGGTATTTCCAATTTTGTACCAAACATGATGACATTTAAGTAACTCAAGGGAAATAAATTTGTACGCTGTGCTAGATATTCCATGCTTAGAATTTTTATGTGGTACACTAGGTAAATTCCATGTAAATAGTTTTCCCTAAGAAACAAAATGTTCACAAAGACACCCTTGTTGATTTTTTTTTTCCATTTCAAAGGTTAATCCAAAATTTGACCTTCTGTACAATACTGGCACACAGTGAGCCAGACACTTGCAAGTGAATGTTGCTTTTTGGTAGCTAAGCTCTCTGGGGGGGAAGAAGGAATGGTACATCATTTGCACTCTACCACTAGGGAACTATTTATAGTCCAGCAATCTAATGAAAACCCTGGTGACCTGGAAAAGTTAATGTGCCTTTCAGTGTCTTATTTACACCCAAGGAGTAACTCAGGATCAAATCCAAGATGTATACATGTGTTTTCTCACACACACACACAGACACACACACACACACACACTCACTTATCCCATTCAGTATGAAAGCCAGAAAGAATTACACAGTCTATATTTATTTGGGTTCTTGCATTACACAGCTGATAATTGAAGACACAGCAGAATAATAAAGTTCTACTAGAAACACCTTCAAGAAAATGATGGACCAAACTGTGGAGATAATTAGAGTCCAACAAAAACACCAAAAAAAAACCCAAATCACAGTATTCCTCCCCTTAAAAGTTTAATGAAATTCAAAGGTTAAGTCAGAAAGTGAAACCAGTAGAGTGGGAAATGTAGTCTGAAAGAAGGTTAAATATCAGTTACATATACTTATGTTATTAAAATGATAGCGTAATTATTACTGGCATAAGTGTGTGTCCTAGTTTACAAGGCTCCTCTCTTTTTGGAGTTGGACCCACTTGGACTCCACTACATTCAAGAAGACTCTCCTCACTCTTCTCAGACCAGGTTAGGTGCCCTTTCATGTGCGCCTTATCTTACCACTGGTCAAGTAAGCCTGGAAAGAATTCTGTATGATAGATGTAGTTTTGATCTCCACTTTACAGATAAGAAAACTGAGTCCAGAGAAACTGAGTGAGCTGTCTCCTCAAGATCACAAAGCAGAACCGAGAACCAAACTCCTATCAAATGATTCCAAATCCCATTGTCTGGCTGCAGCTCACAGGCCAAAGGTAATTCAGTGGACTTCTCTTCCACTTTAAGATTGCACAGCTGAATTAAGAAAGTAGGAAGATGAGCAATTATCTGTTGACTTTGGGTAAGAAACAGAGAGCATTTGAGTAATTATGATAAGAATGCATTGAGCATTACTGTGTGTCAAGCCCTTGACTAAGTGCTGAGTGCCTTCTCTCATTTCTTTCTCACAACATTTTGTGAGCTACAAATGATGATTAGTCCCCTCCACCTACTTCTACATTTTATTGTTAGAGAAACTGAGGCTCAAGTATATTAAACAATTTGCCCAAGTTCACACCACTAGAAAGTGAGAGAGCCAGGCTCTCTACCGAGGTTTCTGACTCTGAGTCCACTTGCTTAAGCACCACATGTGTTGCCCACTTCAAGCCCCACCCGCCTGACACTTTTCCTTAGATATTTAAGGGGTGAAAGTGTAGGCTACAAGGTGAGGGCTGTCCTGAATTATCTTAGTAACTGCTGAGTTCTCCTCCCCCTTTTTTTTTAAACACATATAGACATACACTAAGAACTTTTTTCAGACTTGGGTTCAGATTCTGGTTTAGTCACTTACTAGATGGAAAGACTTTGTTCACATTACTGAACCTCCAAAACTCAGTTTTCCCATTTGACAAAAGGAGCTAATAGGACCCAACCAACTGGGGTGGGGGATCTGGGGGGGCTGGTACCCAAAGGGAAATCATGTCATGGAAACCATCTAATACAGAACCTAGCAGTCAGAGGTCAATCAATCAATTTCAAACCCATCCCTTTCCTTTCCCCTGACTTCTAGCTTTAACTATAGATATAAATCAAACACACACTAGATGACACAAAAATCTTCACTCATTCATCTCAGCATATTGTTGATCTTTCTTGAACCTTTCCAGTTAATAAGATTTTAAGATGACAACTTCCTAAAATTCTTGAGGGTTTTTTTTCAGTTCTATATCTGGATGGCAACAGTCTCTTGAACATTTTTTTTTCTGAGTCTGTAGAAGTGCACAAATTTATCTATATTTTAAACATACTATCTACGATAGATACACTCTTTAATTCCACAGTCATCAAGTAAGTGCCTCCCATGCTGAGAACCATTCCTACCCCCAAGGAGTGCATAGTTTATTGGGTAAACAAACAGCATTATGGTAATGGTGCCATAATAGAGGCATGTACCAAGCTCCTTGGGAGCAATTAACCCTGCTCAAGGTGTTGGGGACTAGTTAACAGAGGAGGTGACATTTGAGTTCAGCCACAAAGAATGAGTCAGCTTTTCAGAACTAATGAGCGTTCTAACATCAGAGTCAAATTTCAAGGACGGTATCTGGTTAAAACTCTGACTACAAGAATGTCGCATCAGAGAAAATTCTCTCCTTTAGCTTTGTCCAGATTATGAAAGACAAAAAGTTGTGATGACTTTCAGAGTTAACCTGCTGAAGTCACTCGGTGATGGTTTTACAAAGCAAATATGTGGTGTTTACCTATCCCAAAGCCACCATTGTGTAGCACTTAGAATTCTAGACAACAGGAACTTCTCCTTTGAGGGCTCATATATTATATAATGAATATGTATTACATTAAAGATTATTGAAGATTGTAAGCTGCCTTTTTTCATGTGTAAGATTGGTAGCTTTTAAAATATTGATGCATTTGTGCAAGTTACTTGACTTGAATTTTACATTAAACTCAGGAAAGAAAATGTCAACACTGGACATCAGGCCCTGGGAGGAGACAACTTGGCTGATGGTCCTAAATCCCTCCCCTCCACTGACCAAAGCTTTGTTTCTGGGTCTGGCTTGTGCCTGGCTGCCTTACCTGTCAGAAGAAATCCTCACCAAAGATGCCCATGTTATAGAGACAGCCTGACATGCCATTTCCTCAGATAAAGCCAAACTAGTCTGAACTTCAGAGATACACCTACTTGGGCTTGTAGGATTCTTGTTCTTATTCCCACTTGCTCTAGTTACTTGATGAAAATAGGTTCAGCCTCATAAGAAATCTTGGAGGAAGCTAATGTCCATTTTTATTTGGTTAAAGATAAAAGGAGGAAGGAAAGGAAGGAAGGGAGGGAGGGAGGGAAGTCTATCGTATTAAACTGTAACTTTCCCCAAGTAAATGGTTGGTAGAAATATTCCATCTCTGTAACCACTATCCCCAGATCACTCTTATGATTTCAAATATTTTGTTCTTTTTTCTTAAGCTAAAATTATCACATTTTACAAAGGCTTCTCCTTATACAAGCCATCATTTAGTTTTTAAGTACCCTGTGAAATAGATATTCTTGTGGTCTCCATTTTTCAGAAGAGAAAATTAAGCAGTCTCTCTCACCCATTATCACCCCCTCCCTTCACTACTGAATTTTACAAACTTTTCCAGCTAAGTCTTCATTTTCTCCAGGAAGACTTACTGACATCCTTGGCCTGGGTAGGCAGCTCCAATCCTCTGTTCCAGTACAGCAGAGTACCAGTTGACCAGAAGGAGCTTGGGGTGATAGGAGACCCAGAGACCAATTACCTCAAGCCCTGAGCTGTCCCTTTCATTCTCCCCAATGTCATATGAGTAATATCATTTTCCATGTGTGCCAAGATGTGAAAAACCCTGAGAAGTCCCACCACAGAATAATGGCTAAGAGCATAGGTTTTGAAATGCTGCTTAGCTGTGTGACCTTGGACAGTTATATAACCCATCTGGGTGTTAGTTTCCCCATCTGGAAAATGGAGATAATAGAGAGCACTTCCTACCGTGTAAACTATCTCATTTGCTTTTCAAAACAGTATAAAGGTAAGTACTATTATTCTTCCATCATACAGAGAGGAAACTGAGGCATGGGAAGGTAAAAGTCACATAGACAACAAGTTGTTTGGACTTCACATTAATAGTATAAGAGCTGTGATTCAAACCCGAGCCCATGTTTGTCTGTAACCACTACACTATGCTGGGATCAAAACAGAACCTTCCTCATAGAGTTCTGATAAGAATTAAAGTCGATAATCTATGTGTAGATGATGCACTTGTCTCGGAATTATAACTGAAGAGCAAATCAACCATGTCTCCCTGCCACTCTCCCACAGGGTGTACTGAGAGGTCCCAGCTCAGAGAACTGGGCCTGCCACCCACTATCATCCCCCCTACTACCACCCAGCATTGAGGGACTAATGTGCAGACCTGCCTCTATGTAATCAGAGCAAAGGAAAGAGATTTGGGGAGATCAATGTTGTGGTTATACTGCTGAGGGAGGGGATATCAATTTCCCAGCACCCTTTGCTAGAAAGGTGGATTCTGCACTTGACCATGGTCCCAAGAATTGACTGGCCAGAGAGGGTGGACAGAATTGGAAGCTATGTCTTATCATAATTGGCACTGTATGGTGAGCAGAGAAGCACTTATATCAAGGTATTGCAGTAAGATGTGTAAACCTTGCACGGGGTCACCAGTGCTTAGGGAAACTGCACTGGAGTGAGTCCCTCCCTCACGGGGCACGCTGAAGCCCCCCATGCTCTCACCTATGAAATATGGGAACTGTGATGCTTTCCCCATGGGACTGAGGTGAACACTAAATGAGATAATGTGAGTGAGGTTCCCTCTGCAATGCAGACCCACGATTAATGTTAGCTCCCTCGCCACACTTCTGCTACCCAGTGTTTAAAGCCTAGATAAATACTTTGAGTGTGGGAAGAGAGGGGTAGCTTTTCATAATGTCAGATTCAACTTAAAAAGAAAAGTCTGTGTTTGCAGAGTTCTATCTCCCTGGATTACCAAGCAGAGTCTGAAATTTATTAACCTTTTTAGTCATATGTGAGCACCAGCAAGAGGACTTTTTTGAATAATAAAAAAAACCTTCCCACTCTGGCAGCCAAATAAAGGGAGACCAGGTGATTAGGATTAAAAATGCATTACCCCCACCACTGACTTTCTGGGGATAGTGTCAAGTATTTTTTCTTTCATAGTATGTACCGATTCTAAAGCAGACAAAGAGAAGGGGGAGGTGAACAGAGGTGATAAGAGGACTTCAGGAAAAATGGGGGTGGACGGAAAAATGACGGATGAAAAGTGGCAGAGAGAAGATGGAGGAGAATCCTATTTTTAACCAGTTATAGTCCTCTTCCCTCCCCTTAAAAATAGATCCTCTTCCTGCCCACAGTGAATTGAGTGGACAATATCTGGGGTTCCATAACACCATTGGTGTATCTGTTTGGAGGCACTGATACTGTGTATCTTTTGGGTAAAGTTGGGCAGGCCTTTTAGATACACAACCACGGAATTTCCTCTAGAAATGTTTCTAAGAAAAATGTCGACATCCACACTATCAATTTAAAAAAATTATCCTCGGCACACAGCTAGGGCTATTTTCTTGAAGTAAAACTAAGATAATTTCTGGTTGCTAATACTACTAGCATACATTTTGAGTGTGTGTTCTCTGTGTCAGGCACCACGCTAAGCTCTTGACACTCATGGCAGCCTTTGGCAGATGGGGAAAATGAAGCTTGAGAAGCTAGACAACTGAACCAGGGCCACAGAGCTCCTATGTGATAGAATTAGGATTCAAACCCAAGTCTACCTCCAAACCCTGACCTTGTCATCTCTGCCCTATTATCTGCTTTTGAAACCTTCAGTGTTTGTCACTCCATCACCCAGGCTAAGCTCTGAGGCTGATCAGAGGAAGAAACCCAGCCCATGGGAAAGGCAAAAACTAAGCTACAGCTCTGGCTGTAACAAAAGGGATTGTATTGCAAACAAGCCCTTCAAACTTTGTACACAACAAGCTCATGGTGCACCGTGAGGCCATTCTGAAACTCAAGGATTACTTCGGAAAGGCTTCTGTAATTTCAGATTTTAATAATATGAAATTAGACCCAGAAACCTCAAACACACCCATTTCAAAACTACAATACCCCTGGAAATGAGTACTTCCATTAGATCTGAAACCATTATGTATCCATCTCTCTGTGGGGGAAATAGATGCTTTTACGTTGGAACAAATACAAAACATCAGTACATTTTCATCCAGTACAATTTCCTAAACTCCTTTTATCCAATTTCCCAATTTTGTCAGATATTTGAAACTGAACTAAAGCTCTCGTCTTGGCCTATTTTCTAATTCACTTTAACTCTGCAACAAAATTATTCTCAGGTTTCTATCAGTGGCCTATTTCTTAGATAGGGCTTGCATTTCCTTATTTCAACAAGATGTCAAAAAATATGAAGAAATGTTCCAGAAAAAGACTTTTGTTATTTTCTCTATAATATAATCATTGACTCTTTTTGCTATTTTTGCTCAAGATGTAAGTGTACACATTATGAAGGTGATCATCAAACAATTACAAATCCACTACAAACAATAGCTTCTAGTACTTAGGTAATGAGAAATGTCTCTAGAGATCACAGACAAAAGGTATTTACATAACAAGTTAAGAGATTAAGCAACCTAAATATAAGGGAAATAATTCCCCAGTCTTATGCATATGAAGGTTGCATATACCACAATCAGGAAAAGTTTCATATTTTTTAAATACAACAAAATGTTTTCAACCCTTGGGCCATCCTCAGTTATTAAAAAAATCCTCAGTTGAACATATTTATTGTGTATATATACAGTTAGTATTTATAAGACATTCTCTAAGACATCACTGGGACGCTGGGCTAAATAATAAATACATAGGTCACTACCTTCAAGAATCTTTCAGGCTTGTAGAGGTGGTAAGAAATGTGTTTGCAGTTATAACATAAAGAAGTATGTAGATGACACAAACAGATGGAAAGATATACGATGTTCCTGAACTGGAAGAATCAATATTGTTAAAATGACCATACTGGGGCTTCCCTGGTGGCGCAGTGGTTGAGAGTCCGCCTGCCAATGCAGGGGACATGGGTTCGTGCCCCGGTCCGGGAAGGTCCCACATGCCGCGGAGCGGCTAGACCCGTGAGCCGTGGCCGCTGAGCCTGCGCGTCCGGAGCCTGTGCTCCGTAACGGGAGAGGCCACAACAGTGAGAGGCCCGCATACCACAAAAAAAAAAAAAAAAAATGACCATACTACCCAAGGCAATCTACAGACTCAATGCAATCCCTATAAAATTACCAATGGCATTTTTCACAGAATTAGAAAAAAAAAATTTTAATTTGTATGGAAACACAAAAGACCCCAAATAGCCAAGACAATCTTGGGAAAGAAGAACAGAGCTAGAGGAATCATGCTCCCTGACTTCAGGCTATACTACAAAGCTACAGTCATCAAAACAGTATGTTACTGGCACAATAAGAGACATATAGATCAGTGAAACAGGGTAGAGAGCCCAGAAATAAACCCATGCACTTATGGTCAATTAATCACAATAAAGTAGGCAAGAATATACAATGGAGAAAAGACAATCTCTTCAAGAAGTGGTGCTGGGAAAACTGGACAGCTACACATAAAAGAATGAAATTAGAACATTCTCTAACACCATATACAAAAATAAACTCAAAATAGATTAAGGACCTAAATGTAAGACCAGATACTATAAAACTACTAGAGAAAAATATAGACAGAACACTCTTTGACATAAATCGCAGCAATGTATTTTTGGATCCATCTCCTAGAGTAATGAAAATAAAAACAAAAGTAAACAAATGGGACCTAATTAAAAGCTTTTGCACAGCAAAGGAAACCATAAACAAAATGAAAAGACAACCTACAGACTGGGAGAAAATATTTGCAAACAATGCTATCAACAAGGGATTAATCTCCAAAATATATAAACAGCTCATACAGCTTAATATCAAACAAACAAACAACCCAATCAAAAAATGGGCATAAGACCTGAATAGACATTTCTCCAAAAAAAAGACATACAGATTGCCAATAGGAACATGAAAATATGCTCAACATCACTATTAGAGAAATGCAAATCAAAACTACAATGAGGTATCACCTCACACTGGTCAGAATGGCCATCATCAAAAAGTCTACAAATAATAAATGCAGGAGAGAGTGTGGAGGAAAAGGAGCCCTCCTACACTGTTGATGGCAATGTAAGTTGATACACCTACTATGGAGAACAGTATGGAGGTTTGCAGATGAATATCTGATTGTTCCAGCAGCATTTGTTGAAAAAAATTATCCTTTTAAACTGAATTATCTTTATTCCCTTGTCAAAAATTGACCATATATGTGTAGATCTATTTCTGAACTCTCTGTTCTGTTCCATTGATCTATTTGTTTTCCTTGATGCCAATACCACACTGTCTTGAGTGCTATAATATCATAATAAACCTTGACATCCGGTAGTGTAAGTTCTCCACATTTGTTCTCTTATTTCAAATTGTTTAAGCTATTTTAGGTCCTTTGCATTTCCATATAAATTTTAGAATCAGCTTATCAATTTCTACTAAAAGAAAAGAAAAGTGCGAAGATTTTGATTGAGATTGTGTTGAATTTATATTTTAATTTAGAGAGAACTGCTATCTTAACCATATTGAGTCTTCCAATCTCTATACATAATATATCTCTCTATTTTGGTTCCTCTTTAATTTCTGTCAGCAACGTTTTGTAGTTTTCCACGTACTGGTCTTTCACATCTTTTTTCAAATTAATTCTAAAATATTTCATATTTTTATGTTACTGTAGATGTTTTTATTTCAATGTCTGTTCATTGCTAGTATATTCAAATACAACTGATTTTTGTATATGATCTTGTATCCTACAATCTTGCTACAAGGTCGCTTATTAGTTCTTGGAGCCCTTTGGAGATTGCATAGGATTTTCTATGTAAATGATCATGTTATCTGTGAATAGAGTTTTACTTCCTTATTTCTAATCTGTATGCCTTTTATGTCTTTCTTCCTGCCCTCTTGCAGGAAATTATGACTCCAAACTCCCCGCAAAGAGCATGAAGTACCTGACTCATTGCTGCCCCAGCGTGCAAGAATTTCTCAAGTGCAAGGGCAGATGGCTCTCCTTCCATATTAGGCCAGCTATGGACACCCCAAATCACTTCAGTACTGGACTCTTAAGTTAGCCCTTCCATGACTTTGGTCTCCAGAATGTACATGCTTACACATACATGTGCACGCAGTGTTATCTTAAAGCCTCCTTATTAAGTTCATATAGCCCATCCAGGACCCAACCCTCCTCCATTCCATTCTAATCACTAGAGGTGTACAGCCTTCATCACCACTCCAGATTCTCCTTTCTCTTATGGTGAGTTTCTCCTTAAAAGCATTTGATGTCTTTGCCAAATGACCTCAGTTGGGTCCATTTTAACACATCTGATATTCTTCAATAATATTTAACTTCAGAAAGCTTTTTTTAATGGAAGTATAGTTGATTTACAATATTGTGTTAGTTTCAGCAAAGTGTACAGCAAAGTGGTTCAGTTATACATATATACATTTTTCAGATTCTTTTCCATTATATGTTATTATAATATACTGAATATAGTTCCCTGTGCTATATAGTAGGTCCTTGTTGTTTACCTATTTTATAGCTAGTGGTGTGTATCTGTTAATCCCAAACTCCTAATTTATCCACCCCCTCTTTCCCCTTTGGTAACCGTAAGTTTGTTTTCTATGTCTATGAGTCTGCTTCAGTTTTGTAAATAAATGCATTTGTATCATTTTTTTAGATTCCACATAGAAGTGATATCATATAATTTTTGTCTTTCTCTTTCTGACTTATTTCACTTAGTATGATAATCTCTAGGTCCATCCATGTTGTTGCAAATGGCATTACTTCATTCTTTCTATGGCTGAGTAATATTCCGTTGTATATGTGTACCACATCTTCTTTATCCATTCATATGTCGATGGACATTTAGGTTGCTTCCATGTCTTGGCTATTGTAAATAGTGCTGCGATGAATATTGGGGTGCATGTATCTTTTCAAATTAGAGTTTTCATCTTTTCTGGATGTATGCCCAGGAGTGGGATTGCTGGATCATATGGTAGTTCTATTTTTAGTTTTTTAAGGAACCTCCATACTGTTTTCCACAATGACTGCACCCACAGTGTAGGAGGGTTCCCTTTTCTCCACACCCTAAATAAACGCATTTTTTAAATATAGAATTTATTATTTGTAGACTTTCTGATGATGGCCATTCCGACTGATGTGAGGTGATACCTCATTGTAGTTTTTTTAATTAATTAATTTATTTATTTTATTTACTTAATTTTGGCTGCATTGGGTCTTCCTTGCTGCGTGCGTGCTTTCTCTAGTTGCGGCGAGCGGGGGCTACTCTTCGTTGTGGTGCTTGGGTTTCTCATTGCGGTGGCTTCCCTTGTTGCGGAGCACGTGCTCTAGGCACACGGGCTTCCGTAGTTGTGGCTCGCGGGCTCGTAGAGTGCAGGCTCAGTAGTTGTGGCGCATGGGCTTCGTTGCTCCGCAGCATGTGGGAACTTCCTGGACCAGGGCTTGAACCCTTGTCCCCTGCATTGTCAGGTGGATTCCGAACCACTGCGCCACCAGGGAAGCCTCTCATTGTAGGTTTGATTTGCATTTGTCTACTAATTAGTGATGCTGAGCATCTTTTCATGTTCCTATTGGCCATCTGTATATCTTCTTTGGAACAATGTCTATTCAGGTTTTCTGCCCATTTTTTGATTGGGTTGTTTGTGTTTTTGATATGGAGTTATATGAGCTGTTTATATATTTTGGAAATTAAGCCCTTGTTGGTCACATTGTTGGCAAATATTTTCTCCTCAAAAAGTTTTAAGAGTTTTATCCACTAATTGCTAGAAGGCTCCCTATACCTTATGCAAATATATATGTACAATCTTTTGCAACCTCCCAAAAGGACAGTATTTGTCAATATAAAAGTTCTGTTACACACTTGCCCCTAATTTTTCCCTAAACATGGTGTCTGTTGGCCTTCCATCTACCTAAAAGAGACCATTCTAGATATTATTCTCAGGTAACAATAGCACTTCATTTTATCCTCACAACATTCTGCGGAGTGGGCATCATTGCCATTTTCTATGAGCAACCCAAGATACAATAGTCAAAAAATTAGGGACAAACAGTGTCCCAGACTCTAATAGGATATCAAGATTTCAACAGTATCCTAAGTCAGACAGGTCAAGAAGAATGAAGACTAAGAAAAGATCAAACATCTTGATGATTAGGAAGTTCTTAATGCTTTCAAGACAAAAATTTCTGGAAAGTCCTAAGGGTGAAAGACAGTGAAAGAAAGGAGTAAAGAGTGGGAGATGTAAAGGAAGTGAAGCCTACTTTTAGCTGAAGTTCAACAGTCTAAAGAAAACGGAAAGATGAAATAGTACTTCAATGGAGCAGCAAGTTTGAGGGGAAAATAGTTCTGTTTCTTGTTTGAAAGGTGGAAAAGACCTCAGCATATTGGTGGGTGGAGAGAAAGGAGCCAATGGAGGAGAAGAGCTGAAGGTACAGAAGAAGGAGGGCCTCCCTGACAGAGCAAGATCTGGAGCACACGGGAGAAGATGTGCTCTTTGCCTTCCCTCTGTTGTCTGCTCCCTGAGCTCTGCTTGAAGGGAGGGCTCTGAGGGCTGATCAATGGCCAGACTGAGCTGATGAAATCACTGCTACAAGGTATTAATAATGAATGAACGTTATTTCTTTTATGCATTATTTTAATAGCCCTTTATAAGAGGACCGTTGGAAAAAGACCAACATATCTTTCCAAAGGGTTTTTTTTTTTTTTTTTTTTTCCTTGCGGTACGCGGGCCTCTCACTGTTGTGGCCTCTCCCGTTGCGGAGCACAGGCTCCGGACGCGCAGGCTCAGCGGCCATGGCCCACTGGCCCAGCCGCTCCGTGGCACGTGGAATCTTCCCGGACCAGGGCACAAACCCGCGTCCCCTGCATCGACAGGCGGACTCTCAACTACTGCGCCACCAGGGAAGCCCAAGGGTATTTTTTTTTAACATCTTTATTGGAGTATAATTGCTTTACAATGGTGTGTTAGTTTCTGCTGTATAACAAAGTGAATCGGCTATATGCGTATATGTATCCCCATATCCCCTCCCTCTTGGTGTCTCCCTCCCACCCTCCCTATCCCACCCCTCTAGGTGGTCGCAAAGCACCAAGCTGATCTCCCTGTGCTATGCGGCTGCTTCCCACTAGCTATCTGTTTTACATTTGGTAGTGTATATATGTCAATGCTACTCTCTCACTTTGTCCCAGCTTACCCTTCCCCCTCCCCGTGTCCTCAAGTCTATTCTCTATGTCTGCGTCTTTATTCCTGTCCTGCCCCTAGATTCATCAGAACCATTTTCCAAAGGGTATTGTTAAAGGGCATAATTACTACAAAAAAAGTATCAGTGCAGAGTAAAAGCCAATATTTATCTCATTCCCCTAACAGAATGTGACCTACGAAGAAGAAAAAGATGAAAAATATTATTAAAAACAGAATGGTTTTATACTGGGTCCCAAATTCTATTGTGAAATGACCTAGACTTACATTACAGACAAAAAATTCAAATAGAATAAAGAAGTTCCCATTTAGTAAGAAATTACTATATGCCAGGCCCTGTGCTAAGCACTTCATATATATTATCTTATTTAATCCTTAGAACACCTTGTGAGATGGGTGTTATTAACTTTATTTTCTGCTGAATGAACTGAGGCTCAAAGAATTTTTATCCCTAAGATATAACTGCACTATTCTATACCAGTTTTTATAAATCAAACAATTACTCACCTCTATTGAGTATTAACCATGTTCTGGGGAGTGCAAGATACTTCCTAGTCTCATGGCAGCCATGTAGGTGTCTGTTTTTATTATCCTTATTACAGAAGTAAATCTCAGGGCCAGAAAGGTAGCCACAGGATGCTAGAGCCCATCCTTTCAACCAATATGCTCTGGTACCTATGTAGATTTTAAAAAATGAAGTTGAGGAAGACTCTTTAATGTAAAAATGGCTTTACAGGATCATTTAACATATCCAGCAAATATGAGCCAAATCTCCAGTTCCTTGAAAGGAATGAAGTATAGTGTAGATATCCAAGGATGAACATGTGGCCTCTGGCACATAAGCTTAGTAGCATAGTTAAAAATCTTTTGAGTCAAAATTGAACGCCAGTCATGAGACACTGAAGTGTGATATGTTTAGTACCTAGTCCGTAGTTGATGTTCCAAAGGAAAGGATGTGTTTGCCCTATGGTGCCTTTCACTCTTAGTTTCCAAGTGCACGTAGACTTAAGCCTTTAAAGGGCCCTAGCTAATCAGTTTTCTCTGAATTCAAAAGTAATAACCAGAACAATCAGAAATACTGAAAAGCATCTCTCAGCAAACTGATGTCATTATTCCATTTAGCAGAAAGAAGAAACATTACATTAACATTCTGAAGCCATACTGCCTTGGTTTATATCTAGGCTCTGCCACTTACTTAGCTATGTGAACTTTGGTGATTTTCTCACCCTCTCTGTACCTCCTATCTTCAACTGCAAAATGGGGATAAAATGCTGATTAAGTGAGCTAACGTATGCAAAGCCTGGCACGTGGTTATGAGCACCACACAAATGTTTGTTGTTACATGCACTTGGATGTTTATAACACCACTCGTGATTGCCGTGTTCTCAGTTTACTCTTGCCTGGATGGATAAATAAAAACTATAACATTTTTTTCAAGGCATGTTTTCAGTATTGTTCTGGAGCATCCTCACAGAAAAAAAACAAAAAAACCAAAGACCTCTTTGAAAGCCTTTTTTCCACCTCTCTTGCCATCAGGACCAGCTCCATCATTTGTGGGACCCAGTGAAAAATGAAAATGAACCTGGAAAAAATTATTAAGAATTCCAAGATGGCAACAGCATTAAGCCAAGTGCAGAACCCCTCTAAGTGCAGGACTCTGTGTGTACACATCATATATCTACAAAGCCGGCCCTGCTGGGCATCTTTTCTTTGGTAAGAAGGTAAGACTCAGAGAGCTCTCTAACTTCACTCAATTGTTTATTTATTTCTTGGAATAGTTGTTACCAACCCTACCTTGTCCAGGAAAAGACTTAAGGTAATTCTCCTTCTATGGAAAGAGTCTGAGAATCGAAATGTTCTTCAGAAAACCAACTTCCTATTCCAGGGAAGTTATTTAGTATGTCATTAAACATAACTGCTCTCCTGGAATGTGGGAAAATCAATCTTTGAGTTATTAAGGATTCTCTCTGTTCAATGATAAGCTCAGAAACCGTTTCCTGGTCTGGGAACTGCCCCAGTCACCTTGAAGCAGGGACAGAGCATCAATGAAGCCTGAGGCACTTGAGAAAGTCCTCACCTCCAACCAACAACATGAGTCCTAAACCAACAACTAAAAGTTTTTATTCCCATTGAGAGAACCAACTGAATTTTTTTAGCATGTTTTTTCCCTTGTGATTTTTTGCAAATTGATTCCTAAATCATTCAAGAATATTCAAGGCTGAAATCTGTTCACATTAGTTTTGTATCACTATTAGGTTACCAGTGTTAATATCAACTGAACACAAAGAGAAATGCCAAGCCCCCTTTCTTAATGAAGAGCCTTGATTTTATTAGGTTCAAAGAATAGAAAAGTATAAGACTGTGCGTCTCAAAACCATTTAATGCTTAGCCTAGATTTATCCCATATGTCCTTCCTCTGAGCAGTGGCAAGGAGAAACTCAATTGATAAAGGACCTACATGTTTACTCAATCTCCTCTGAACCTTCTTTGAACTGACAGCTGGGGAAGAGCTGCCATTTGTTTAATTCAGCTGCTCCATTATTTTAACCTAGGCCCCCTTCAGAGCTCTCAGCAGTCTTGAATCTCCAGGAGTTGTTTAGAAGTAAGGCAGGCGTGGTTTTTGCAACTATTGGCAGATATTGATCACACTAAAACAGTAATATCTGCTTAAGTCAGGTCATTTTCTCATGTTGCTGTTTATCAGCATTTGGATTTGAGTTGTGGTTGGCAAGGCCAAAGCCAGGAAGCCAGACAGCCGTATAATCAGATCATGGAAATAAGGCCAGGTTTCAGCTGTTGAAGCAAAAGGAACCTTGAATCCAAAGGTAGATCCAAAAGTAAGAGCATATGCAGGATAGAAGAACCAGGAAATAGAGTCAAAGCAAGTGCAAATGCCAGGGCACATATTGAGACAGTAGTGTGGGGCAAGTAAGTAACAAAGCAATGTAGCGTGTGATGGTCAAGCAAGCAGTCCACATGTGAACGGCGCCTCACTGTGCAGAGCAGAACATGTATGATTTGATCAACCCTGAGTCAAGAAGGCATCAGAAGGAAACTACTTTCAGGACAAAAAGCAGTGTCTGGAGGGATGGTGGTCTGTGTAGGACACCTTGGCTGTTGCAAACAAAGAAAGACTTGAGTACTGAGGGCGAGGCTCACAAAGATTAGAACATGCAACGAGAGAGCTAATGCCGCTTCAGAAAGCCACTGACCCAGGGCTTCGTATAAGTGACCTGCTTAGGAAGACCAGTCCCAGGAGACTGGGCTGGCATGAATCTGTAGGGAAAGGGAGTAATGACAGTGGTGTGGAGGAGTCAGCTTCTATCCAATCATGAGAGCCAGTTGTTAAAATTGAAGGAGTTTTGTAAGCCAGCTGTTAAACACCGTCATTATTAAAAATCAAATTACATAAACTTAACGGCATAATAAAAACAAAGGTAATAAACACTCAAAACTCATTGCTTCCTAATTATTTCACTACATGTTACTCTTACCTATGCTCTTCAGGTCATTTACGTCTATTGTAACTGTGTGGGGGAAATATTTTTTAATGGCATAATACTGTGGATCTCATCTCTTCCCACATCCACGTTCAGTAACGTCATAACGTCACACTGGTAGCTTGAAATGGACTGTGACAGATAAGGAATATGGTCAATGATACTGTAATAATTTAATATGGGGACAGATGGTTACTAGACTTATTGTGGTGATCATTTCATAATGTATGCAAACATCAAATCCTTAAGTAGTACACCTGAAACTAATATAACATTGTACAACTGTGTTTCAGTAATACATATACATATATATACATAAAATTTTTTAAAAAAGAAATTGGCAGTGACAGAAGCGTGTACACCATGGAAATAAAAAAAAACACAACTTTGTTGGTTATCCATTTTAAATATAGCAGTGTGTACATGTCAATCTCAAACTCCCTAACTATACCTTCCAATAAGGACCTACTGCATAGTGCAGGGAACTCTGCTCAGTATTATGTAACAACTTAAATGGGAAAAGAATTTTAAAAAGAATAGATACACGTATATGTGTAACTGAATCGCTTTGCTGTACACCTGAAACTATCACAACAGTGTTAATCAACTATACTCCATTATAAAATAAAAAGTTTTTAAAATTAAGTAACTAAAAACAACACAACATTGCATGTGTATAACTGAGTCACTTTGCTGTACACCTGAAACTATCACAACACTGTTAATCAACTATACTCCAGTATAAAAGAAAAAGGTTTTAAAATTAAGTAATTAAAAAAACACAACATTATATGTGTGTAACCGAGTCACTTCGCTGTACAGCTGAGATTGGCACAACACTGTAAATCAACTAGACTTCAATTAAAAATAAAATTAAAAAAAATACAACACATCAGAACTTTGGCAGGGAAAGGGAAGGAAGCAGCTATAAACATGTGCTAGCACAACTCTGGTTAGTGTTCCCATTGCAGAGTTATACCTTGAAAAGCATAATATCCATGGATGTGAAAAGAATAAAGGATTTTGTGACTGTTGCTTGCAAGTTTCTAAACTGAGCATAGCACTCTTCATGATCTGACCCCAAGCTTCCTGCACAGGTTTAGCCCAGATCCTCTGTTTTCTGGCCTCATCCAACATCCTACCAATAACATATTAGGTTTTCTCATGCCTCCATTTATTCAACAATTACCAAGCTCCTACTGAATACTGGGCACTGTGCTCTGGATTGATGATTCAGGGATGTAAGGAATCCTTCCTGCCCTCAGGGAGCTCACAGCTTAGGGGAAAAAAAGGAACCAACAAACAAACACATGCTTGTAATAGGGAATGGCAAGTGCCATGATGGAGATAGGCATGTGCGTGTGCTTTGTGGGAACACAGGAGATGCACCCATAAGTAAGGGCAACAAGGAAAGATTCCTGGAAGAGGTGACAGTTGAGCTGAGTCTTCATGAGGCAGTACGTTTCAGTGATTAGGCACATGGGTTCCTGAGTTGGATTTCTTGGGTTCAAAGCCCAGCTCCACTAGTTTACTAGCTGGATAACCTTGAACAAATTGCCTAACCTCTCTAAATCTCAGTTTTCTCATCTACAAAACCGGACCCCTCCTTCACAGGGTTATTGTGAGGAGTAAAAACATAATAAATGTAAGGCATTTAGTGCAATGTTGATGATACATAAATGAATTTACGTTTGTCTTTATATTAAGTATTAGCCAAGTGAAGAAGGGAGTGAGGAATGTTTCTGGTAGAGAAAATGGTGCACGCAAAAACCTAGAGGAATAAATGATTGTGACGTGTTTCCCCAAATGCATTTTAAAAACTTTGACTGTTGCATGAAACAATAGGGAAGTGGGAATTTAACATCTTTCTTGAAAGATGTTTGCTTCTGTAACTTTCTGTACCTACCACTCCAGTTATCAGACCCAAGAGTCATATTACACTCCTTCCTTCCACCTACTCCCATATTCATTCAGTCACTAAGTCCTGTAGGTGAGTGCTTGTCAGCCAAATGTGGTCCACTTAGTATTTCCTGCCCATGCGGTCCAATACTTTTATAAAATACAGTAAAGATGAGTAACTAGAAAAACGAAATAGAAAGCAAAGATCTACAAAATCCAAGTCCAATTTGTTCTCTGTTAGATTTTTCAAATGTAAAATTACTCCTTTAACTTGCTACAAATGTTTCTTAATACTTTTTTATTTTATTTATTTATTTATTTACTTTTAGCTGCATTGGGTCTTTGTCGCTGCGCGGGCTTTAGTTGTGGCGAGCGGGGGCTACTCTTCGATGCGGTGTGCAGGCTTCTCATTGCTGTGGCTTCTCTTGTTGCAGAGCACAGGCTCTAGGCGCGTGGGCTTTAGTAGTTGTGGCACGTGGGCTCAGTAGTTGTGGCTCGTCGGCTCTAGAGCGCAGGCTCTAGCGCAGCATGTGGGATCTTCCCAGACCAGAGGATTGAACCCGTGTCCCCTGCATTGGCAGGTGGATTCTTAACCGCTGCGCCACCAGGGAAGTCCCTGATTCCTTAATTCTTACTCTCAACTTCTGTATTTATCTCACAGCAGATGGTAACAAACAATTCATAGACTGTCATCAGTTTAGGAACCATACTTTGAGACGCATCGCTATAGAACATAATTCCCCCTTAACATTTCTAAAGCACCCCACTTTCTTTCCTTAGTTCAGCCCATAGGCCTTCATCATCTCTCCTCTAAATAACAACCTTCCAGATGGCCTCACTGCCTCCAGTATCTTACACCCCTCCAGTCCATCCTCCATGCTATAGTCAACCAGATCTTAAGTCCCAAATCTAATTAATTTACTCTTCTGTCTAAAACTTGTCAATTATTTCCCACTGCCTTCAGACAGAGCCTGGAACTCCAGCATCTGGCCCTGGCCTCCTTCTCTTTCACACACTTGCACTCTGTGCTCCATGCCTTTGCTTACACTAATGCCTCTACCCGAAACACGTTTTTCCATCTTCTCCACAGAAAAAAAGATCCCCAAATTTACTTACCTTTGAAGATTAAGTTCAAGAAACTTTTTCTGACTTCATCTCCCTGCCCAACTCCTCCTTCAGAGACCTAACACACATTCCTTTGTGTATTCAGCGCACCTTGTATATACTGTGGTGACTATAACATTTATCACAGCTATTTAGATTTATTTTCCTCACCAGACCATAAGTTGCTCTTACACAAATACCATGTCTAGACTTCTTTGTATTATTTCAGTAGCACCTAGCCTGCACATTTGCTAGCATATTGTAGGCATTTAAATCAATGGAAGAGTGGATGGATGAATAAATGATGAGAAAAAATTAAAGTTGAAAAGGTACAAGAACAAGATCAAGAAGTGCTTTTCATATCCTGCAGAGGAATTTGGATTTTTATCTTAAAGGCAACTGAAGACCTTAAAGTATTTTAAATACAGACACAACAAAATGCCTTATTGGGTTTTTGAAAGACGGGTCTGGCGACGGTATGATGGGTGGATTGGGAGTTAGAAGAGACAAATGAGCCTAGAGAGACTAGTTTGGAATCTACTGCAGCAACCCCAGCAAGAAGATGGAGAAGAGATGGAGAGAAGACTGGTTCCAGAGATATTTAGGGGGTTGAAGTATGAGAACTTTGTTGAGCAATAAGAGTGGGGAAGATAATTTCTAGAATTTTATCTCAGTTCATTGGTGCCAACTGTTGATCAGAGGAATAAGAGTAAGGATCAGGTTTTGGAGGGAAATAACACATGAGCTCCTTCCTTTCTGTTCAGTGGCGAATTCAAACTTCACACTTTTCTCAAGCTTCACTGAAGATGCCCAGCAGAGAATCTCACTTGTTTCTCTTTCAGGGATAATAGCAGTCATCAAGCAAGAATCTTGCTGTTTCCTTATTCCCACTGACTAACTCGTCTGCATGTTCCTCCTTCACGGCTCAGTGGAAGAGGATGCCCCCTCAGGTCTCACCCAACCCTATGCCCTCAGACCTCAGCCCCAAGGAGAACCTCTCCTCAGACCTTTAACCTCTCCCTCTTCACTACCTCTTTCCTGCAGCATATAGCTTTCAAATGTCTCTCATGTCCCCTTCCACCTTTTGCTTATTCCTTTCTTTTATTTAACCAACTTTCTCTAAGATAAATCTCTACAGTTAAATTCAAGTTATACTTGCAGTACATTATCATTGTTAAAAGCTCAAAAATACATAGACTATGAAGGAGAAATCATTTGTAATTCCACTATCCAGAAATAGTTCTTGCTAATAGACTGGTATATTTCTTTCTAGTAATTTTTCTATGCACATATACAAGTATGTATAAATGCCTACTTTATAAATACTCTCCAATTCAAAGTATTTTGCCATGTTATTAAATTTTTTCCATTAACATTATTTTAATGAATATGTAATCCATTATCTGGCATAAATGTATTTATCTCTCACTTTTGACTTTTTAAAATTTTTCTATTATTTTGGTAAGATAAATAGCATTGTGTATTATAAACATCTTTACTCACCTTTCAGATTGTTTCCTTAGAATATATTTCTAAAAGTGGAACTCATGTCAAAGAGTATAAACACCTTTCAAGATTTTTTTTTTTAATTGGGGTATAGTTTTACAATGTTACGTTAGTTTCTACTGTACAGGAAAGTGAAGTAGAGTTCCCTGTGCTATACAGCAGGTTCTCATTAGTTATCTATTTTATACATATTAGTTAGTGTATATATGTCAATCCCAATCTCCCAATTCATCCCATCTCCCCCTTTCCCCCCTTGGTGTCCATACGTTTGTTCTCTACATCTATGTCTCTATTTCTGCTATGCAAACAGGTTCATCTGTATCACTTTTCTAGATTCCACATATATGCGTTAATATACTTTCAAGATTTTGATACATATTCCCAAATTGCTTTCCAGAAAGGTTGTACCAAAATACATTTCTATTAACTCTGCTTTTGCTAGGTTTATTATCATTTTTGAAGAGATTTTTTTCATTTAATAATCAAAAATGGTATCTGATTGTTTTGTTCTGCATTTCTTCAATTAAAACAGTTTTAGGCCACTGAACTGTACACTTAAAATGATTAAGATGATGAAAGTTCTGTGTATTTTACCACGATAAAAAAATTTGAAAAAAGTAAAGTTGGGCAGTTTTAATATTTGTTAGTCATTTCTATTTTCTCTTTGGTGAATTATGTATTCTTGTCCTTTGTCCATTTAACTATTGGGCTCAATAGTTTTCTTATTGATTTTTATGAGTTCTTTATATAGTAAAGGCGTTAAATCTCTTGCTGTTGATTTTATTGAAACTATATTTCCCTATTTGTTTTGTCATGTAAGTTTGTTTATGGGCTTGGATGTTTATGGAGGAGAGGGCAGTATAGACACATTTTAACTTTTCATATATTCAAATCTTTTAATAATTTCCTTTGGGTTTTCTTCCACTGCTATTATGCTCAAAAAGTCCTTTACTAGCCAGCCATCAAGTAATCATTCATCTACATGATTCTCTTACAGATATTGTTCTCCAGTCCTACAGCTCTAAAACTAGCATGAAAACACTCATTCTCCATCTCAAGGAACTCTACTAGCCAGTGAAGGAGACAGACATATACACAGGTAAATACGAACACATAAGAGATTGGTGAAGGACTGCTCATCCTACTTAACAGAGGTTCATGACTAAACGCACCAACATAGGTCAGGGGACCAAATTTGCCTAAAGCAACTCATCTCCTGGTTTTATCATCATAAATTAATTTTGGACCATTTAACACATGCACAAAACTGTACTATTTCTAGAAATATATGAAATGGGAATATGGTAGCCCATCCCAGCTAATCAGCCCCTTCTTCCTGGCTCTGGAGGTTTTAAAAACAATGATTCATAAAATATTTCCCAGGCAACCATCCATCCAGTCTTCCCACAAGTCTGAATTTGTCAGCCTGTCTTAATTTTAATCTAAGAAATTAAATCTCCATTTTAGTTTTATTAACGCTTTTACTGGTTTGCTGTTTTTAAAAGAAAACATGTAAATTATGAGGAAGATAAGCAAGAAATGAAAAGCCTTAAATATAATGGCAATAATTTTTAGTAAATGACCATTAATAAAGGTTCCCAGAAATTAATCAGCACAGATAGGCGTGGCAATCACTTGTGAAGGAAGTCTTCACAGAAATGCTTAGGGTTCTAGGAAATACTGAGTCTCATACACTGCTGACAGCAGTACAGCCTTTCCACAGGATACTTTTTCAATATGAATTAAGAGGCTTAAAGGGGTTTTAATTTTTGAAGTAATAATTCCATTTCTTGGAATCTATTTTAAAGAAATCAGGGATTTACATATCGTTACAGTGCTATGTATTATGGCAAATATTCTAAATAACCTCTAAAATAGGGAAAAATTAGATGAATTATTGGTAGATTGGTAGGATACTACATAACCACTCAAAATTACATTAAAATATTCTTATGTACAATGACATAAGAATATGCTTTCTGTATAGTGAAAGATGAAAAGAATCAGGTTACAAAAGATATGTATGGTTGATTCCAATTTAGATATATGTTATATAAAAGAGATCGGAAGAAAATTCACCAAAATAGTTTTCTCTGGCTAGTGCGATTACAGATGGTCTTCACATTCTGGATTTTCCAAAATTTTCTATAATAAACTAAGTTCTGGGGGGGGGGGGAAGCTATTTTTTGTAAATGTTTGTGCAGTAAAATGTCAATCCTTGTGATTGGCTAAGAGCAAGCCTATTTCCACCCAGACCACTGTCAGAAAAGGAGTGATGTTTAGAGTTATGGAACATACTGAATGCATCTATGGAAAGGATATAAAAGACATGCTTCATGCTTTACCTAAAAGATGTTCCATCTTCATCTCTTTTCCCACCCAAGCCTTACAACATTCTCTATAAAGACCCACCACTTCTTGGGGCAAACAATAAAGCTAGAAAAACACATTGAGGGTCTACCATAGGCCAGGTAATTCCACATACATTGTCTTATTTGATCCTCACAGAAACCTGTAACATTGACTTTGAATACATCTAAGCAGCCTACCCCAAGTTATAGGTATATTAAGTATCAATATTAGAGCCAAGATCTGAAGCCCAGGCCACCGACTCCAAGTCAAGAGCTTATCACAATTGCCTCCTTGATGCGCACCTGCACATCTCAAATATACACATGGTCCAAAAAGTGTCCATGTTATTTCAATTACTTATCAGCTTACAGAAATGAGACATTTGTATGTTGCACTAATTTGTTAAGTATATGATTATTGATGTATTATATATATTGGCTACTTGTCTTTTATTTAAGCTCTGCTACCCACTATCATCAATACCAAAAACAAGTTTCATTACAGTTACCAAAGGGGAAAGGTGGTGGGGGGAGGGATAAAATGGGAGTTTGGGATTGACATGTACACACTACTATATTTAAAATAGATAACCAACAAGGATACTGTATAGCACAGGGAACCCTGCTCCATATTCTGTAACAACCTAAATGGGAAAAGAATTTGAAAAAGAATAGATACATGTATATGTATAACTGAA
Source organism: Aethalodelphis obliquidens (assembly GCF_003676395.1). Taxonomy (NCBI): domain Eukaryota; kingdom Metazoa; phylum Chordata; class Mammalia; order Artiodactyla; family Delphinidae; genus Aethalodelphis; species Aethalodelphis obliquidens. The sequence goes on from NW_020837952.1 coordinate 16,904,949, forward strand.
TCACTTTGCTGTACACCTGAAAATAACACAACATGGTTAATCAACGATACTCCAATATAAAATAAAAATTAAAACCAAACAAAACAAAAACAAATTTCAAACAGTTTCATGCAGAACATGGTTCTTCTCAAACAACAAGCCTTCCCTAACATTTTTAAAGGATTTGTTTTTAAAAAAACGAGTCACAGATTGTGTATTTAAGTTTGTCTTTCCAGATTCACTTCTTTAAATCACTTCCCAAGTCACTAGAGATATGTGTTTATCTCTCCTGGCAATCCCTTTGTACTTACCATCCCTCCCTTGGCCCCATGCTTCCTGCCACACCGAAGAAGTCAATCTCACTCATGTCCATTAATCCTAGACTAAAACCAATTCCAAATTTTGGTTCAGCATTCACCAACTGAAGATAGTTTTCTAAGACTGGCCCAGTTCTGCTTTGACCATTTACTCTGTTTCTCCTATTAGTGATGTATTTTATATGGCCTAAATTATTTCATACTTCTCCACATATCATTTTGTGTTTTTTCTCCTTGACTTTATTTCTACCTATTTACATTCTATGTTTCTCAGGAATCATGACTTCTTTTTTCTCTTATATCACCCCAGATGTTTTGTTAAGTGCTGTGTACATTTCTTTATTCATTAGGTACATAAGGGATGTCCAACAAATGCTTGTTCATCAACTGTGTTCAGCTTACTCCTATTCACCTACAAACACAGATTCTCAAGAAAATCAGTAAAATGGAAAATGAATAGATGAAGAACAGGACACCACACTTTGAATTAGCATATAAGCCTATGCTCTCCTTTGCTTTACTAGTTTCTCTTAGGCTGGGGAAGAGAAGTTTGGTATGTCTCCCAGCATTTTTAGGAATTTCAGGATTGATGGCCAATTTCAGGGTTTGCCATTGTGATTGAATCTCAATGGAAATATTATGAAAGTTCAACGAATTACATTAGTTTGGTCTTTTATGTGAAAAAACTTAGTAATGTGCTAAAATATCACCATGTATTAATTTGCCCCTATAGCTGTTGAAAGTTTCATATTAAAAAAAAAAAACTGGGGACTTCCCTGGTGGCACAGTGGTTAAGAATCCACCTGCCAGTGCAGGGGACACGGGTTCGATCCCTGGTCTGGGAAGATCCCACATGCCACGGAGCAACTAAGCCCATGTACTACAACTACTGAACCTGTGCTCTAGAGCCCACGAGCCACAACTACTGAGCCCACATGCTAAAACTACTGAAGCCCGTGTGCCTAGAGCCCATTTTCCACAAGAGAAGCCCGCTCACCACAACGAAGAGTAGCCCCTGCTCACTGCAACTAGAGAAAGCCCGCATGCAGCAGTGAAGACCCAATGCAGCCTAAATAAATTAATTAATTAAAATATTTTAAGAAGCTGATCTGATTTAAAAGCTTTTATATATGATAATTTCTACTAACTAAATGTGTGACCTTAAATCGTTTAACCACTTGACTAGCAATTTCTTCATCTACACAGTAGGAATAATAATACACTGCTCACCTCACCTGGATGGTTGTAAGGGTTCTATGAGATGATGTATGTGAAAGCACATTATAAACTCAGGTGAAATATACAAATAGGAACTTATTTTTTTAATGCAGAGCTCCCCATATGCTCTTTCAGTTGTGATTTTTAATATCTCTAATTATTTGCAAGGCTGATGGATATGTTCCCTGTTAATGAGTGACAATACCTTCTTGTCTTCATTGGGACCATTTCCATCTCCTTGCTTCCTGCTGGCTTTATTGAATGATAATCACCATATATCACATGCTCTTTAAAAACAGACCTATTTTAGTCACTGGTATCACAGTCTGATCCTTTTGTTCCTTGAGCACACTGTCCCTTCAGGTACAGTAAAAGAGCTGAATTCAATTAAAATCCTTGCACAGTCTTAAGCGGACAGATAAAGTCCATTCTAACTATGCGAAATAAACTATGTTCCTTAAATAAGTTTTCATTCATTTTTACCACACTCTATCAGTTTCTCTATCAAAACTTTGCTTTTTTAATTGGTTCTGGCAAAATTCCAGATATGCACTCTTCCAAATGTTTAGCTATTTGGCATTACAACTCCCAAAATATCCCTAAGTAGTTAGAGGAAATGTAGGGGAAAAGAAGGTATGAAAAACATTACAGGTGATACAGTGGCTTGAACATGTGTTTCCAGCTGCCTCTCTCCTATAATCTCATTGAAATGACCCAGGAAATAAAAATACATCTACGTGAGCAAACCTACATCAGCAGTGGGAACTGGGGCAAAGGGACAAACATTTACTAGCAACATCGAAGACAATCTGAGCTGGAGAAGGGACCCTTGTGTCCAGAGGGGTCATAAGTACAGGCAACCCCGGCAGACACTCAATACTAATCCCTCCTGTGGAGGGACTAAGACTAGAAAAGTCAGGGGTATTCTAGAAAACCACCACAGAGACTCTGAGAAAAGCACCAGTCCCCGAGAGTATACAGAGAGGCTTGCTCTTGACACAGACGTATGCATTTTTTAACCCAAATATATCAGCTATACCCATTACTCTGGATATTTTCTCATATCAGAACATATAGATCTACTGCACTATTTCTAATGTTTCAGTCACACTGTTGTATAGCTCCATCACATCTGTGTATATTGCTGAAAGAATAGTTAACTAAATTCCAAAAAGTAAATTGCTAATCTAAAGGTGTGCGAATTTCATTTTGATTAATACCGCCAAATTGCCTTCCTTAAAGTGTCAAAGCCACCTATTTCCCACCACCAAAGTATAAGTGTCAGTATCTACAAATTCTTACCAATTACCATATTTCAATTTTTTAGTTTTAATGTTATCTCCTTATTACAGTCTTTTAAAAAATAAAATTTTTTTTACCACTCTAGAGGGCAAAAGGTGACATTTCATGTTCTTTTAATTTTCGTTTCTTGGATGACTCATGAGGTTTAGCATATTTTCACACTTTTGTAAACCACTGTATTTCTTCCTCCATGAAATTTCTTCTTTCCTTTTTCTTATTCTTCACTTGGGTTGTTCTTTTTGCTTATTTGTTTGTTCGCTTTTGCTTTATAAGCAAGAGAGTAGTTGAGAGAACAGAAGCTGGAGCCAGCCTAGCTGGATTCAAATCCCATCTCCACCCCTTAGTAGATACATGACGTTGGAGAAGTTAATTAACCTCTCTGTACTTGTTTCCTCACCAATAAAATGACGATGACGCTAGAACCTACCCCGTAGGGTTGTTGTGGAATTTTAAATGGCTTAAAATTAAAAAGCACTTAGAACAATGCCAGGCACAAAGAGAAATGCCTGATAAATGTTAGCAATTCATAGGAGCTCACTGACCAGGATGGACAGAAATCATTTATCTGCAGTGATTATTTTCTTCCACTCTTTAATTTTTCATTTTGTTTTGTTTTAATCTGTCTTAAAGCATACTAAAGTTTTTTATACAGTGAAATCTGTCAATCTTTTCCTTATAGAAAAAGATTATTTTTTATCGAAGTATACTTGATTTACAATGTTGCATTAATTTCTGCTGAACCGCAAAGTGATTCAGTTATATAGATATATAGGTATAGATATAGATATATTCTTTTCCACTATGGTTTATCACAGGATATTGAATATAGTTCCCTGTACCATACAGTAGGACCTTGTTGTTTATCCATTCCATATATAATAGTTTACATCTGCTAACCCCAAACTCCCATTCCATCCTGCCCTCCTCACCCTTGGAAACCACATGTCTGTTCTCTATGTCTGTGAGTCTGTTAGAAAAAGATTCTAATATCATGTGCAGAAAGGTAATTCTCACTGCAGGATTTTTTTTTTTTTCATTTATTTGGCTGCTCCGGGTCTTAGTTGCGGCACATGGGATCTTCATTGCCACTTGCGGGATCTTTTTTAATGGCGGCATGCGGGTTCCTTTAGTTGCAGCACACGGGCTCTTAGTTGCAGTGTTCAGGATCTGGTTCCCTGACCAGGGATCGAATCCGGGCGCCGTGCATTGAGAGTGCAGAGTCTTAACCACTGGACCACCAGGGAAGTCCCTCACTCCAGGATTTTAAAAGACTTCTTTCACATGTCCTTCCAATGATTTTATAATTTTATTTATTTATTTATTTATTTGCGGTACGCGGGCCTCTCACTGTTGTGGCCTCTCCCGTTGCGGAGCACAGGCTCCGGACGCGCAGGCTCAGCGGCCATGGCTCACGGGCCTAGCCGCTCCCCAGCACGTGGGATCTTCCCAGACCAGGGCAGAACCCACATCCCCTGCATCAGCAGGCAGACTCTCAACCACTGCGCCATCAGGGAAGCCCTATAATTTTTTTTTTTTTTTTTTTTTTGACATTGGGCTCTTTAATCAAATTGAAACTTAGTTTTATAAGTTGGGTAAGATAAGACAAACTTTACTCTTTTCCTCATGGATAGCCAATTGTCCTGCTCCCCCTCTTACTCATTAATTTGAAATACTCAAAACATCAAAGTTCCAATTGGAATTGCATTGTTTCCATATCACCTTGGAGAGGATTGGTAATTTTACAATATAAGTTGTCCTACCTTAGGACATGGTCATTTCTCTCGTTATTCCAGTCTTGCCTTGTGTCCTCAGTTAAAGTTTTGTTGGGTTTCTTTTTATAAATCTTACCCATTTCTTGCTCATTATATTCTTAAGCACTTCTTTAATTTACCAGTTGAGTTTACTAATGTGATGAATTACATTAATATATTTCCTGACGTTGAATCATCCTAATTGATTATAGGGTTTCATTCGATGATTTCTTATGAAATATGCCAAACATACTAGACAGTATTACATATATTTAATTTATATTATATCTTATATTTAATAGATAGTTAATATAGTATATATTAAACACCTGTGTATTATTTGCCATTGGTCTTTATCAAATCTGAACATTTTGCTACACTTATATAATTGGAGGGGGGAAAGGAAATTCATCAGTACAGGCAAGTCCCTTATATACTTCTCCCAGATTCCATTCCCCTTGCTCCCTACTCAGATATAGCCATTACCCTTAATTAAAAGTTTATCGGGGCTTCCCTGGTGGCGCAGTGGGTGAGAGTCCGCCTGCCGATGCAGGGGACGCGGGTTCGTGCCCCGGTCTGGGAAGATCCCACATGCCGCGGAGCGGCTGGGCCCATGAGCCATGGCTGCTGAGCCTGCGCGTCCGGAGCCTGTGCTCTGCAACGGGAGAGGCCACAACAGTGAGAGGCCCGCGTACCGCAAAAAAAAAAAAAAAAAAAAGTTTATCGTTACCATGGACATGTTTATAATATTAAATTTGAAGAAATCATCAGTAATATGGAGCACTATGCAGTAGTTTTCAACCTGTATATAAATTGCATGATACTGTATTATCACTCTGCAGCTTGGTTTTGCTTTGTTTTTTGACTTAAAAAAATCTTATATTTATAATTACTGATGTCTATAGTTCTAGTTTACTTATTTTGATGGAGGTATGGTATTCCAGCTTATGAATATATTATACTTCCATTTGTTCATTCTTCTACCAAGAGACATTTAGGATGTGCCAGTGTTTTCCTATTATACGCGGTGCTATGATGAAAACTCTTGTGCACATACATAGATTTTCCTTAAAGCTGCACTACCCACTACATTAGCCACTTCTCTAAACAGCTGGTTCATATCTTTGCCCATTTTTCTATTAGATTTGCTTGTCTTTTTCTTTTTTATTTGTAGGGGTACTTTATATATTTAGAATATAAATCTTATATTAGTTGTATGTGATATAAATATTTTCTCCCATTCTGAACTTTTCTTTCAACTTTGATTATGGTGTCTTTGTTAAGCAAAGGTTTTTTATTTTATCAATCTTTGCCTTTATGGTGTATGCTTTTGATTGTCTTAGTCAACAGATCCTTCCCTGTCCCAAGATCAAAAACATATTTCTTACATTTTCTCCTAAAATGTCCTAAAATGTTAAAGGCTTTTCATATTTAGGTCTTTTTTAAAAATTTTTATTTATTTATTTATTTATTTATTTATTTATTTATTGGCTACGTTGGGTCTTCGTTGTTCCGTGTGGGCTTTCTCTAGTTGCGGCGAGCAGGGGCCACTCTTCATTGCCGTGCGCGGGCTTCTCATTGCGGTGGCTTCTCTTGATGCGGAGCACAGGCTCCAGGTGCGTGGGCTTCAGTAGTTGCGGCACGTGGACTCAGTAATGTGGCTCACAAGCTCTAGAGCACAGGCTTAGCAGTTGTGGCACGCGGACTTAGTTGCTCCGCGGCATGTGGGATCTTCCCGGACCAGGGCTCGCACCCGTGTGCCCTGCATTGGCAGGCAGACTCCTAACCACTGCACCACCAGGGAAGTCCCATATTTAGGTCTTTAATCCCCCTGCAATTAACACTGTAGTGTACAGTGTGACAGTTTTCTTTTCTGTGTGGATAGCCATCCATTCCATGACAATATTTTGAATAGTTTGTCCTGTTCCCAATTATTTGTAACGTCATATGCTATATCTCTAAACATATATGGCTCTTTTCTAGGCTTTCTATTCTGTTACATATATGTATAGTGGGCCCTCTATACTGTGAGTTCCATATGCAGGTATTAAACCAACCACAAATTGAAAATATTTGGGAAAAAAAATTCCAGAACATTTCAAAAGCAAAATTTGAATTTGTCGTGCACCAGCAACTATTTACATAGCATTTACATTGTATTAGGTATTATAAGTAATCTAGAGATGATTTAAAGTATACAGGAGGATGTGCATACATGCATACATTATATGCAAATACTATGCCATTTTATATAAGGGACTTGAGCATCTGTGAATTTTGGTATTGGGGAGGTCCTTGAACCTATCTCCCATGGATACTGAGGGATGACTGTATTTCTATATCTTTGCATAAATATGATATTATTTTAGTTACCTTAGGTTTATAGTAAGCAAGTCCCTCAAATTATTCTTCAAAATTGGCTTAACTTTTGTTCTTTCTAATGAATTTTCGTATCACTTTGACAAGTTCCACAGAAAACACTGAATTTGTAGATTGATTTGGAGAAAATGACATAATTATAATATTCAATCTTCCTTCCCTCAAAATTGGTATATAGTTCTATTTATTCAGATCTTCTTTAATGTGATTCAGTGATGTTCTATTTTCTCCATAAAGTATCACAGATACTTTGTTAGATTTATTCAAAGATATCTTATTGTTCTGTTACTATTATGAATTATATATTTTTCTACTAATTTTCTAAACAATAATTATCAATATAAGAATGCTATTGTGTCTTACAAACCTGCTGAATTTTTAGATGGTCTCTATAGACAATCATATCCTTTACAAATAAGAGAAAGTTTTTATTTTCCTCTTCTATATATTAATTCTCTTCCTTCTCTTATTGCATTTGCTATACAATACAACATTGAATAGAAGTGGTGCTAGAAGCCTCTTAGTCTGGCTCTTAACTGGCTCTTAACTTGAACAAGAATGCCTCCAAACTTTCACCTCTAAAGTATGATGTAAACCATTGTCAGGCTTTTAAAGTTTCCCTTCTATTCATAGTTTTCTAAGAGTCTGTATATGTGAGTGGGTGAGTGTGTAAAAGAGTTCTGAATTTTATATGCTCTTTCAGCACCTACTGAGATGATCATATGGTAATCAGGAAGACAGGAATAACAGGGAGACTTATTACCCTATACCCTTTTGTACTTGTTGAATTTTTACCAGGACTTCCATTTCCAGTAATAGAGTGGGCTAAATAATTGGAACAACCCTCCAACTGAAAATACTAGATAAAATACTAGTAAAATCTTAAAAGCATCAAAGGAATGTTAAGAGGAAATTATTAAGCCTAACTCTTGGTGAATGTAGGAACCCAGAAGTGAATAGGACCCTGAGGGCATTTGCCAAACCTCACCAATCTCAGCCTTGGTTTCCGTGGCCTCAGGAAATGTGGAAGAACAGAAGCCAAAGCCCAGAGCCTACCTGGGGAATTAAATAGGACACTCAGATCCCCGAGGACTGGTAAAAGGATGAACCTTTGGTATAAGAATAAATCCCACAACTCCTGCCCCAGAGAAAGCAAGAATAAAGGAAAGGAATTCCCCTGATGAGTTGTAATAACAGATAGCCCTCATGAGGATTTACAAATTCACACAACCTGAATGATCCAAGAAAAAGTCAAGAACTGATAGTGGTCCCAGGCACAGCCAAGGCAAACATAAATCCCCACTGGAAGAACCCACCATCGTCCAGGGCCTCAAAGAATGCTCACAAATAATTTTCTAAAGAAAATGAGTAGCTCATAGTCATTTAGGAGACAAAGCACTAAAGCAAAAACCAGCAGAAATAACAGAAACAGAGCTGCAAAACCTCTGATACTGGAATTATCAGACACAGATTACAAAATGACTATGATTACTCTATTAAATAAAAGTCAAGGGACTTCCCTGGTGGCGCAGTGGTTAAGAATCCACCTGCCAATGCAGGGTACACGGGTTTGAGCCCTGGTCCGGGAAGATCCCACATGCCGCAGAACAATTAGGCCCATGTGCCACAACTACTGAGCCTGCACTATAGAGCCCGCGAGCCACAACTACTGAGCCCGTGTGCTGCAACTACTGAAGCCCAGGCGCCTAGAGCCCGTGCTCCACAACAAGAGAAGCCACCACAATGAGAAGCCCACACACGGCAACAAAGAGTAGCCCCCGATCGCTGCAACTAGGAAAAGCCCATGCACAGCAACAAAGGCCCAATGCAGCCAAAAATAAATAAATAAATAAATAATTTTAAAAAGTCAAGCTTGAAAATAAATCCAGATAATAAGAAACCATATAGAATAACCAAGCAGATTTTTTAAAAGAATCAAATAGAACCTCAAAAACTGACAACTATAATAACTGTAATTAAAAACTAAATGGATGGTTTTAACAGCTTGTTAGGCATACCTAAAGAAAGAATTGTTGAAAACAGAAGTAGAGTCATGAATGTAGGAAACAAACTTATGGTTACCAGGAGATTGGGGGGGAGGGGAGGGATAAACTGGGAGATTGGGACTGACATATACACACTAATATGTATAAAATAGATAACTAATAAGAACCCGCTGTATAGCACAGAGAACTCTACTCAATACTCTGTAATGGCCTGTATGGGAAAAGAATCTAAAAAACAATCAAAAAGAATGGATATATGTATAACTGACTCACTTTGCTGTATACCTGAAATTAACACAACATTGTAAATCAACTATACTCCAATAAAAACTTTTAAAAAGGGGACTTCCCTGGTGGCGCAGTGGTTAAGAATCCGCCTGCCAATGCAGGGGACACAGGTTTGAGCCCTGGTCCAGGAAGATCCCACATGCCGAGGAGCAACTAAGCCTGTGCACCACAACTACTGAAGCCTGCGCGCCTAGAGCCGCTGCTTTGCAACAAGAGAAGCCACCGCAATGAGAAGCTCATGCACCACAATGAAGAGTAGCTCCTGCTCGCCGCAACTAGAGAAAGCCTCCACGCAGCAACGAAGACCCAACGCAGCCAAAAATAAACTAAAAAAATAAAATACCCAGGCCAAAAAGAAAAAGAAAGAAAGAATTGTTGAAATGGAGGATAGACCAGAATAACTTGTTTAGAAAGAAGCACAAAGAGGCAAAGAGATGTAACACATGAAAGAAAGATTAAAAGACATGGAAGATAGTGAGAAAGTAACATGCCTCTAATCAGAGTTCCAGAAGGAAAAAAGAGTGAGAATGAAACAATATCTGATGAGATAAGACCTGAGAATTTTCCCAAGTGAATGATCCTAACCACAAATTCAAGAAGTCCAAATGAATTCCAAGAGGGGTAAATTTTGAACTTTTTGAATTTATTCCATATTTGAAAAAATTTTTAATTTAAATCGTTTTTTGCAAAAGAAGCCAGTTTGGGAAGAGAGGGGCAAGAGACAGTCGAAAAAGAAGGTTGCATATTATATAAGCTACTTTGTTTAAATTTACTTTTGTGAGTTAACTTGTACATCAGAAAGTACACTGAAAATATATGAAAAAAATCAATTTACTTATTTAATATTTTAATATATGAAAAATGTTTATCCAAATTTCCCTTAAATCTAGAAGTCAAACATTATTGACGCACGTATTATGTAATGTTCTCATGTTTTAAAAAAAAGTATTGGCTAAGGAATCTAGCCTAGCCCACTGAGTACTTTTTTAACTGGAACTTTGGTTCAATCACAGAAACGTAAATTGAATCAGGAACCTGAACTAAAATGAACCCTGAATCAAAAACCCAAAATGAACTATACTAATCTGCAGGAACACAAAGGGAACCAAAGCCAAATATGGTAATAATTGTTTACAGAACCAAAATTCTCTAAGAAAATCATTTGCCTGTGCCAGTTTTTCTTCTTTCTGATGTATTATATTTTTAATACTTTTAGAAAAATATTATCTAACAAGATAATGTGTCCTTAAGAAGAACAAGTTGGATATTAAATAAAATGGTCATTCCTCTCTCCTCTTCAGACACCCTTAGCCAACCCAGTCTGAGCAACAAGCTGAAAATCAAGCATTAAAGGGAACCAGGCCTTAAAGGGAATGAGGCCTTAAATGGAACCAGGCCTTAAAGGGAACTCCAGGGAAGCCAGGAAAAACAGTGAGAAAAACCAAGAGAGAAGCTACAAGTCCCTGGCCCTGTTCTGAGGTGGAAAAGGCCTTGACGGAGGAAAAGAATGAGAAAGCTAATCTCTATTTTGCTTTTTTTAAAAAACTCTCTCTCCCCTCCTCCTGATCTTTTCCCCCTTTCCTGTCTCTTTTTAACAGATCATCTCTTTTTCCTACATTTCTTTTGCTTATTTCCATATCTTTGTCTTCTATATCTTCTGCTATTATCTCTCCTATTTGTCTTCTTTCATCCCTTTTATCCCCATTTCTTTCCCTTCTCCTTCTCTACTACTTCCCCACCCCCACCCCCACCCCCCGCCCCGTCCCGGACCCTATTATTCTGTTCTCCAATATTTCCCTTCCTCCATCTTTTTTTTTTCAATTATCTGATCTCATTCCCCACCAAAAGTAGAGGATGTTTATAATCTTATGAAACAGATTTGACAATATTTACTTATTTGCTTTATGCAACATGATGCTATACTTTGTTCATAATATTTGGAGGGAAATGTTATTTATCCACTTATCAGGCCATTTTGTTAAATGCTACTTCCATTTTTGCACCACTCGATAATTTGCAAAGCACTTTTTAGTGCACATTAGTAACCAATTCAAAGTTGGTGGGAGATTTTAAGGTAACCCTGATAATTTTCACTGTGACAGTCAGCCTTCAAGATTTTTCCCAATGATTTTTTTTTTTTTTTTTTGCGGTATGCAGGCCTCTCACTGTTGTGGCCTCTTCCGTTGCGGAGCACAGGCTCTGGACATGCAGGCTCAGCGGCCATGGCTCACAGGCCCAACCGCTCTGCGGCATGTGGTATCTTCCTGGACCAGGGCACGAACCCGTGTCCCCTGCATCGGCAGGCGGACTCTCAACCACTGCGCCACCAGGGAAACCCAAGATTTTTCCCAATGATTCTTACCTTCTGGTATCTATGCTCTTCTCTACTCTCTTGACATGCTATGTAAGAATTGGTTTATGTGACTCGTTGAACATGGTGGAAGTGATGGTGTGTGACTTCTGAGGTTAGGTCATGGAAAAACATAGCAACTTCCACATTGCTTACTTGAATCACTTGTTCTGGAGGAAGTCAACTACCATGTTGTAAACACACTCAAGCAACCCTACAGAGCAGTACACATCTTGAGGAACTGAGGTCTCCTGTCAACCAGCACATATTTGCCTGCCATGTAAGTGTGCCATCTTGGAAGCAGATCCTCCAGCCCCTGTTAAGCCTTCAGGTGATTGTGGCCCTGGTCAACATCTTGACTGCAACCTCATGAAACCACCCCTCCAGCCAAAACATCCAGCTAAGCCGCTCCCTAATTCCTCACAGAAACCATGAGAGATAAATGCTTATTATTGTTTTAAACCACTAAATTTTGTGGTAATTTGTTATGCAGAAATAGATAACTAAAATGATTACAGTACTGTTTTGGACACAAAACCAAAACAATTTGTGCATAGATAAACACCTGAAAACAGTTCTTTCTTTACTTCACCAGTAATAAATAGGCACTTACCAATTCCAGAAAGGAAATTTTGAAAAGTTCCTGGAAATTTCTTTTATACACTCAGCTTAATTCAGCAGTACTTCTGTATTCTTCTCATATGAGGATGGAAACAATAGTATACACAGAATAAAATTAATAACTTCCTTGTCTAATAAGTCTAGTTACATTAAAAAACAAGTCCCCTGTGAGAACACATCACAAATAAGATCATCCAAAAAAAAGTTCCACTCTCTCAGAACAATGCATTTGTACTTTGAAATACAGTCAGCCCTCTGTATCCAAGGACTTTGAGAACTTGAGCATCTGCAGATTTTGGTATCTGCAGGGGTGGGGGATCCTGGAAACAATCTCCCACAACCAAGGGCCAAGAGACCAGTGTATATTCTTTTAATTATCCACAATATGGAGCTAAAGAACATTTTTGTTATTTGTTCTCAGTTCAGAGAAACTTATGCATTCCCTGTTCACAGTTATAGTTTCAAATAAATTTTACATCAAAAATAATGTTAAATCTTGCTAAATCTTATAAATAGGCATTACTATCCAGCTTCCACAACTGAACTTTTTTTAATTAAAAAAAAAGTGAACCCATTCTTCTAATGACCCAAGAATGTAATCTAATAATGCTGTTAACCTAAAGCTAAAATTGAACATGAAAACATCCCTCTATATGAAAAATGAACTCTACTGTTTTGTCATTTAATTGCACCTCTAGATACTTGGAGTGCAGAGCAGCTATAATTCTGAATTTTTTTTTTCTTGCAAAGTATCCTGATGGGTATAATGTGATCATCATTTACATGATCCAAGATTAGGATGATAATCAAAAGGAATTAAATCAAAATACCAGCCACTGAATCCTCCAGTATGTCTTTTCTTTATAATAATAACCACACGGGCTTCCTTGGTGGCGCAGTGGTTGAGAGTCCGCCTGTCGATGCAGGGGACACGGGTTCGTGCTCGGTCCAGGAAGATCCCACATGCTGTGGAGCGGCTGGGCCCATGAGCCACGGCCACTGTGCCTGTGCGTCCGGAGACTGTGCTCCGCAACGGGAGAGGCCACAGCAGTGAGAGGCCCGTGTACCGCAAATAATAATAATAATAATAACCACACTGTATTTGTAGTGGCCTATGAAGATTTTGATAATCTCTACAGATTAGATGCTGAGTGAAATTCATTAAATGATTCAACAAATATTTTATCGAGTTCTGATTGGGCTCCAGGCATTATCCTCGATCTTCAGAAGCAGAAATGAACAAGGAGTGTCAGTTCCCTGCTTTCATGGTCTTCATATTGCAATGGTTGGCAGACAGACCAAAAGCAGGTGAAAAATAAATGAACAGGATCACTCCAGGTGGTGCTAAGTATTGTGAAGGAAATCCAAAGAGTGATGTGCAGGGAAAAACTTTATAAGTGGGGTCAGAGAAGGCATCTCTCAGGAGATGGTGCAATCTGAAACTTTGGGTCTGATCATTCCATTTGGAAGAAATATCTAATGACGTTGGATCATTTCTTTAGGTGATGTACCATTATTATTCTTATACCCCAAAAGTCCTAAGACACACTGTGAACCATAATCAAATATATTTTTGTCCATTGGTTTACACTGTGGTCCTCTAGGTTTGATGCTAGAACAGGTATGATAATCATGTGCAAAGGGACCAATTTGTTGGTCCATCTTCACCTGCACCTTGGCAATCTGGGTAATGAAAAATCCCTTGGGAATATTAGATACCCAATTTATACAGTTCTGAACTTATTCCTCATTCTCCAGGATTTTGAATTGATTTTGAAAAACTGGTGTTGTTCGACATTTATGAAAAGTAAGGCTGGGATCTTAAAGTTCTTTGATATTCTACTAAAACCATTATTTTCCATCAGCCAGCCTCTTAAATTAACATTATTTTGAAGTCTAGCCAATTCAAAGACTGCAAAATCAACTATGATGCTTGGTGTTTACTGCATCAATTACCATGTACCCGTCCATGAAGTAGCTTAAGACACACAGTAGCTTCCCATCGATGACGACAGTATCACAAAGTAGTGATTCTGCCCGTAAAGTAGCTGGTTTAACCAAGATGCCATGAGGGGCTCTCTCATCCCTTCAGAGATTTCAGTAAACCCATCTAGATCTGTGAGCATCTTAAAAATCCCTAACACTTTTTCTCAGAGGCTTTTCTCTGCCTCCACTCTTGGGTCCACACAATTTAACTCTTGTTCTACTCTGTGATCTAGACACAGGCCGAGCCCTTACACAAGTTTCTATAAATAAATAAGTAAATAAACAAACAAATAAATAAAAGACTTGCACCAAATATTTAATCAGCTCAGTAAATTTCAGCAAAGCTGGGTGCAGGAGTGAGGGGAGGAAGAGTCACGTGGGCAGATGCGAGGCGCTCTCCGCCCTCTCAGTGGCTGCGGCCCCTCCCCTGTCTCTCGGGATGCTGCTCTGGGAAGTTACTGCCAAATTGCTCCCTTTGTCTCAGAAACATTCCGCCCACACCCTAAGCCCTCCGGAGCTCTCTTCTACTCTCTCAGCTCTTATCAGGGTATTTTTCAAAGTAAATACATTTCCCTTTCTAGGAGGAATTCTGGTGCCAACTAATAATAAAATAACGTTCCTCCGCCTTGTTACACGTGATGCACCAGTTTTCATCTTGGGGCCGCTTGCAGTGTTGGGATGGATAGCAGGAGGTTCCGTGTAATTTAGAGCTTGGTAAGCTTGACTTTTACCAAAAATAAAGTAGTTTAAAAATGAAGCGGAGCCACAGGGAGGGGTGCTTAGAGGGGAGGAACCAACAAGTGGTTTTCTACATTTGCTCAAAGGGGAGGCTGTGGATCTGTGAAGTTTGTCACCTCCGGCTTCCAAAGTCAAGTTACATAAAAGAGCAGACCTTTTCACTTTCTAGAGGGTTCTGCAAACTGTCACCATGCATAAGGAGCTTTTGATGCATTTCCTTTAAGTTGCTCGGTGTAATCATAGGGTTTTGCATTTTCTGATCCTCCCCTCTTAATTGAGGGATTGCCACACACAAGATGACATCACAAATTCCTTAGTTTCATTAGAAACAGCCCTTGCTCTGTCCACTTAGGTTAGGGTATGAGAACTGCTTTCTAAAGGAACTACATTTATCTGAAAGCCACAGAAAACTTCTAAATATAGGGTAGCTTTAGGAAACAGCAGGAGCTAGTGCCTTCAGGATACTTTATTTATATGGTATAATGAAATTTGAGTCCTTTGAAATTGACAAGTAGATGTAAGTAAAGGAAAAACTGTCATTTTTTATGGAAACATTTCACGGTACTCTTAGTTTTCACATTGTTACATGTTCCTTGGCTCAGTTGATAATGGGCATGTAAACTGCTTCATGCAATTGAAAGGAGTATAATTTTCAGTTAATTTCGGGGGTGTGATTATTATTCACATATTTATGCATAATTATTATAAACAAACGCCCATAGAATTCATTTATCTGGGCCTATATATCCATGATCAAGCCTCCCTCCGTTCTTTCTTGACCGCTGCTTGGTAATTTCTTTTGACTCACTTTAATCATGTTTTACCATCACATTGCTTCTTAATAAGACAGTCAATTCTTGCCATCCCTCTGCAATGAAATGCTGTTCCTGGAGCTTTATCTGTACAACCTAAATGATTTCTGCAGTCAGTACCACAGAGTTATTTGTCCCAGATGGACAGTGAATGATTGTACTGTTTCTAAAGCAGTTCTCCTTTGCAAATACCCAATTTACAAAGCCTTTCAAAGGTATTAATAATAATAATAGCAATGAGTCTCCTAATTAATTTTCTTTCCTCTGCCTCTGTTTGACCATCTCATGGAAAAGCAGGTGACAAGAATGTAACCTAGAAGAAACAGAAATGACTGTTTTCTCAGCAAAGCTGTTTAGAACTTCAATTGTCTGATTTCCACAACTGCGAATCTCTTCATGTGCCCAGGACCCCTACCAGCTCCATAAAGATCGGGCTCCCAGGGAAGACCACAGAACAGTAGGATCCAATCTACCTAAGTGCAAGTTCAAAAAATAAGGTGACATTTAGATGCATAGGATATGCTTTTGAGAAATACACCATGAATTTATGTTTAGGGCCGTGGAGCGTTCAAACTCTCATCCTGACACCTGACAATACCTGCAAGGAGAATATGCAGATTATGACGCATATTTTTGAGAAACCCCAGGGCCAGTTGCAACACACTGAGCCTTGTTAAAATGTGGATTCCATTCCATTAAATAGACAGTTATTAAACACCTACCACATACAAGGTCTCGTGAGAGTGGCAAGATGAGTAAAGTAGTTCTTTCCCTCAAGAAAGGAATACCTTAGTAGTAAAAATAATTCTGACTAGTATTTACTGAGGGGTTTACCATGTGCCAGATGCCCCACATGATTATCTTATATAATCTTCATGACAACTATTCAAAAGATGATTAAAGAAGACAATTTAGGTGATACAAACAAACTTTATTTAACAGTTCATGAAATGGACAGTTTCTCAGTTTCCTGAAACTGCAAAAAGGGACAGAAGGCAGGAAGCTCTGATAGGCTAGAGAATAAACAACAAGGAAAGACAAATAGAAAATATCTGATTGGCTGGGTCTACATAGTCCGCCTTGTTTGGGGGTGAGAAGGCCCAGAGTTGGCTTGGCGTTTGGGGATTGGCTGACTGGACATCCTGCATTTCTGGTCAAGAGGAACATTCACAGGGACACAAAAGTTATCTCAAGAGGAACATTCACAGGGACACAAAAAGTTATCTCAGTTTCTGTTTGCTGACGTGATACCCGGGCAGGAGCAGCTTCATCTTGAGCCTAGAAATTTGTTTCAGCACAACCTGGAAATATAAGGACTGTTATTATCCCCATTTACAGATGAGAAAACTGAGACAGAGAGGTTAAAAACTGCATCAAGGCCAGAAGAAAGTGCTGAAGCCAGGATTCAAATTCTGAGTCTGCAGCCAGGGTTTCCGTCCTTAGTCCGTCTGCTAGACCCATGATCATGACACAGAGACAGAGATGTGCATGGGGCCTGCGGGGAGTGGGGAGCCCACGACGTGAGAGGGAGAGAAATTTTGAAAAGCTTAGAATGCTTCCTCTCTCTCTCTCTCTCTCTCTGTCTCTTTCTCTGTCTCTCTGTCTCTCTCTCTCTCTCTGTCTCTCTCTCTCTCTCTCTGTCTCTGTCTCTCTCTCTCTCTCTCTCACACACACACACACACACACACACACACACACACACACACACAAGCAGAATGTCCATTCACTTGAACTGAGAAAACTGAGAGCGTTATTAACAAAAAACCAAAAACAACAAAAAAGAGAGAAAAACATTTCCCTCTGCCCATCCTCACCTCCAAATATCGGTTGCCTATTTATTTCAAGTGAAAGGTTTGGGTTGGGGGCTGAATTATCCTGATCATTGCTTAGATTTGCCACTTTACACATATAATCAAATCTTCCCTCCAGACTCACTCTGACAACTGTTATAAGGAAAATGAGCTCCATGGAGTAGAAACAACATTAATCATGCTCATTTTATTCTATTTTCTAAAAATGTCAAGAGTTGATTTCCAACCATGGTCCCCTATTTTATGGGCAAAGTTCCCGGCATCTTCAGTGGGGGCAAGTTTCACACATCAGGTCTAACAGCTGGATTTGTAGGAAAACTTTATTGAATTTAACACCCAAATACATTAAGGTTTTTTCAAAGTTGATTTAAATCCTGATTAGGTAAACATTGGTAACACAGAGAAGAATATTAGATCTCATGCAGTTGACAAAATTCCCATATTTGTTACTGAAGTCATTTATGATTTTTAGGTTGACTCAGATGGAGACACACAGATAACTAGTTAATGCAAACAATAATAACCCCACATGATTAAAAAATAAAGAGAAACAAGATATGAGAAGAAATTAGCCCTAGCAACAGAAAATAACAAGTAAACAAAGCGACCTGCAATCTCCACTTGCCCCAGCCTCACCATTTCCGCTTTCTGAACATATGCACATTTCCGCTAAAAACAAAGTCAAAACCAGTGCTACATCTTAACAACTTCCTATCTTCCTCTTTCATTCCCCCGCTCCCTCCACCAGAGAGAAACCCCAGTGGGTGGTCCTAGGTCTCAGCAGTATCTGTAGATTTGTAGTTCAAACTCTTTTTCTCTAAGAGTTGAGGAAGAGGGTAACAGATGTTCTCTGGTGGCCCTTGCCCTTGCTCTTACGGGGCCACCTCCAAACAGGGCGAGGAGCAGACCCCATTAGGCTCTGTGGGAGCCAAGACTGCACTGTCACACAGCCTCAGAGCAGCACTGAGATCTGGACTCACACTTCCTATATGGCCCTGACTACAGTATTGAAACCCCGTCTGCTTCAGTTACCTTATAAATAAAACACTTACCCCATCAGGGCTTTCAGAAGAATTAAATAAACTCGTTTGAAAAGCAACGTATCAGAGGCGTAGCAGCACTCACCAGCCTCTGTTTGTACAGTTTCTCCCCCACCCATACTCCCAAGTACTCCCAGCTCCCTGCAGCTGAGGACAATATCAAGGGGTCTTTCCTCTCTAGATCAAACTACCTCTTCTGTCCTTCCCTTCTGTCAAAATGACCTATCCTCACACTACCAGAGAATCTGATCCCCACCATGGGGGTTACCTCCCTTTTTCTTTGCTGCATTTTACCTTTGATAATAACAACCTATATTTGCTTAGCCTGGATGGTCTGAATGTTTGCATCACCCCAAAATTCATATGTTGAAACCTAATCCCCAATGCAGTTGTATTTGAAGGTGGGGTCTTGGGAAGGTGATTAGGTCATGAGGGTGGGGCCCTCATGAATGCAATTAGTGCGCTTCTAAAAGAAACCCCAAGAAAGCTCCCTCCTGCCTTCTGCCATGTGAGGACAGAGCAAAAAAAAAAAAAAAAAAGGTCATCTATGAACCAGGAAGCAGGCTCTCATCAGACACCAGATCTGCCGGCACCCTGATGTAAGACTTAGCCTCCAGAAGTGTGAGAAATAAATTTCGGTAGTTCATATAAGCCACCCAGTTAGTGGTATTTTTGTTATAGCAGCCTTAATGGATTAAGACAGCCCCTAACTGTTTACAAAGCACCATGATAGCCAAGTCCTCATTTGATCCTTCTCATGTTCCTGTAAGATAGGCAGGATGGATGTTATTGTTTTCTCTTCATTTTATATAAAGAAATCAAGGGTCCAAGCATTGAAGGAATTTGCTCAAGGTCACATCAAGAAAGAAAAGAGTACAGTCAGGGTTTAATGCCAGGTCTTCTGCTTGAGATCCCTTGCCCTTTTCCACTCTTCATGGATTCATTCAACAATTATTTGTTGTGATGTCAGCTTTGCGCTGAGCACCATTCCAGAGCTGAAGCTGAATCAGAGCAAAGCAGTGTCTCTGCCCTCATGGAGCTTAATTTAAATTACAGTAGATTTATCAAAACTAAATTAATTCTTACATAATAACAAATAACTGACTTGTCTTGCTGAGAGTTATAAGTGCTATGAAAAAAAATGAAGCAGGGGAAGGGGATAAATAGAAAGTGAGTAGATGGGGGTGAAGGAGGAGGCTTTTTTAGATAGGATAGTCATGGAAGACACCTCTGGAGCGGAGACCTCAATCAAGTGAGGGAGTTAGTGATGTGAATATCCATAGAAACAGCATTCCAGGCAGAGGGACCAGCAAGAACAAAGGCCCTGAGGTAGGTGTGTGCTTGGCAGGTTGAAAGAACAGGATATTCATCGTACACTAATTTCACTGGTTGTTATGAGGTGTTTCCTGACAGAAGCATTCTGTGGTCCAGTAACTTTCAGAACCTCTGGGTAAAGCAGAACTTCCAAGAGCCTCTAGCCTATGAAGGCACTCTGCAAATCTGCTCAAGCCAGAGGCAGTGTGCAGCGTTGCACAATGTTGTTCAACCATGGAAACCTTCAAGGAGCATCTCAGGGGATTCTCGTTCCACAGAACACTCTGGAAAATGCTGCACCACACCCTGCTTTTACTGGAAAAAGGAAGCTGGGCTAGGAACTAGAGCTTCAGGCACTGCGTGAAGCCTTTGGAGTTCCCCAGCGGCGGAGGCACAAAGATCGCAGCGGGCAGAGGCCGGCTCCACTTATCCACAGCGGTGAATGTTCAGCCCATCCTGATTTTTGTCAACTATCTGAAACCACTCTTGGCTCCTGTTTCCTGACTGGTGTTTCCCGTGATTTAACCCTGGTTAGCTGATTCCAAGCCCTGCTGACCTTCCTCAGGGCTCTCACTTGGGAAAATGGGACCAGGGCAGAACAGGAACGGTGTATAAATCTGCTTAGATGATGCTTCCCCTCGGGTCGGAGGTGGGAAGCCGGGCAGGGGGGATTTCCAGTGTGCAGTGGGTGGCCTCCCGACAACGGAGGCAGGAATTCCGCTGAGGTCTGTCACGTGCTCTGAGCTCTGGCTGCCTGGGACGCCTCCAGAAGCGATTCAGCTGCTCACAGGTGGGCGATGCTGCAGGAGGAAGACTCCTGTTCGGCCGGAAGACTGCCCGCTGTGAAGAATGCGGATCACTGCCTCACTTGGGAAGTATTCCCAAGCCCTCTACAAGCTATGAAGCCGGGAAATGAAGGGGAAGCAGCTGGAGTGGGCCAGGCCGAGCGGACAGCCCGGAGAGAGGGTGAGAGGGCCAGGCAGGGGCCAGACTCAGGGAGCCCAGCAGAGGTCAGCTGGGCCTGCTGCCTCAGAGGCTGTGAGGGGGCAGTGGCTGGTCCCCAGGATATCACCCCGCAGGCTTGGACCAAGTCACATCAGAAGAGTGCCAGCAGGAGTCATCTGTTGGCTAAAAAAAAAAAAGAAAAACAAACTGTATAAATAGACCTTGATTCCAGATGTTGCCTGCTCTTAAAATACATAAAATGTGAGTGATCAAGTGTAAATACCAAATGAATTCTTTCTTTGAGGACTTTCAAAGGAATCTTTCAAAAGATCTGGCTAAGAAGTTGACCACAGATTAACAAATACATCCTACATAAAATTAGAATTTTTTTCATTATGATGCCTTGTCACAGGAGTTAAAAAGTTGACTCGGGACTATGATCTATGCACAACTGAGAAATCCTGCTGAAGACAGCAAATGCCAGATGCCCGAGATCAGAAAGTGTGAGCATTTTCTCTTCGTGTGATATAATAGATAATGTTAAAGATAAAGTAACTGTTGTAGCTTTTATTGTGTTGAGAACTTGCCGGACACCAGACACTTCACACACGCATTTAAAAAAATTTTTTTATTGAAGTACAGTCGATTTACAATGTTGTGTTAGTTTCCAGTAAACAGCAAAGTGATTCAGCTAGGGTTAGGGATATATATATATATATATATATATATATATATATATTCTTTTTTCAGATTCTTTTCCATTGTAAGTTATTATAGGATATTGAATGTAGTTCCCTGTGCTATACAGTAGGTCCTTGTTGTTTAGCTATTTTATCTATGGTAGTGTATATCTGTTAATCCCAAACTCCTAATTTATCCCTCCCTCCCAGTTTCCCTTTGGTAACCATAAGATTGTTTTCTATGTCTGTGAATCTGTTTCTGTTTTGTAAATAAGTTCATTTGTATCATTATTTTAAGATTTGACATATAAGTAGTATCATATGATATTTATTTTTCTCTGACTTACTTTATTTAGTATGGTAATCTCTAGGTCCACCCATGTTTCTGCAAATGGCATCATTTCATCCTTTTTATGGCTGAGTAATATTCCATTATGTATATATCATATCATCTTTACCCATTCAGCTGTCCATGGACAGTTAGGTTCCTTCCATGTCTTGGCTGTTGTAAATAGCGCTGTTGCGAACATAGGGGTGCATGTATCTTTTTGAATTATAGTTTTGTCCAGGTATATGCCCAGAAGTGGGATTGCAGGATCATGTGGTAACTGTATTTTTAGTTATTTGAGGAACCTCCATACTGTTTTCCATAGTGGCTGCACTAACTTACATTCCCACCAACAATGTAGGAGGGTTCCCTTTTCTCCACATCCTCTCTAGCACTTATTACTTATAGACTTTTTGATGATGGCCATTCTGACTGGTCACACGTAGCATTTTTAATGTTTACAAAAGCTAACATTACTATGCTTGTTTTACAAATGAAGAAACTGAGGTTCAGAAAGGTTAAGTAACATGTCCAATGTCACAAGGTTAATTAAGTGGTTGGTCTGGGGTGCAGACCCCAATGTCTGACTGGAAAGTCACTCTTTCTTCTATCACCTACTGCCTATGTTACCACATAGGTAGCACCGTAGGGTAGATAGAACTGAGGACGTGAAGTCCAAGAGATAATTAAATTACTTCCTAGTATACCCATCCACCCACCAGCAATTTATAAAATACATTGCTTTGCTATCTTCTTTGTCAGATGTTGGGAAGGTCAATAATTATTTGCATGGTGCTTTGAGAGAATTAGAAGAAAAATGCTAGCTTAAAAAAATTATTCTGCCACGAGATGGATCAGACATAAACTGGACTGGTTTGACTGCTCTGTCACCCACATGTCAGTAACTTTGGGCCCTTACGTGAAGCTGCTGGTTTAAATATCCCTGCGAGATATTAAAGGTATCCCAGCCATAGTCACCACCTTGCCAGCTTCTGGGAAAGTTGGTGTTCTTCTCATTCTCCCCTGCTCCTCAAACTGCCCTTTAATTCTGAACACTCTTTCAGAAGCAGGTAAAAAAAATGCAATCACATAATTATCAAATTGAACTCTGCAGGATCTATGTGAAAACCTCATGGATCTTCATACGCTTGATCACTTCTTTTTATATAAATTTATTTATTTTATTTATTTATTTTTGGCTGCGTTCGGTCTTCGTTGCTGCGCGCGGGCTTTCTATAGTTGCAGTGAGAGGGGGCTACTCTTCGTTGCGGTGAACAGGCTTCTCATTGCTGTGGCTTCTCTTGTGCGGAGCATGGGCTCTAGGCGTGCTGCACGCAGGCTCAGTAGTTGTGGCTCACAGGCTTCGTTGCTCCGCGGCTTGTGAGATCTTCCCGGACCAGGGCT
This sequence comes from Aethalodelphis obliquidens, assembly GCF_003676395.1. Lineage (NCBI taxonomy): Eukaryota > Metazoa > Chordata > Mammalia > Artiodactyla > Delphinidae > Aethalodelphis > Aethalodelphis obliquidens. The sequence goes on from NW_020837952.1 coordinate 16,928,218, forward strand.
CGAACCCATGTCCCCTGCATTGGCAGGCGGATTTTTAACCACTGCGCTACCAGGGAAGCCCGGGTGATCACTTTTTTCTGTCCTTCCAACATATGCTCCCAGAGCTAAATGTTACTCGTGTTCTTAACTAAAGATGAGCTAAATCCTTTCTGTTTAATTTGCTCTTATTTTAATAATGTATTCAATTATTCAATTCATAAGCCTACTACTGTGTGCCAGCTACATGTTCCCACAAAAAAAGGGGGGAAAGGGGATTGGTTCCCACAAAACAATCAGCCATTGGAGTTGCTTTTGCATTTTGTTCTTGTTAAGGAGATTGTGCCCTTACACATTTTTCACCTACGTGTCATTGCAGTACACAACCGGGGCTGGAAATAGTGCCTAAACTCTCAACCACAGTGATAGTTTGACTAGTATATAGTTCATATAATCCCCCCAGGTTGCCGAGGTAATCTAACTGCAGTTAACTAGTAGTAGCTGTGTAAAAGACACAAAAGAGAAAACATGCTTTAGTTACGTCAATATAATATGCACACTGATATTCATGATCATGTCTTAGAAAGAGTAAAGCATTATAAAAACACTTTCTGATAGTTTTTATTAACGGTCTCTATTCCCATACTATGCCCATATATTGAAAAGATCTACAGTTGAAAGAGAAATTGAGAGACAAATTAATTCATTTACATAAAAGTACCAAGAAAGTTAATAACAGTATGCAGTCTGGAATCTAGTTCAATTTAAGTTCAACATTAAAGCTACTGCATAAAAATTCTTTGTAGTAAAATGAGCTTTAATTTTCAGAGGCTTTGTAGCCATTATTGTAATCATTCAAGGTTAAAAGCAAAAAGACAGAGAAAAAAAAAAAAAAAGCTTGCCCTTGTTTGCAAAAAATGTAGCAAATTTCCTTTCAATCTTTTCCCTACTTCAATTAACTGAAACCAAGTCTTTTCCAACCCACTTCTAAGCAACTATACCCACTCTTACCTGCCTACCATCTGAATGGTTGCAGCTTTAAATGATTTCTTTTAGCATTTGCACCCAAAGCAACATCCATTTTTATGCATGGGCGGAGTTAGTGCTATAATCTGAAGACAGTAGAATAACTTCCCTTTGGCCCTGATAACCTGAACTGTGGAATTCTTCTACGAAAAAATGCATTTCTTTGGGTGAAGATATTGTCTCCTGTTAAAACATAAATATTCACTTTTTATCATGCATTGGAATCACCTGTAGAGTTTTAATCTATTAAAAGACAGATTTCTGGGCCCCATACCCAGAGTTTCTCATTCTTTAGGGTAGGGCCCCAAATTTTGCATTTCTAACAAGTCCCTGGGTGATGCTGATGGTCTTTGTCCAGGGACCACACCTTGAGAACTTAGTATATATCAGTTCTGCACATCTGGGGAGATATCGCAACTGGTGCCATTAGGGGGAAATAAGATATGAGCCTGGGACTGTGAGCATACGTAGGGCTATACGCAGAGCTCTGAGCAGCAAATCGTCATGGATAGGGTAGATATAAAAGAAACAGTGTCAGGAAGCAGCATCATAAAAAGAACAAGAAACACTGAAGACACAATGGGAGAAAGTACTTGTGAGAAAAATATCACCACTTACAATTTACAATTTGGATGCTTGATGAAGCAGTTTACAAGAAGGAAAATAGCTTCCCTGGTATTAAACTTAGAATACTAACACTGTCTAGGGTCCAAACATTAATTGCATTTGTGCTTTGCTGAAAAAGGGCATTCCCAGGTTAAACAGAAGAGTAAAATGTGCAGGTGTGTCCTAGTCAGTGCTTGAATAATCAAAAGGTGAACAGCGCTTCTTGAAATCATGGCTGGCTAATGTTTATATTTTGATAGCTTTAGTCCTTTCTCTTTTTTAGTCTCTTTTCTTTTTTTAGTTCCAGCTTCTCTTCCCTAATTGCCTTTCCTTGAATATTACTTCACTCTTCTAAAAAACATAGTTGAGGCCTTCCCTGGTGGCACAGTGGTTGAGAGTCCGCCTGCCGATGCAGGGGACACGGGTTCGTGCCCCAGTCCGGGAAGATCCCACATGCCGCGGAGCAGCTAGGCCCGTGAGCCATGGCCGCTGAGCTTGCGCATCCGGAATCTGTGCTCTGCAACGGGCGAGGCCACAACAGTGAGAGGCCCGCGTACCGCAGAAAATAAAAAATAAATAATATAAATAAAAAACATAGTTGAGTATTTTTAGGGAAAAATCATTTAGGTCATCAGTCTTTTCTTTGTATATATTCTTGAAGTCTCTCAGAGTTCAAAAAAGAGCCACTTTCTTTTTCTTTGTGAGCCTCTTGTCTCATTAAAAAGGAAAAAAATACGTGAACGGGGTTACAAAAATTACGTAAGTGTAACATTTGGCAACGTAATACTTTTAACACTCTTCCCACCTCACCGCCCCCCGAACAATGTGATAGTCACAAGACAATTGCAGGATTTATTCTAAAACAATAATTCATGGGGATTAGATACACAGTGATAATATACACATTTAAAGTCGTAGACTGCATCTGGCACTGAGACTCTACATATGACCACACTTGGCGGTGGCACATCAAAACTCCAAATTTCACGTTATTTGTGAATATGACTATTCCCAGCCATGAAAAGACCTTATTCCCTATGAGGGAAAAATATACTTGACAATGTGCTTTCTTCTAGAGCAAGGAAGAAAACGGTAGATTTAGATTTTGGATTTCCAATTTGACCACTCAAATCTCACAAGAAGAAGGCAGCTTGAGTCTGAGTTCCTTTGAAAGCATCATCCCATCGAGAAGAATTTATGATGCAATATGCAGTTATTTCTCCCATACTGTCCAATCAAACAATTTAAACCCTGAAAACAAAAGAAGCCTTTACCATGCCAGTCAAGTCAATGGCAGAGCACAAGCGTATTCATATTATTCATTTGTCAAATGTTATGATAGTAGCAACATAAAAAATTTAACTTAATATCCTAACATCATTTCTGGAATTGTTAAAATATTACAGAAATATGGTTTAAAATAAACTGCCTATGAGGCATTTTTCTAAGAGGAAAAAATTCTACAAATGTTTATGGCTCCAGATGATTTTCAGTATAATTGTCAGTTGATACATATCATGATTCTACCAATTACATAAATTTGAGCCTCATTATTAAGCAATGGTTTCCTTAATTTTAAAATATGGCGAACAAATGATTTTTCATCCTAGCTTTAAAATTGTCAAAGGCAACCTAGCACCACGTTTCTTTGTCTGTTTACAAAATGTATGGTTCAGTTTCCTTCAACCTTTCAGCTCTGCTAGAAATGCTGGGCAACAGAAAAGAATGAGTTCACGACTCAACCAGCTTATTAGGCTACTCTTTGCAGTGACTGTAATATACTGCCGTCAGTCTCATTTTTATGGTGCTGATAAAGGAAGGTAACCTGTACAAAGGAGTTAGTTAAATGATCCAAAATGTCATTGCTCAACACTGGAGATGCATTAATTTGTAGTCCTATAATTGGAAAACAAGATATGAAGTCTTTAGGGGCTGGCTGGCCAGCTGGTCAACCAAATAGAATACCATTATTACAGCAAAAGGAAATGTCATACAGCTCTTCTCTAAGTGCAGCACAAGATTTATTTTTCAAACCCTTTTTTTTTTCTTTTTTATTGGTTCATTTGCAGGTTTTGTTTGCTTTAGCTTTTAGCTAAAACATGCTTTACAATGACTGTGTCCGTTCTGCAAATTATCTGTACTCATTTCCAAAGGACAGTTTCTCTGCTTAGCAATCTGAAGTAATGTTTGTGGTCACTTTGGAACGTAGCACAGTTAATGAGATTACTGCTAAATCAATAACACAATGAAATGCAGGGGAACTCTAGTTCTATGCATTTCCTTCTTGTGACATTATTTGACAGCCTATGAACCCATTGTTTCAAGTAGTTATAGAAACCATATAATTTATAGAAACTATACAAATTGAGATACATAAACATAGAAAACAAAATGTGTTGGGGGATTAAAATCTATATTTAGGGATTAGAGAAAAATTTTGGTAAAATGACAAAAATAATATTGAGACGTGATTAAACAGAGGTACTGGCAGGTAAGGCATTATTCCACATTGAGTGATTATACAAAAAGCAAAAATACCATAGGAAACACATTTGATAGACTGGAGACTCATTCGAGATTCCCCAAAAAAGGAGTAAAAGCATGTACATATAGGGCTTCCCTGGTGTTGCAGTGGTTAAGAATCCACCTGCCAATGGAGGCTTCGAGCCCTGGTCTGGGAAGATCCCACATGCCGCGGAGCAACTAAGCCCGTGCACCACAACTACTGAGCCTGTGCACCTAGAGCCCATGCTCCGCAACAAGAGAAGCCACCGCAAAGAGAAGCTCTCGCACCGCAAGGAAGAGTAGACCCTGCTCGCTGCAACTAGAGAAAGCCCGCGTGCAGCAACGAAGACCCAAACACAGCCAAAAATAAAATTTTTTAAAAAATGTACATATAACCACTCCAGACCTCAACAAAAATGAACATATATTATTACATAGAAAACTGTAAGGTTAAAAAGTAAATCTGATTATTCTTGAGAATGAGAGATACCTTGTTTTCAAAAATCCTGGCAGAAAATTAAGTATTTACTGTGGAAAAGATCTAGTTTTGCGTAAGATAGTGTATTCAACTAAAAAAAGGTATGGACCAAACATATTTTCATCATCTTGTGACAATAAGTTTAAAGACGGAGGGACCAAACTGAACAAGACTTTTTTGGGGGTTTTTTTTTTGGTTTTTGGGTTTTTTTTAAGGGAGAGGAGGGAAGAAAAATAGACCAAAGAAAAGATTGTGATAAGGTTTCTGAAATATCAGAAGATTTACATAGTCACCCCAACCAGGGCCCTCCCAGTGATGTCAGAAACATTGTTTGTTGAAATCAAATTCTCCTCCGCTTCACATGAGAGGCCTTTTAATTTTGAGTACGAGTCTGTAGTGGTTAAATCAAACCAGCTAAAGTAAATTCTAACCATCAAGCTGTGAAATGTTGAAGACTCCTCACATTCAGTAAATAATTTCTGTGTGTTTCTACGAATTCACAGGAGAAAACATAAAACTATGAGATTCTCCTAATGACACACAGGACATCACACACGCACTTCATTTCCTGCGTATTCAAGAAGCTTTCCCAAATGTGGCTTCCACAGCATCATTCAGTCCCTGGCGGAATTCCTAATTCTGCCTCTCACCTCTATAGTTCAGCCATAATTGAGAACAGCTAGGATGCAAATCAACCTGAAGCCAATTCATGGCAATCATGAGTGCCTTGATCTCCAGGAGAGCACTCTCAAAAAGCCTTCCCAGATAAGCAAGGGAGAAGGACCCTGCCTTCTAGATTCTCTTCTCTCTAGGATTAAGCTTTATGGTAAGATTTACCCAACCCAAACCCTACACTACCCATCCTACCTCAAGCAGTTGGAAACTACTACACAGGAGTACTTTGGCCATCCTTGTTGAAAAGGGAAATGTTTATGCAAAGCCAAGACATTTTCTTACTGACCTCATCCCAACTCAGGGACCCTTTATTATCCATTACATGATGCTGCTTCCACAAAGGAGTTAGGTAGATGAAACCAATTGAAACCCAATCAAATCTAGAGAAGAACTGTGAAATTGTATAAAAATGTGGCATTATTCCACCGCAATTTGTTAATTATGCTGATGTAGAATCATATAGATACTTACCCTCTAAAAAATGTAAAGACAAAAATTTTTAATTCTTTTTTTAAAAATTATTTTACCCAATTTAACTAGTTCAATTTTTTTTTTTTTTCTTTTGCGGTACGTGGGCCTCCCACTGTTGTGGCCTCTCCCTGTTGTGGCCTCTCCCGTTGCGGAGCACAGGCTCCGGACGCGCAGGCTCAGCGGCCATGGCTCACGGGCCCAGCCGCTCCACGGCATGTGGGATCTTCCCGGACCGGGGCACGAATCCGTGTCCCCTGCATCAGCAGGTGGACTCTCAACCACTGCACCACCAGAGAAGCCCCTAACTAGTTCAATTTTTAAAAAATTCATCTATGTGCCCAACAGCATGGTAGGCACTAGGGAAAGAGATGAACATTACATGACAAATTCAGTACTAAAAAATTGTGTCCTGGAGGAGATTGGCAAGAAAGTCAATGATAACCATATAGTATAGCAAGTACTCTACTAGAGATTTGTGCAAGAAGTTTTGGGAATATACTAGAGGGCATGGATTGAAGGGTCAAAATGTGTCCGCTGAGTACTTACACTGAATACTGAAGAATAAGTGTAATACAGCTAAGGAAATGAAGGGGAAAGAATTTCTATGCAGTGGGAACTGCATGAGCAAAATCACCAAGGGGAAAGTGTATGGTACTTCAAAGGGACTATTAGAATAATGTTGTGGCTGGGAGCACAGAGGACACAAAGGAAAATAAGGCTAGAAGAGACAAGAGTAGATACTAAAGGATGCTGTATGCCATGCTAAGGAGTTTCCCTTTGGTCCTGAAAGTGCTAGTGAAGGATTTTCAGCAGAGGAGTTACAGTCTTTTTGGCTTTAGGAAAAAGAAATATTAGTGTCTATAAAAAGGATTGAATTGTAGTAGGGCAAATCTAAAGCAGAGAGATCAGGTAGGATACCAGAGGCAGTTACTTCTCCAGGGACTCACAGTGGAGCTACAGGTTAGCAGGGTGATTCAAAGGCCAGAAAATAGTCAACAAGATCTAACGATCATTTTGTAATGGAGCTGGGGGGAAATCAAGTCTAGGATTTACTTCTATTTCTGGTTTGGGCACCTAAGAGAGGAACTAGAGAATGCAAAGTAGATTTGAGAAGAAAGATGTTCACTTCAGGATACTTTGACTTTGAGGTCCCTGAAGACACCCAAGGGAAGGTGCCAGGGAAATGGTTGGATATGCCAATTCAGAGCTCAGAGGAGCTGCCTGGTGGGAGGTACCAAACCAAGAGTCAACTGTATACAAAATGAAAGCCAGGGGTGTGGATGAGATGACCCAGAAAGAGTGTATACCATTAGAAGAGGGCCAAGGAGAGAACCTTGGAATCATAAACAAAATTAAGTTTTTTTCAGGCTAATGGATTTTGTTTGGAAGTGTTTCTCAGGTAACAATTCATGATTAAGGTTAATGATATACAAATAATAATCTAATATTCTTTCAATATTTCATGCATTGGGACTAGCACAAGATGGTGGTTTCCTCACTGCAAACCCAAATGTCCCTGCCAATGTCAATTACTGCAGATCCCAGTATGGGAACTACCTAGGAACCATCAATTCAAATACCACTGCGGAAGTATTTCAGGGAATTCATGAGACCAGATTTATTTTCATGGCAAAACTAAGGCATTATTTGTCTTTTTCACTCTATTGATATTTACAATGACATTGGACAAAATTGCTGGCACTTTAGTGCGAATCAAGGAAGTGACATTAACTGTAATAATAGTCATGGCATTCATCACTTCCATGCCTTCACAGCAAAAAAAAAAAAGAAGAAAAAAAGGTGCTGCTTCCACTTAAGAATGTCCTTGATGAAGTAAAAAGTATTAGTTTCTTACACCTCGACCTCTGGGTACATTTTGTGTGATGAAATGGAAAGTACGCATAAAGCACTTCTGTATACCAAAGTATAATGACTGTCTCTAGAAAAAGCATTTGTACAATTGTTTGAGTTGCGAGACTGTACAAGCCACTTTTTTTCATGGACCACCATTTTTATTTAAAAGAACAACTGACAGAAAAACCATCATGATTCAGACCTGGGTATTTGGCAGACAATTTCTCAAAAAAGGAATGAAGTGAAACTGTCACTTCCAGGAAAATACCTCACAGTATTTGTTGCCAATGATAGAATTCAAGGATAAAGTGAAAAGAGTTATGGAAAATTTATGTCCACCACATTAAGCTTGACAGCTTCCCAATGCTTAAAGACTTTCCTGATGACATCAATGGTGACATTAACAAATGTAATTTTTTTGATATTGTATGATATATTGTGTCAATCTTTGAGATATTTGCATAATTCAGTGAACCAATATTTTCCAAATGACCAACGAATGGTGTTACAAAATCAAAATTTGTAAAAGATTCATACAAAGTATGAGATAAACCAATAACCTTTTTTTTTTTTCGGCTGCATTGGGTCTTTGATGCTGCACAGGCTTTCTCTAGTTGCGGAGAGTGAGGGCTACTCTTTTGTAGTGTGCAGGCGTCTCACTGTGGTGGCTTCTCTTTTTTGCGGAGCACAGCCTCTAGGCGCATGGGCTCAGTAGTTGTGGCTCGCAGGCTCTAGAGCACAGGCTCAGTAGTTGTGGCGCACGGGCTTAGTTGCTCTGCGGCATGTGGGATCTTCCTGAACCAGGGCTCGAACCCATATTCCCCGCATTGGCAGGCGGATTCTTAACCACTGTGCCACAAGGGAATTCCCCAAACCACTGACTTTTAATGTAACAGCACAAAATGTTTATTGCTATGGGTTCAGATCACAACTAACCTTTATGTTAACATGTAAAAGTTTTATGATTGTTCTTTTAAATAGTTGCAAATTTCTCAGTTTTAATTTTGAATATGGTAAATATTGATAGATATAACTTACAAAGACAAAAACTTTGGAGGCCTCTACAGTTTTTAAGAATTTAAAAGGACCCTGAGACTAAAGAGGTTGAGAACCATTTTCTTAGGGAAAAACAAAACAGGTTTTAGAAAGAAGGATCTTCTCACTGCCCCATTGCCCAGTCTTCCCTTTTCTCCCACCTTCTCCAGCAGCCTTGCCTAAGCAATCTTTAGAAATGTCCATCTAATTCTTCCATCTGCTGGCTATCTTTGTCTGCTTCTCCCATATACCATTCAGTGGCAGGTCATGGCTTTATTACAGAGGAAATTCTGCACTATCAAATGGAGAACCTGCCCTTCTCGGAAGCTGCTCTGACCTACTACAACAAAAATATCTTCTCACTCTAATGAATACATTTTTTTCTCCCACAATATTTTTAGAATCATTAAGAACTGTGGCCATTTTTCTATGACTCTAGCCCATTGTTGTATTAGCTAAGCTGTTCAAATGAAAGATAATTATTGGGACCTCTCCTGGTCAATAAAATTTCATTAGATCATCTCCATGCACGTGTTGAACTTGAATTATTGTGGTTTCGTCATATGTGTAAATACCTTACAATGAGTAAGTTGTTCTGGTCCTAATCAATGAAAGTAAGGAGAAATTTATACTTATGAGCAAATATTATCCTTAATGAACCATCTACTTGCCTAACTTGTGTTTAATGCTGGTGCAAATGTTTTAACTTAAGAATAACTTGCTACAGGGCTTCCCTGGTGGCGCAGTGGTTGAGAGTCCGCCTGCTGATGCAGGGGACACGGGTTCGTGCCCTGGTCCGGGAGGATCCCACATGCCGTGGAGCGGCTGGGCCCGTGAGCCATGGCCGCTGAGCCTGTGCGTCTGGAGCCTGTGCTCCACAACGGGAGAGGCCACAACAGTGAGAGGCCCGCGTACCGCAAAAAAAAAAAAAAAAGAAAAAAGAATAACTTGCCACCGATATATGTACATGAATGTTTCCTATGTTTTCTTCCTCTTCATTCAATCCATATTTGAGTAAAATGAATTTCCTCTGCCCTCATTCTATTATGTTGCATTGAGATCATTTCATTTCTAAGACATGCAGCCAGTGTTTTGGGACCTCACATAGCAATTTCCATTTCACAGGTACCCATAAAATTCATTCTGACAGACACTGAATTGACAATTGGCCCATATAGCATATATTCCAACATGCTTCTAGCATAGGTTGTAAAGGCAAAAGCTCTATTTCTTAGATTCTTGAAGCTAGGGTTCTGGATTGATTGAGCATCTACCAATCAGATCCAATCATGCGGGAACTGATTTTGGAATTAAGTGAGGGGAGAAAGAGCACAGGGCACCATTTAGTGTGGATCAGGCTGGATCTGATATAGGCTGCAGCTGTGTGACCCTGGAGCTAGGACCTCAAACAAGACTCATGGTTTAACAGATGGTTTCTTGATCATGGCAGGAGCAGCAGTGCAATCCTCTGGGGGCTTTGGTAGTTGTCCATTGAAGCTCAGCCTAGGGGCTATTTCTTCAGCTCCCTCTCCCCAGTGATTCTGTAAGCCATTTAAAATCCTGCAATACCTTCCATTCTGCTTCTGCTTGTTAGAGTTGATTCTGTCCTATCAATAGTGACCAAGACTAAGGCATTGTTTATCAGACATGATACTATCTTTGAAAATCACTTTCTTTACCCATATCACAATTATAGGACATGTAGCTGGCATCATGTAATGGTTTGATGACACAATAGTTTAATTTCTACCTGGACTCAGAAAATGCATTATCAGAAGTTGACAGGTCAATATAGAGATGGGATTGTTTCTTGGCTCAGGGTTTCAGGTGTGACTGGTTTACTGGGAGATCTGCTGAACCTACTGTTCTCTGATTACAGCTTCAGGCATCCTGCAGACACAACATACCTTGCATTTATGCAATGCTTTTATAGTTAGCTGTAAAAGCACTTTCACAGTTAAGGTTCACAACAAATGGAAAGCACCAGGAAAAGAATGGTCACATCCACATTAAAAATGAAAGAACTAGGGCTTCCCTGGTGGTGCAGTGGTTGAGAGACCGCCTGCCGATGCAGGGGACACGGGTTCGTGCCCCGGTCCAGGAAGATCCCACATGCTGCGGAGCAGCTGGGCTCGTGAGCCATGGCCTCTGGGCCTGTGCGTCCAGAGTTTGTGCTCCGCAACGGGAGAGGCCACAACAGTGAGAGGCCCGCGTACCGAAAAAAAAAAAAAAAAAACACGAAAGAACTAAACTTTCAAGAAAGCTCAGTAATTTGTTTAAGGTGGAGGCAGGGATAGGACCCAGGGCATTTGTCTGCTAGTCCGATGCTCTTTCTCGAGTGCTTCTCTGAAGCATGTATATACCCAAGTCCTCATGTATATACTGTCATAGGAACCATAGCTGCCACCTAGTATCCATTCTCTTTTCTTCTTTAGAAGTAAAACTCCAGTTTAATTGGAGGCAACAAGACACCTAATTATGAGATTACATTTCCCAGTCTCCCTTAAACCTGGGTGGGGCAGTGTGACTAAGTTCTGGTCAATGAAATATAAGCAGAAGTGTTGAATAGCTTACTTACTGAGAAGGCTGCTAGAAAGAAGCCAAGTCAGCTGAGAGAAGAACTCTCTTATCTTTCTGTTTGAAAAAAAATTTATTTTGTTAATGTTTCCAAGTTTCTCTCCTTGGCCCTCTCTTTTTTTTTTTTTTTAATTATTTTATTTATTTATTTTTGGATGTGTGTTGGGTCTTCGTTTCTGTGCGTGGGCTTTCTCTAGTTGCGGCGAGCAGGGGCCATTCTTCATCGCGGTGCGCGGGCCTCTCACTGTCGCAGCCTCTCTTGTTGTGGAGCACAAGCTCCAGACGCGCAGGCTCAGTAGTTGTGGCTCACGGGCCTAGTTGCTCCACGGCATGTGGGATCTTCCCAGACCAGGGCTCGAACCCGTGTCCCCTGCATTGGCAGGCAGATTCTCAACCACTGTGCCACCAGGGAAGTCCTTGGCCCTGTCTTAATGGTATTCGCTAGATCAGGGCCATCTCACACACCCCTGGTCTGGGTGCCCATCATTTTACACACAGTGAGCTCCTGGCCCTGTACCTCTCACCAGGCACTTCCTCTGAGCTCTGAGCCAGCATTTCTAACCATTTCCCTGGCACTTTCCTTTGGATGTCTTCTGGCACCTCAATCCAAGATGTACCAAATTGAACATCTTTCTCCTCAAACCCTTCCTGCTACTTGAATGCAGATGTTATGGCAAGAACTCAATTAGCCATATTGAATCATAAGACTAGACATCACTTGCTAACGATGGAGTAGCAAAAAGACAGAGGGAGCCTGGGACAGTGACTTTACAGAGGTGTGCTACTCGTAGACTTCTTACCTCTGAACTTTTTTTTACACAAGAGAAAATAAATATCTATTTTGTTTAAGCTACTGTGATTTGGGGTTTCCAATTATATGCAGCAGATCTTAATCCTAACTGATACACATAATTTTCCTAAATCATTTCTATTTTAAGGTTATGTTTTTTTAAAATAAATGCTGTCACCAATGAGTAATCAGAGAAGGGTGTGATTGTCTCAAGATAATAGCTGTCCCAAGTTCAGAGTCAACCTCTGGATATGTTGTTAGATCCATATGAAATTTGGAAGAGTAAAAGCTGTATGCATCTTTAAGAATATGCTAACTTGAGTCAGCATATTATACATGTTATGTATTCCCCTCAGTCTTGGTATAGGAGGACTTATACAGAAATCCACAATCCACCTGGATTCATGCCTGGTATATTGTGGATAGAAGCACCTTGGCTATTGACCCCTGGGACCTGCTTACATCCCTGGCCATGGGCGGGCTGGCTGGTCTTCTTTATGTTCAAGAGTTCTGACTCAGATCTCTTAGACTGAAGGTCAATCATCCTTGCTGAAAGCTGGAAAGGTTAATGAGGCTCTCTTCCTCTTTCATAAGATGTTCTGGACACCACACAGAGAGTTTGGCCTAGAGGCTACATTTGACCAGAGTGCCCTCAGGTATAATTCCCTGTGCTATACAGTAAATCTTTGCTGCTTTTCTACTTTATATATACTAGTTTGTATCTGTTAATCCCATACTCCTAATTTGTCCCTCCCCACCCTCCCTCTCCTCTTCAGTAACCGTGTTTGTTTCTATGTCTGGGAGTCTGTTTCTGTTTTGTATATAGATTCATTTGTACTATTTCTTAGATTCCACATATAAGTGATATCATATAGTATTTGTCTTTCTCTGACTTATTTCACTAAGCGTAATATTCTCTAGGTCCATCCATGTTGCTGCAAATAGCAATATTTCATTATTTTTTACGGCTGAGTAATATTCCATTGTATATATACACAACATCTTAAGCCAATCGTCTGTTGATGGGCACTTAGGTTGCTTCCATGTTTTGGCTATTGTAAATAGTGATGCTATGAACATTGGGGTGCATGTATCTTTTCTAATTAGAGTTTTTGACTTTTCTAGATATGTACCCAGGAGTGGAATTGCTGGATTATATGGTAGTTCTATTTTTAATTTTTTAAGGAACCTCCATTCTGTTTTCCCTAGTGGTAGCACCAGTTTGCATTCCTACATGTACGAGGGCTCCCTTTTATCTGGTAGAGCCCTTTTAGAAAAATGTTTTCAAATCTATGAAATTAAAGTAATAGGATTGCAAGCCAATAATATCCAAGTACAGTTATCAACATATTTTTTGAATTTGATATTGTAATATATGTGCTTCTTTATTAAAGCACTAAATTTTAAGATGTACAATAATGTCAAATAATTACGATGACTTAAAGTAGAGAGGAGGATAAATGATATTTTGTGACATTGGTAACAACTGTAATATAAAGGGAAAATACCTATGATTTCTATTGAAGACAGAATCACAGGTATTATCAATAGGTAATACTATTGTGGTTTGTAGCCTACCTTCACAAGGAAAGGAAATTCTAAGTTTCAGCTAGAGATGAGTGAAAATAAATATATGGATTTTTTTCCAGTCAGGTCCATGGAACACTTAATTCTAACACAGTTGCCTTGGGAGTCTATGACTCCCAGGTTAAGAACCCTACTTTAGATCATGAAAGGATCCTCGTGATTTCTGCATTCCATCAGAGACCACGTAGGAGTTCTTGATTGTGAGACGATTAATGCCTGACAGGATTGGTCCTGGATTTTAGCACCTTTCACAGTTCAAGAACCTTGTGAAAGCTGTAATGTATGGATGTCTGATTCCAGTCACTGTCATCCAGAGAGGCCTGTGTTGTAAAATGTTAATTCCACTGCAAATGACAAATGACATCAGATTGCAGTTATAGGCCAGTGCATGGATTCAAGGAAAAGTGAACTACCAGCCAGCCCCTTGAGGATCTCTTTAGTGGCTCATTGAGACCCAGGAAAATGGCTATACATTTTCTCTGGACAGATTATGTTTTGGCTTATCTGCAGATAAGAGACCCCAGTCTCAAAGGCCTTATTTGGTGCATCCTTCTGAACATTAAAGTCAAATATGAAACTAAGAAAAATAATAAAAATCAAATTCTTTCAAAAATTCCCCATAAACATTAAGCTCTACTCCCCAAACTCCAGTTTAGTGAAAGAAATTTCTACAATAAAGTGGTGCTTGACAAGAACAGTTGAAGAAAATAGTTCTGGTGTCTTTGTCTACTATTAAGGAGACATACCCAAGTAAGAGATGATCAAGTTCTCATCACAAAGAATATGTTTGAAATTTTTTCAAAAATACAGGAGATCTGGGGCTTCCCTGGTGGCGCAGTGGTTGAGAGTCCGCCTGCCGATGCAGGGGACACGGGTTCGTGCCCTGGTCTGGGAAGATCCCACATGCCGCAGAGCGGCTGGGCCCGTGAACCATGGCCACTGGGCCTGCACATCCGGAGCCTGTGCTCCGCAACGGGAGGGGCCACAACAGTGAGAGGCCCGTGTACCGCAAAAAAAAAAAAAAAGTCTTGTGGGGATTAAATGTGATATTACCTCCAAAGTTCTTGGCATAGTGTCTGGCATATATTAATGCTCAGGAAATGATAGTTTGTATCAGAAATAGTAGGAGCATTAGTATTGGCATTTAATAATATTGGAATTGGTGTTTGGCATCAGCATTAATAGAATATTGGTATTAGTAAGGGCATCTGTATTGTTTTGGATATCAATATTCATATCAGTATATATGATGTTATCCTGGAACACCCACCAGGGTGAGGAGCCCCTCCTTAATATGCTGTTGCTCTGAGGAACTCCTTTCCTGCCTTGCCTCAAAGAAGATGAGGGCTGGGACCCACCGTCTTTCTTTGGGCATATTTTAGAGATCGATTCCAAATCAACAATTCCATGGCTACATACAGCCATGGCCACAGACCCAGTGCCATTGTCTTTGGGTTCAGGCAATAGGACCATGCAATACTAATAATATGTCTCTCTCAATGATATCCTACTGGCAAGGAACTAAACATACGTGAGACAGTCACACTGCCTTTGGTCCCTACAACCACTAGGCCAGCTCTGAAAAGACCAGCTATTTCTGTGCTCAAGCTGGGTTCATTAAGAAAAGGCTCAACAGTCCAATGATTTATTAATTTGTTAGCGGTGAAAAATTTTTTCCATAAAATCCCATTATCCAGAATGCCTTAGAAATAAGATCTTGAAGTTAGCTACATTTCCTGGGGACAGAGGTTACCCTAGACACAATCCATGAATCACCGATCAACTATAACAAGGTCATGAGAAGTGTCCTAGTTTCCATGCCCACCTCAGGAACTCTGGGCTATCTATCTCATACTGACCAAAAGAACTGTGCCCATTTAAATGATGATCTCAGTCACCATTAACTAAGTTTCTGCTCCATCCAGGTATCTTTCATAAAGTACCTCTGTTTCTCATAACAATCATGTGAGGAGGCACTTTTGTCTCCAATAAGATACCTCAGTGTATCAGGGCGATGACTACGAAGTGTTGAGAGTCCAGGCACAGTGATACTAGAAAACAGGTGATAGTTTTGCTAAAAGCAAAGCTAGTCCATCACTCCACGCTAGGTGTTGACTCTGGCATTGCTGACTAAGGACTGGGTTCTGGTAGCTGAAACTTCCAGATCCCAGCAAGAAGCTGATGGAGAAAGAAGAGGAGAATACTGGCTGATTCCTCCATCAATACAGAAGGAGGTGAGTGCCTGTCCCTCACCTCACCTTCAAGAGAACTTCCTGTCCCTTCCTCCAAAACCACCTCTCAGCCCCCCTACCTTTTGTCAGAAAACCACAACTACCAAGGCCCCAGATTCACAGGCCTGCAAAGAGGCACTCCGAGCAGTTTCCTGCTCTTCTTCATATTATTTTCCCCTCTCTGGGCTTGGTTGTACAAAATAATTACGACACTTTAATATGAACTACTTACCATTTATGCCGTGTTATCATGCAGCACAATAATAATTATGGCTATCATTAAATATATGTCTAACTTTATTAAAATTGTTCTTTGAAATCCTAAACTCTGCTCACAGATAATCATATTTCATAATCTATTGCTCAAGTGGTATGATCATTCACTCAAAACTTTAAAAATATTAGGGGAACCATTAATTAAGAGGCCAGGTTCTAGTCCCAACTCTGGTTATAATTAGCTATGTGATTTGGGGCAGTTCCCTTAGTCTCTTTGGGTCTCAATTTCCTCAAACATAAAATGAAGTAATTGAACTATAAAACTCTCTAATTTACCATCCATCTCTAAAATTCCACAGTGTTGTGATCATGCTAATATTGAACATCCTTTAGCATTATTAAGGAGACTTTTGAGAACCTTATACAATCTCAAAAAATTATTATAAAAGCTATGTATGCTATGATAGCCTGACATTCACTGGGCATCATATCTGTCCTAGGCACCATCCCAGGCATTTCACAAACCTGGTCTCATTTAATCTTCTTAACAAACCTATGAAGCATATACTATTGCCCTGATTTTAGAGATAAGAAAACAGAGGCTGAAGCTCCCAAAGTCAGCAGAGCTGGATTTCAAATAACTGGATTCTATATGGTTCCAAAGTCTGTGTTCTTCAAGCCACATTGTGATGCCTTCAAAATAATTTTGCATAATGTAAATGGGGCAAGAGATTGGTTTGAATCTGTCCCAAATTTGAAATGCACTTTGGAATTCATGCTTGGTGTGTGTGTGTGTGTGTGTGTGTGTGTGTGTGTGTGTGTGTGTATTTCCTCCTCTTCCTCTTCCTTTCTTTTCTCCTCCATCTTCTTCAGCTAAATTTCCCTATCAACTGATTTTTTTTATCATCTGTTTCTTTCTCATAAAAGTTTAGAATGGCCACACATATTCCTGTTGCTGGAATTAATTGGTTGTTGGAATACCTGATAAATTCAAGTTTATTAATTTATCCTAAAAGTCAAAAATCATATAGAAAATGTACTATAATGATTTACAATCTATATGCAGAGGCAGAACTCAGTACAGTGAGTTGCATAGGCTTTAGAACTAGATAGATGAAGTGCAAATACCAGCTCTGCTGGTGCAAAGCTCTGGGACTTGGGGTCAGTTACTAAGCTTCACTGGTTATGTGTTTATTCATCTGTTAAATAGATGCAATAATGCCTGTCTCACAGGATAATAAGGACTGCGGGAGCTACCCTAAGTGAAGGTAGCTAACTACAACAGTAAGAATGAGTGCTGATTAAGGGCCAGGTACTGTGCTAAATGTTGTATGGTATTATCTAATTAATGCTCACAACTGCAGATGAACTGAGCCCTGTCATTATCCCCAGTTTACAGATGGCAAAACCAAGATACAGTAAGATTAAGTAATTTGCCCAGTTCATGCAGGTGGAGGGTGACAGGGCTCAGTTTTCAATCTACAAAGTCTATCTTCAGGTGCTGGACTCAATGTAAGATGCCTGACATAAAACAGAAACGTGATAAAGATATATTTCTTTCAGCTCTGTAAATATTTTTAAATATTTATAATAAGAAACTGTCAACACATTATTTGATGAAGTGAATTTAATTTCTCCCCTCAAAAGTCCTAGATTTTGTAGAGAATATTGTATCTGAATGTTGAAAAGTATAGAATGACCTACTTCAAGTAAAAAAGCTTTGAATAAGGTCTGTTTTAAATAGCACGCCCCAGAGTATTCACCACAAAAATTGCCAACCATTTATCAAGTGAGCTATGTGTATGTGTGTGTGTGTGAGAGAGAGAGAGAGAAAGAAAAGGCATCTCACCCACTGCTTTGTCCTCCTGACATTTGGTAAGTAGACTTTTGCTGTTGTTTTTGTCTTTGACACCAAATAATTTAGTCTGAACTTGACTCTTGAATGCAATGTTAAGCAAGGTTAGTCACATTTTAAGGGAAAATACTTAGGCATCTGAGACCCTTATTAGATTTCTAAGTTTTTGTTACTTAATTTTTATAAAATAATAGAAATCCCACAAAGAAAAGAAGGAAGGAAGGCACGAAGGGAGGAAGGAAGGGAAAGAAAGAAGGAGAGAAGAAAAGAAAGGAAGGAAGGAAGGAAGCAAGGAAAAGAAAGGGAGGAAGACAGCTTCAAACCAATGCAAAAGGATATAGCTGTAAACCTCCAAATGAATAGGAGAATATTTCAAAAATAAATTTAAAAGACAAATAAAGATGTCCATCAAATACTTCAAAAATAAATGAAATACATTACTGAGACAAAAGCATACTGTTTGTATATTTATCATATATATTAAAATTCAGATATATATTCTGTGGCTCTAATGACAAAAGAACCAGTCTAGTCCTACAAATGAGAACAGGAAATAAGGGTTTCATTGGCAATAAAATGCATTACTTAGTAGGAATTGGGAAGGGAGTCTGCAGGCTTGTAAATGTGGACAATTGGACAAGCCAGGTGATGTGACATCTTATGTAGTAGGGCAGAGGTACCCCTTCTCATTAGAAATCACCAGTTCTGGACTCTGTTTCAGCCCTATTTAAGTTATTATGTGGTTTACAGTAAATTATTTAAACTTTTTTAATACATTAGAAATGATGATACAACCACAATTAGGCTATCATAGTGCATTTGAAACTCTTAATTTAGAAAAGCAGTTTGAATGAAATATCAGTGACATGATTTCTTCCATTTCTGTTTGACTTCATTTTCAATGTATTTCAGCTGAGTTGAGGCTAAACATGTGTATTTCAAATATGGTAATCTGCTCCATGTTTAAGGTGAATAAGAAGAGATGTAGATAGAGAATTCTTGCTACCGGGTCTCTTCTCTTAGGGTTACTCTTCATGTTCTAGGGGAAAAAATGTGTGCAAAACTGTAGAAATATGAAACCCATTGGATGGGAGGTGTGTTAATCAACAAAATAAAATTCTAGCAAATTACAGTGGGATTCAACAGAAGAGAGAAGAAGGAAGACGTAAGGAAACTGATCACAATTTTATTTTCATTTAAATAAGTTTGTTAATTCAACAGTAGAATCCTACTGTTGAAAGGAAGAGGACTATAGAAGACCAGTTTATTTATTCATTTATTTATTTATTTGGCTGCGTTGGGTCTTCATTGCTTTGTGCAGGCTTTCTCTAGCTGCGGCGAGCGGGGGCTACTCTTGGTTGCGGTGCGCCGGCTTCTCATTGCAGTGGCTTCTCTTGTTGCGGAGCACGGGCTCTAGGCACGCGGCCTTCAGTAACTGCGGCGCACGGGCTCAGTAGTTGTGGCTCGCGGGCTCTAGAGCGCAGGTTCAGTAGTTGTGACGCACAGGCTTAGTTGCTCCGTGGCATGTGGGATCTTCCCGGACCAGGGCTTGAACACCGTGTCACCTGCATTGGCAGGCGGATTCTTAACCACTGTGCCACCAGGGAAATCCCCAGTTTATTTTTAGCTTGCCTAAAATTCTTCAGTGCTTCTTTCAGCTTGGAGTCAAAAGAAGAGTAAATGTCTCTTAAAGTGACAAAAGGTTAAAGTTTCTTTCACATCGGCAGCCTGCCTCTAGTGAGCAGACGGTTTGATCTGAAGACATCAGACCTGTGTTCTGTTCCTTGTTCGACACCATTACTAGTTCCCAACCTCTGGCTTATGTCGGTGGAAGTTTGACGTTTCCCAGCATTAATGTATTGTGGCTGAGCTCTTTATAATTTTGAAACATACACCACAGCCTCATATGTATTAATTTCAAACTATTTACCACCTCACTGTTTTTTTCTTCCATGAATAATGCATAAGAGAATAAAATATGTGGAATCAGCCTTTTATTTCTCCCCTAACAAAAACAAAACTAAAAATGAAAAATCACCTCTACCAGCTCTTACTGAACACCTTTCCAACCCAAATAAATTCAATGACTGGTAAGCGGTCAGTGATCTATCGTCTACCACTTCTATTTTTGCATTTCTCTTGAAACCCATCTCCTGGTCTGCCTTGTATTGTTACTGCTCTGCTTGTCTTTATTCTTCTTTGTTAAGTCTTAAATTCCTTGAGACCACTATCTATGCTTATTCCATCTTTGATGACTCCCCAGGATCAACCTCAGTGTCTTGCAAACAGTATATATTCAATACATTTTGCTGTCACTTTTCTTTTTATGAAAGGAATCATCTTTATAGGTAAGAAAATGGAGAAATAGAAAGACTTGCCCAAGACCACACATTTAGTAAAAAAGAAAGTGCCAATTTGTGAGATTGCTTTATGGTCTTTATCATTCTATTAAATGGGCCAATAAAATTATCCCCATCATTAAGTTACTTTATCAGAGAACTTTAAGTGGAAGTTCCCAGATTTGGCTGGCTACACTCACGAGACTTCAAGCCATTCGTTGTAAGGCCACAAACCTCACTGTCTCTGAAGTCACTAAAAGCTTTATTTCTGTTTTTACTGGAATGATCGGCACATGGATGTTCGACTGTTTATTCAGATTTGCTTCAAAGCAACATGTTGTTAGTTGTCACAAGGTGGATGCGGCTGGGCTCTCTAACAGGTATTTGGTGGAAAGCTTCCCAAAAAGTCCAGGTAATGCAGGAAGTGGCAGTTGACTCACTGTTCAGAGCCCTCATTCTGAGTCATTCTCCACCGAACTCCTCAGGATAGTGCTAAGGAAAGACAGAGCTAGAGCGTCATGATCCCAGGGAATTGTGAAAGAAGCCACTTTTGGCTTTTCTCTCATCTCCCACTCTTCACTGTGCTGCATCCCTGGCCACACCTGCCCCTCAGGCTGCCAGAGCTGGTCACTACAATTCTTTGTCTTCCTCTTACTCAGACTCTCCGTCCTGATTCTTCAGAACCAAGTCTTAATCTCATAGAAAGGAAACTCTTACTCCTGGTCAAGGCAATCTCTTCCTTGTCAGGAAGTATGTTTCCATTCCACTATAACCTTTTAAAGTTAACACCACTGTTTTCATTCTCTAGTCCAAGGGTGATAAGTAGGCTTCATCTCATGTGTTAATTCCAAATGGTTGGTAGTGGGACCTGGGATGCTGAGGCCATACCTGGGCTCAGTGGTAGAGAGGCCTGTAATAGTGAGCTGGTGCTCTGGGCATGGGCATGTCTGCCATGTGTTTGTCATCCCTGACCTCACAGGAAGTACTTTCAATAGTGGGAATCTCCATAGGGGCAGGAGAAAAGGAACTACCATAGCAGTTCCACGTGACTGATATATTTAAGTAGATCAGACACTACAGCATTCTGCAAATCATTTAACTCAAGAAGCCTCAGACTCCACCATAGGCAGAGTCAGTTTAAGCCAGAAATGCTATCCAGCAAATTCTGTGTTCTTATGAGGTTTTAACTAACATATTATCTAAAGCACTGTCCCATTTTTGTATTTTTTCGTATTGTTTCCTTCAAAAGTAAAGGTTGGAACTCTATCTTTTGGTCCTAGTTATAAATTGGCTGATTACTTACTGTCTTTCTCTGTAGAGGCCCAACTGAGCACATTAGTTTTAATTTCCCTTTCTAAAAACAACATTATATAATGACATTGCGTAACTACCTCACACCACTGAACTGAAAATACTGCAAGAGTTGTAGAGCAACCTTGATTTACTATGTATTCACAAAAATATGAAATATTTGAGAAACAAATGAATTCTCATCTCTACCTTCAGATCTGATATGCTTCCAAGCAAGTACAGAAGGCATATTTTCACTTTAAAAAAACCTCCTAACTTGCATTTGACGTCTATATAATTTGCAGAGGTGCTGGAGGCCACAGATGCCACCTAAGACCTCTTGTAGCCACCCCCTAAAACTTTCCCACTTGCCATTAAAGAGGAGGCTTCTTCAAAGTCTGTCCTTCCGAAGCCTGCCAAAGGAACCACTGCCGATGAATCAAAACTGCTGCCAGGAGCAGGGAGCCCCTTGCTTCCACTACCAGAGGCACCACATAGTCACCAGGTCGCCTGACTCGCCACCAGTGCCGCCACTGGAGGAGCTGAGGCCAGCCCAAGAAAACCTGGAAAGTGGAAAAATGTGTCTTCAGTGCTGGCTTTTGGCTGTCATCCAAAACAGACTTTAAGCTCTGTGAGGGTGGAGACCATGTCTTTCTTACTCATTTTTGCATCCTTAATAGCATGGTGTATGATATATAGCTAGTACTCAAGAAATCATTGTCGAATGTGTTGATGGACGAATGGATAGACGGATGGATGGATGGATAAACGGATAAATGAATGAATGTCGTTCCCTTCAGGCACTTTATGTTAACATGTTGGCATGAAACAAACAACAAACCCCCAGATGGCTGCAGTCACGGGAAACATTTGATAGTTTGACACAGGAAATAACTATCAAGCAAATGATTTTTTTTTTTTTTTTTAGTTATAGGAGAAGCATTTTTGATGTCCCACTCAACCTAAAAGTTGTTTTCTTCCTGTCATGGTTAGGGCAGTATGACACATTGAAGAGAGAGGAAAAAAATTCCTGGGTATTCGCAGGCAGCTGTAGAAATCAGAATTTTCCTTGGAGAATGGTTTCTTACACTCCAGTAATGCTTGAATCGGTTCAATAGCAAATAGGAATGGGAATAGCTAGAGCTATATAAATACAGTTTTTATAAGATACCCTCCCTAAAGTTCTGATGCAGAGTACTCTTAGACTCCATTGTCTATACATGATTTACCAGCCCTGATAACAGAAAGTCACTACACTAGGGTGGATCAATGGGGAAATGGGGTGGGACTGGGCATAAAACATTATGAAACCAAAATGAGCTTCAGCAAATAGTGTTGGACTAAGACAGAGATTTCTCAGTCTAAGATTTCTTAGATTTCTTAATCTAATAATTGAGATATTTTTCTTAATTATTTTTAGTTGTAGTTTTCACTGGTAACAGTCAAAATGAATATAGGACAGAAGCAGCTTTATTGAGATCTAACTTACATATCATAAAATTCACCTGTTAACAAGTATATATTTCAGTGATTTTGGTAAATTCATGCAGTTGTACAACTGTCACTGCAATCTAGTTTTAGGACATTTCTATCACCTTCAAAATTTCTGTCATTCCCATTTGTAGTTAATCCCCACTCCCATGCCCAGCCCAGGCAATTACTGTTCTGTTTTTCTGTCTCTGTAGATTTACCATTTCCAGAAATTTCATATAAATAGGAACATGCAAGATATAACCTTTTGTGTCTTTCTTCCTTCACTTTGCATGATGTTTGTGAGATTCACCTATATTGTGCATATATTAATGATTTCTTTTTATTGCTGAATAGTATTATATAATACCACATTTTAACCAGTTTAAATAACCAGTTTAACCAGTTTAAATAACCAGTTTTAATAACCAATTTAATAACCAGTTTAAATAACCAGTTTTGAATAATAATTTTATGAACATTTTTAGACAAGTCTTTGTGTGAACATATGTTATTTATTTCTCTTGGGTATATACCCAGGAAAGGAATGGTTGGGTCATATGCTAAATTTATGTTTTACTGTTTTAAGACATTGCCAAAGTATTTGCCAAAGTGAACGCATTGTTTTATATTCTCACCAGTAGTAGGTATGCATTCCAGTTTCCCCACGCCTCCTATACTTGATAAAGTCAATCTTTTGGATCACAGTCATTTCAAAGAGTTTATAGTGGTATCTCACTGTGATTTTTAATCAGCATTTCCGAAAACAAGAATGTCAAGGATCTTTTTGTGTGTTTATTAGCCATTCAGATAGCTTCTTGGTGAAATATCTTTCAAATCTTCTGCCCATTTTTCAGTTAGTTGGTTTGTCTTATTATTTGTCTTATTATTGAATTGTAAGTGTTCTTTTCTTCTGGATACAAGTTCTTCATCAGATATATGATTTACAAATATTTTCTCAAAATATTTGGCTTGTCTATTCATTCTTTTAATGGCACCTTTTTTTAATGTATTTATGTTCTTTTTTTTATTCATTTATTTTTGGCTGTGTTGGGTCTTTGTTGCTGCGTGCGGGCTTTCTCTAGTTGTGGCGAGCGGGGGCTACTCTTTGTTGCGGTGCACAGGCTTCTCATTGCGGTGGCTTCTCTTGTGGAGCACGGGCTGTAGGCACGTGGGCTTCAGTAGTTGCAGCATGTGGGCTCAGTAGTTGTGGCTCATGGGCTCTAGAGCACAGGCTCAGTAGTTGTGGCACACGGGCTTAGTTGCTCCACGGCATGTGGGATCTTCCCGGACCAGGGCTCAAACCCGTGTCCCCTGCATTGGCAGGCGGATTCTTAACCACTGTGCCACCAGGGAAGTCCTAATGACACCTTTTAAATAGCAAATTTTTTAATTTTGATGAAGCCCAATTTACCAATTCTTTTCTTTGTGGACTGTGCTTTTGATGTTGCCACCATATTTTTTCTTTTAGTGTTTTTATTTTCTTTGTCCTACTTCTTTTCTTGATATTTGATATTTGTTGCATCTGTATTTATGCCTGAGTTCAGCCAAATAGGTATTTCATAACAAAGTGTTTATCTCATTGCGTTCCTCTTTCTTTCATAAAATTACATGTTAAAAGAGCTCCACTGGGTATTTTTAAAGTAAGGTGAATCTGTTTGACAATTTCAATGAATATTATGATGCCTCAAAAGCCAGATAATAATAGTGATTTTATCCAGGGCTAACTGTGTGCCAGGCACTGTTTTAAGCTCTTTGCTGGTATTAACTCATTTAATCCTAATGCTCTCATGTAGTAAGTACTATTATTATCACCACTCTAGAGAGAAGCAAACAGACACACAGAATACTTAAGCAAGTTGCCCAGGAAGTGGCCGTGCTGGCATTCAAGCTCAGGCAATCCAGCTCCAAAGCCAGCAATCTTAACCACCACGCTGCACTTCTTCTAAGCAATTCCCCCTCCAGAATGACTCCCCATATAAGATCTAAGGAATATGTGGTAGGTGTCTAATACAGTGTCAGCCCAGCCCCTCCTATCTGGAAACTGCCTCATCACCCCACAGGGAGGGTTCCTCTTTCTGTTGTGTGAACTTCTCACTGCACCAATCTCTGCCCCTTCCCCCATGCAACCATTGCTGGCCAAGCCAACTGTGAACAATCAGCTCAGCTGAACGTATCATATTCTCACTCTCACTTGAGGCTTAAGATATACTGGAATCAGGAGCCAAGTCAAGTCACTGAGTGCTCTAGGCTAGGACTTCTACCAGCTGCCACTGCAGCCCCAGGCCTTTCCCTGGCTCCTCCCTTCCTGAGACCTGGCTGTCCCATAATTCTACGGTTCTCTGAGACACCTCCCTAATTCTTCTAATCCATTCCCTTTCTGCTTAAGGTAGCTCAGGTTGGTATCTCCTACTTGCAGCCAACAGATCATCACCACCCCAGGCAGCCGTGACTGAGGCCCACTCCCAGGGTCCCATCGCTATGTGGGTTTCAGGACCCCTACGCAGACCTGCTGGCCTCATGGAGCACTGGTGACACTTGCTTGTCAGGTGTGTCTTCCCTGAGATAGTCTTTCTAGGCTTTCCAGGAGACAACGAGTTTATCTGATAAACTAAACTGTGCTAATGGGAGACAGAGAGAGAGAGCTGGAAGAATCTCTGCCTGCTTCTGACTCCCAGGTAGCATGTGTATACTGAAACAGGGGCTTTCTGAAGATAATGGCACTTTTGTTTTCCAAACTGAGTGGCTTTAATAGTGGCCACTGCAGGTCAGAAAAGAGGAGAAGGAATATTTCTGGGCAGTAGGGGCTTTATTGTGCCCTCTGTTTCACCTCCTCTGAGGAGCAGCTTCTCCCTCTTAGCAGAGGGTGGGTTGGTGAGCAGGAGCCACCATTACAATCGTCCAGGGACAGCAGCAGTCTCCAGAAGGTGATTTCAGAACCTGAGCAGCTCCAAAAGTGACACTAGCGCCAGTGACAGTAACAAGTGGCAAGAAGTTCTGGTTTGGGGAGTGTGGTTTGAGAGAAAGAACACAGCCTGGAGTCAAATCAACCTACTTTCAAATTCCAGTTCACTGCTCACACAGGTAACTTCTGAGCCTGTTTCCTCGTCTTTAAAATGCAATGATGATAGCGGCAATGTTGAAGGGTTGAGGATTCTTTTACAAAAAGCCTGGCACACTGTCTCCTCTGTATTATTCAGGTTTACCCTTTTCCAAAAGCAGTAACTCCACGGCTTTTTCCACTGTTTCTCCTTCACACACACACACACACACACAATTATTCACAAAGGGATCATAATGCTGAGTGTAAAATTGAGACATTTCACAATTATGGTTCTGTAATTATTCAAGTTAGCAGATGTATATATACTCAGTGGCCAACTTCCTAGGGAGCCATGATCTAGGCTGGGGGAAATTTTCCTGCGGTTGCAACTTGGCGAGTATCTCTTGGATTACACAACAAATGTTACCAGACAACTGAAAAACTATCTCAAGTTTCAGGATACTCAAAAATCAATATTATTTTCCTTGCTACTTATTTTCGGAGAGCTGAGAGAAAGTGGCTGAAAATTTCATTTCCCAAACATAAAGGGGTACTTTTATCGTTACTCCAATACCTTTGTTTTTTCCACTGAACTTGGCAAACTCATTAGAACTTCATGCTATTCATCAGTATCTCTGGATCAGCTATCCTTGTAGCTGATCTACATACTGAAATCACCCTCCTGGAGTCACATATTTAAGAGATCTAAATCTGGAGTAAATTTCTAAAACACATAAGAAAATCTACCCATCTAATCTTTAAAAGTGAGTTAAATGTAAATAAATGATCATAAAATTATAGTGGCTAACATTGATTGAGTGCTGACTCTGTGCAAGGCAATGTACAAAGGATATTAGATAGACTGTTTTATTTAATCCTCACAAGGCTTTTGTTTATTTGTTTTTTGGGGAGGAGACAGATTTGGTTAGGAATTGTTGCTCTCCCTGTCATACATTTAGGTATGTACTCTTCTTATTCCAATTTTTTAGATGAAGCAACTCAAACTCAGGATGTGGAAATAGTGTGGATTCTCACAGCTAATAAGTGATGGAGTCAGAATTTGAACCCAGGCTTTCTCACCCAGAGCCCAGGTTCTTAACCAATTTTTTAAGTTTTGGTAAAATATAGGTAACCTAATATCTACCAATTTAACCATCTTTACGTGTACAGTTTTGTGGCATTAAGTACATTTACGTTATTCTGTAACCATCACCACCATCCATCTCCAGAATATTTTCATCTTCCCAAACTGAAACTCTGTACCCATTATACACTAACTCCCCATTCCCGCCAGCCCCTGACAACCACCATTCTACTTTCTGTCTCTATGAATTTGACTACTCTAGGGACCTCATATAAGTGGAATCATGCAAATTTGTCTTGTGGTGGCTGGTTTATTTCACTTAGCATAATAATGTCTTCAAGTTTCACCTATGTTGTAGTACTGATCAGAATTTCCTTCCTTTTTAAGGCTGAATAATATTCCATTGTATGTATACACCACATTTTGTTTCTCCATTTATCCATCAGTGGACACTTGGGTTGCTTCTACCTTTTGCCTACTGTGAGCAATGCTGCTCTGAACAAAGTAATCTACTCTCCCTGACATTTCAATTTTGGGGGGAATATATCCATTAACCAAGACATTTAAAATACTTTCCTTCTCTTTGCTATTGGTCAGTTACTCTTTGCTTTTTGTTTGTTGTTTGTGGATGTCTCCATTTATGAATCAGTTATAAACATGTAATTAGCTAGGGAGACTCTTGTGTTATCTTAAGCTAGTAGCATGAAGAACAGCAGGAGGAGGCTGGGCTAACTCACAGCTGGGGTAGATGTAGGCACATGCAGGCAGACTGGTGAAACAGAACTTTTCAGGCCAATATATCTTAAAAATAATTTCTCTCCCTTGGCTAACATGGTCTTTTGACAAGCTTTTTTAGGCATTAAGGACATGACAAGCCACTGAAGAATTTAGATAGAGACAGTTAGGAGAGGAAAGGGATCCTAGTGAAAAGAAGCTGTGGTTCTGAGGCCTACAGCGAAGCAGGAAGGAAATGTATAAGCACATTAGTGATGTTAAAGTCCGTCTTAAAAAGACAAAAGCATGTAATTTAAAAAGAAAAAAGAAATGGACAAAATCAGATAGAGCAGGAGGGCACTCAGAGACAAATGCCCTTAGAAGGCTGCTTCTGCCACTGTTCAACTTTCATCAGACTTTTACCAATTTTTATCAGAATCCCACTGAGTAATTATTTTCTCAAATATATTCACCTTACAAAAAAATAATCTACTCCCCCTTATATAGACTCAGGTAGGACTCTTTTTTTTTTTTTTTTTTTTTAATTTTTATCTTGGTAAAGCATCTACCAGAATTGTCTTTTGGTAGTTTTTCCCCTATTTAAACCATCCTTCATTACTTCATTACTTTATTACTACAGCAGCATGACTGGATGAAGAGACAATGAGTCCCTGGGAAAAAGAGTCCAGGGCTTCAAGTCTGGCCTGGCCCTGTCTCAGACTGACACCGTAGCCCTATAGTTTTTACTTAGCCTCTCTCAATCTGTTTCTTAACCTGAAGACGGGGATAAAAAACTCAAAGGATTTTTTTAAAGGATCGAGTGAGATAAGTTCTTAGTAGTATATGCACTTCTTATCTGGATTTTGATATGAATGAATAGTTTTCAATCCATCTTCCATATTTTCTTCACATAATGTAAATATGTGAAAGGGAGGTCCTTACTTTCTCAATCTAGCGTTTGTAGATAAAGATGTATAATATCAAGGCTATAGGATTTTTGCCACAGATATCCACCAAAAGTGATATCATTTATAGAGAAGCTGAAAGATAAGGAAAGGCACAGCACAAAAGTAGAATACAAATGGTCATCCACTCAGCAAATGGAGGAGGGGCTATTAGAGATTGAAAGAGATTTAAGAGGCATAACAATTAAATATCATGTCTGGACTTATTTGGATGGCAAACTGAACAAACCAGCAGTAAGGAGCCATCTTTGATATAATCAGGAAATTTTAAATTTGGACTGGTATTATATTTTGTTAAGGAAACTTTTAAAATTTTGTTAGGTATGATAACGGCATTGTGGTTATATTTTTTAAATGTTCGTATCTGTGGGAAATGCATAGTAAATTAGTTACAGGATTTTCCTTAAACTATTCCAACTAGAAAAAAAAAAGGGAGGGGACAAATGAAACAAGAGTAGCAAAAATTAGGATAATGTTGAAACTGAGAGATGTGTACATAGGGGCTCCTCTATGTGTAACTGAAATTTTCCATTATAAAAAGCTTTTTTAAAAAATTAAGACCACTTTTAGACAATGGATGGGAAGAAGGGCAGAAGTACATAAACCAATCAGACAATGAATATGGAGAAAAGTGGTCATATTTTAGTGATTTGGGAAGTACAGTTGACCCTCGAACAACATGGGTTTGAGCTGCACGGAGCCACTTATTATGAGGATATTTTTCCAATAGTAAATACTACAGTTCTACACTATCTGAGGTTGGGTGAATCTGCTGATGAGGAACTGGGGATCTGGAGGACCCTCTTCATAAGGAGATCCAACTACAAATTATACTCAGATTTTCGAGTGGTTGGAGGGTCAGTGGCCCTAACCCCCCATATTGTTCAAGGGTCAACTGTAGAATCAACAGGATTTGGTGAAGAATTTGATATGTGGAAAAGGCAGAGGGAAGTGATAGTTCTCTGTTTTAGGGAGCTGGTACCATTTATTGAATAGAGGATTCCTGGAGGAAGAGCATATTTGGAGAGGTCAACCAAGGAAAGCTTTCCAGGAGGCAATTGGCCCTATGCAACTGGAGCTTGGCAAAGAAGTCTGAACTGCAGATATAGATCTAAGAGCCACTGGCATTTAAATGGCATATAAAGCCATGGGAAAGACTAGAAATGCCTAGAAGAAAGTATCCAAGAAGAAAAGG
The DNA here is from genome assembly GCF_003676395.1 of Aethalodelphis obliquidens. NCBI lineage: Eukaryota > Metazoa > Chordata > Mammalia > Artiodactyla > Delphinidae > Aethalodelphis > Aethalodelphis obliquidens. The sequence goes on from NW_020837952.1 coordinate 16,958,200, forward strand.
ACCCAGAATCAAGCTCTGGGGACTCCGACCCTTAAAAGCCAGGAGGAAGAAGGGATAGCGTAAAGAGGGGGAGATGAAAAAGCTAGAGAGAAAAGAACAAAACCCCAAGAATAAGGTGCCATGAAAACTAAGGGAACAGTGTTATAAATGCTGATTAGTAGCAGTTGAAATAGTACTTTTGGAACTGTGTTTTTAGTGTCAATGGATTAAACAGGTTTTTTTTCAACTTCCTTAATAATTAGATAATATTTTAAGGTACCCACACCATAAACTTTATAGCATTGTTTCCATTGCATAAGTATTTTTGAGTTACAAACTACTGACATAAAGAAACTTTAGAACACAACCAATCCTTCACTGAGAACTGTCATAAGCAAAGCAAAAGGAAAGTTTAACAAGCATTTGTTGAACTCTTACCATGTTTGTAAAAAGTTTTATTGTGCCAGAGGATGTAGTAGGAACCAATATTTATAGAGAATCTTTTCATGATGACGTACCTAACATTTACAGAGTGCTTACTTTGTGGTGGGCACTATTCTATTTGTATTGTTAACTCTTTTAATCCTCACAATAATACCATAATGTAGGTTCTACTGTATATTCATTTTACAAATGAGAAAACAGGCACCAGAAGTAAATTCCCTAAGATGAATGGAGCCTCCATTTGAATTTGCAATCTGACTCCAGAGCCAATCCACTTAACTGTTACCCTGTATTACTTCCGTTTTTATACCTGGTCCCTTATTATTATTTTTTTTTTTTTGCAGTACGCGGGCCTCTCACTGTTGTGGCCTCTCCCGTTGCGGAGCACAGGCTCCGGACGCACAGGCTCAGCGGCCATGGCTCACGGGCCCAGCCGCTCCGCTGCATGTAGGATCTTCCCGGATCGGGTCATGAACCCGCGTCCCCTGCATCAGCAGGCAGACTCTCAACCACTGCGCCACCAGGGAAGCCCCTGGTCCCTTATTTTTTAAAAAATTAAAACCCTACACTTTAGATACTTTTATGTACATTTTTAAAGATTACTAATAAACTCTGAAAGGTTAAATAACGGCCAGAGGTCACAAATCCACTATGATCAGCTTGGAGAATCACACCAAGATTAGCAAGACTCCCCACACTACATTTTATTTATAATATGTGATGCCAGGCAGTATGGTAAATACAAAGAAGTGTAAGATATGCTTTTGGTTCTCAAGGATCTCAGGATAGAGAGAAGACAAAAACAATTTAAGTAAGGCAATGTCTGATAAGTACCAAATGAGTGGTACAAACAATAATTATTAGGGAGATTCAGAGAAGCAAGAAACCACTAGATCTAGAACAATGACTAAGATTTAGATAAATACAAAAGAGACAGGAAAGATTTTCTGGCTGAAAGAACAGCATTAACAGAGGAATAATAGCACAGCATGGTGCCAAAGGAAGGCAGGCAAACTAAGATATAAATTTCAACTCTGCCCACATATTTATATATAGCCTTGGTCACTTAGCCTTCCTAAGCTTTAGGCTTCTCATCTGTATAATGGATCATTCAAACCAACCTCCTGAAATTTGGTCATCATTATTGAGGTATGTGATTCATACACAAGACTTGGGAGTGACTGGGAGTAGAAGCCAGGACTATCATAATGATAAGTTCTAAGGGGATGCCTAACTCTTGAGCATCTTTGGCATGATTTTATTAGCTGTTTGATTTGGAGACAGCCCAGATTCTGAAAGTATTTATGTGCGGTTTTTGAAGATTTTCTTAATTTAAATTTCTTTTGAAAATTCATGACGGGGAATTTCATGAAGCTGGTTCTTCCAGTGGTTTTCTACTTCAACATTCATTTACATGATGGCTCTGGGAATGTCATTTTCATTTGTATGGTTTTTCTCAGCTACAGCTTAAGAAAGGGGGAAATTTTAAGTATAATCTATTCCTTACACCATAGACATTATCAGTGACAAAATTACAGAACTGTTAGAGTTAATGTGGTGTAGGCAGGTTTGGCGGTCAAGACTACAACTGCTGAAAGAGAGTACAGACAGAATTTGAAATATGTCTTGAGACAAATAAGCAGTTATTATGCTATTACACAGAGTAGAAAACATGCCAAACTGCCTCATTTTTCTTATATATAAGTACATGGTTTCCCCAAAACAGAAATCTTAGAGAAACACAAACTACCCTAGGAGAGTATGAGTCCTGAGTTGTTCTCCTATAATAGCAATGATCTAATATGCTCTTACCTGGTCTCTCACGTGATTGTGCTAGAATTTCTAAAATAACTGCATAGCGTTTGAAACAATCTTGGACCAAGGAAACAGAACAAAACTAACTTGGGATTTAAGTCATTGTTTTTCCTCTTTTGTATCAACAAGCAGCCCTCTTATCCTTCTCAACCTCCAACCCCAGCCTCCAAGGTGTTGCAAAGAAATAGAACTACATTTATATAATCATATACTATACACACACACACACACACACACACACACACACACACACACACACACTTACACGACAGAGGGAAAAACCAGTAACAATGTGCCTTGAAGGATCAAATTTCAATATTGTTCATTTGTGAATGAAATAACATAATATTTAGGGTTAATGACTCTCAATGCTACTGATAACCATGCTTAATTGGAAGTTAAACAGCATGACTCTTGTTAATGCAAATAATCATTAACCATTAATTAGGAAAATTGTAAGTGTGAAGGTTTTTTTAAATCTAATTTTGCAGTTGCAATAAGACCTTTACTTATGTGGACTTTTTAAATGAAACTAATGGTATTTGAAGTAAAACTTCTAAAGAGGCAAATACATGGAAAATCAGAAATACCATATCAGGTTAAATACAGCAAGAGTTATGGGTTAGCACACTATTAATTCACTTCCCCTAAAGAGGGAAAAACTAATTTTGAGCTTCTTCTAGTCTCAGGGGCTAAGACATGGCTATTTTCTCTACTTTCTCTTACAACAGTTCTGTAAGGCAGAGGTTATATATCCCCACGTTGCAGATGAGAAAACTATGCCTCGACACGATTAAGGAATTTGTGCAAGACTATGCAGCTAATAAGCAGTGGAGCTGAACTCTGACTCTCGTGTTGTCCACTATTCCACAGTACCTTAGGAACAGAAAATTCAACAATGCCTGTTATATGAAAACCACCATACCAAACATGAGAAATATTTATCCTTATCTTATGGACTTTATCTCCTAGTACCAGTAGGACCTGCTACATAATTTGAGGGACCTAGGGCAAAATGAAAATGCAGACCTCTTGTTGAAAAATCATTAAAAATTTCAAGATGGTGCCATCAGAGCATGAAAAGGATCATGGGGACTTTCTAAGCACAGGGCCCTGTCACATGCCCCCGAAGCTGGCCCTGAGTACAAAAGGGCAAACAATGACAGCCTGTTTTTGTTACAGACATGAGCTAGGATAGTTTTCACATGTTTAATGATTTTTTTTTAAAAGAAGATTTGTGAAACATGAAAATTACATGAAATTCAAATTAGTGTCCATAAATAAAGTTTTATTAGAATACAGCCACACTCATTCTTTATGTATCCTATGGTTGTTTTTGCACAACAAAGGATTGAGTAGTTGTACCAAAGACCATCTGGCCCACAAAGCCTTAAATATTTACTATCTGGCTTTACAGAAAAAGTTTGCAAGCCCTTGTTCTAGTAGGAGGGTAGAAAACAAGTGACAAAAAAAGAGAGCAATAGTGTTATGGGGATTCAATAGAGGAGAGCCCACATTAAATTGGAAATATCAGAAAAGGTGCTCTTTCTTGGAGAAAGTAAATGGACCTTGAATAACGGGCAGAGGTGGGAAGGGGCATTCCAGACAGAGGAAATCACCTCTGCACACCAGAGAAGTGGGAAAGCACTATGTCTGGGCAAGATGAGAAGTCTACCTGACCGTAAGGCATTTTTTAAGTGAAAGGGAAAAATAAGATACAAGGATTTTTAACTTCAGTAGGGCAGGGGAGTAAATGAATGCTCTTTGGCAAAGAGAGTGACTTGGTCAGTATGCTTTAAGATAATTCATCTGGCAACAATGTGTAGAATGGATCACAGCAGAAACAGACAGGAGGCCACAGGCAAGGTAGGAAGGTTCACCTGAAGTCCAGGAGTTGAGAAGTAATGCCAACCCAAACAAGTGTGGTCTCAGTAGAAATGAATTGCTATCTAATAGATGTGCCAATTGACTGATGGTTTCAGGAAAGGCAGAAAAAGGAGTATCAGGATTGAAGACTGGGTCATTTAAAAGATGGCGATACAGTTAACAAAAGGAGAAGAAACTGGTTTGGTGACAAAGGTGATGAGTTCAGTTTGCACACATGACCTGTTCAAGTTGCCAGTGGAATATCCTGGTGAAGTTTCCAAGGGGATAGGAACGAGGAGCTCAAACCCATAAGTGAGTTCGGTGCTTAAGAGATGTACAGTCTGGCATTCTCTGCATAGAGATAATAGCTTAATACGAGTGAAACGATTTCCAGTGTAACAGAAGAAAACAAATGTATTTTTAATCTATTTTACATATTCTCTCAAATTCTAAATAATCCTAGCTCCAATCTTCTGAAACTGACTCTTTCTGGGGAAAAAAGAAAATCAGTTGCACAAAGGTCAAAGAGTTAAAAAGAGAGAGAGAGAGAAAAGAAAAAACAGTATACCCAGGTAACATTTTCTCCCATGAACTCAGTTTCAGGCTTTCAGACTTCTCAAAGTTTCATGCAATAATTGAAAAGTTAGTAAAGTCAATTTATTTGAAATTCATTCATTCAGAATTTACAATATTTCCTACAGACTGCTCTGACACGTGCCTTTGAAATTCCCATCAAAAAACGGTTTTTCTAAGGAAACAGAAATTACCAAAATATTCAACATATTCAGTTAACCTAAATCGTGAAACACCTAGAAAGCACTTATACAGAAAACTTAGGATAATTATAGTTCATTCTTATCTATTCCTTTAGTTTTCAATTACTAGTATTCTTAAAAGGAGTGAAATTAATCATATTTTTTGCTCATCTTCCAAATTCATAAAAGTTCATAAAAATTTATTTCAAGAATGCCTGATACGGCTTCCCTGGTGGCACAGTGGTTGAGAGTCCACCTGCCGATGCAGGGGACATGGGTTCGTGCCCCGGTCCGGGAAGATCCCACATGCCGCGGAGAGGCTGGGCCCGTGAGCCATGGCCGCTGAGCCTGCGCGTCCGGAGCCTGTGCTCCGCAACAGGAGAGGCCATAACAGTGAGAGGCCCGCGTACAGCAAAAAAAAAAAAAAAAAAGAATGCCTTATAACACAGGGCCCAGTTAAACTCTGAACTAAGCAAAAATTAGCCTTTAATGACCCCCCAACCCCTACTTTTCCCTGCATATTTGCCCATCTTTGAATATTTTTGCTCTCTCTTTGAATATTTTTGCCCATCAAAACCCAGTTTTCATAAAAAAGCTAATATCTTGTATAAAGGGTAGTCGTATTTTAGTCTTTTCTCTAATAATGGTAAATTCCACTGTTAAGTTCCCACCCTTTTTGAAACAAGGCATTTGGAACAGAAAGTCCTTTCTGTTGCCCAGTAGTTACATCATAGACCACCTATGGGTAACCCTTTAAAGTACTCTAGTCACGCATTTAAATGTGCGATTTATTTTACTCATATAAATAGTTGATTTAGGTACAAAGTTGTTTGGAATCTTGGATTAGTTAACTGAGTTTGACAGAATAATTTGCAACGAGTTGTCCTGGGTGAAGACGCTTGACAATTCACGAGAAACCACTTCAAGAATGAAAAAGACTGTGCCCTATTCAAGGCACCCTCACGGGAGCTCTAGGTGTGGAAATTGAGCGCTGTTACTTCTCCAGCCACTTTCCCCAGCACAAAGGAGTACGGGAGCACCAAATGTTTGGTGGCGTTGGTGACTGAATTACAGTTTGCATGAAAGGCACCTTTTGAATTCGTACGGTTTTTAAGCTCTTCGCACCGTTGTAACCCGCTAGGATTTGGGAAGCCGAGGGAAGGCCGAAGAGGCAGTAAGAGGGAGAGAAAAACACCGCCGGTGAAACGCCACGAAGAGCGCCGCGCGCTCCCGGTTTGCGCTGCGGGGACGCGGAAGGCCCCGCCCCTCGGCTCCCCTCGCCCCTCCCCTAGGCCCCGCCCCTTCCCGGCCGCGCACCCGCGCGCCCCGCCCGCGGGCGGAAGCGAGAGCGAGGCTGAACGCTTGACGTCAAGGCGACACCGCCAAACCTCGCCCAGAGTCAGGCGTGTAAGCCAGCCGGAGCGGCGGCGGCGGCGGTAGCGGCAGGACCGCCGTGGCGCCGGTAGCAGCGACCCGGAGGGAGCGCGAAGCGACGCTGGCTGCGGGGACCCGGTGACAGCGTGAGAGGTTCGCAGAGTGCGTGCGTGGCCGCTGAGGGGAGCGGCGGCGGTGGCCGCGCGGGGCGGGGGCCGGGCGCCGGCAGAGGGGAGCGGGTGGGGTGCGGCGCGGGCCGGGCGGGGCGCGCGCGCGGCGGTCAGGGGGCCGGGGCGGCGGCGACGGCGGCCTCAGAGCGCGGCAGGTGGTGCGAGGGCTCGGGCCCGGCCGGCGAGTGCGCTGCCTCCCAGGCCGGCGGGCATGAGCCGCCGCCGCCGCGGGGGAACAGCGCGCTTTGCGGAAGGGGTCAAATGTCTGAAATATGGCGGAGGAAGTGAGAGCCCGAGGACCCCCCCCACCCCCACCCGCCTGCTCTCTCCTGTCCGCGGCCGCCGCAGCCTCTCCGGCTGCCCGCGGTCCCCCGCCGGCTCCCCGTAAGACTCGTCCCCCCTGCCCCGGAGCCCCCTCGCCGGCCGCCTCTTTTCCTCCCGGGTGTGAGTGGAAGTTAGAACGGAAACCAGAAAGTTATCCTTTGAGGAGACCCAGCTTCCCCCAGTCCCGAGCTGGGGCGAGGAGCGTTCGGGGGAAACCACTCCCCGGCGTCCTGCGGGCTCGAGCCTGACAGGGAAAAAGTTTGCCTGAAACGGGGCTGGTTTGCTCCATTTGTTGCGGGAAGTGGCAGGAGGAAGGCAGCGGAGGGAGCCCCACCTAGTCTGGCAGCGGCCACCGCGTAGAGAAAAACTGTTAAAGGGGCCTTTCCCTTCGTCAGCAAGAGGAAATCTCTTTCTCTTACAGAGGGAGAGAAAATCCAGGAAGTTTGTCTTCTCTTTTTCGCCATCTCGATGTGTGTAATCCTAACGTTGACTGTCAGCGCCGTGAATCTTATTTAAAACTACCCCCAGTGAATCGGGCCATCCGAATATTTCTTGTGGAAAAAAGAAAAAAACCTGATGGCTTTTGGAGAAAAGATCATTCTTGCTGAGTTTAAGCAGACGATTTTCTTCCCCTTCTCCTGATCCCCCACCCCCTTTTATTAGTTCAGAACAACATTTTTGCCCTGCAGCTCTTGTGTGAACATAAGCAGTTCTGTGTTACAGTAACGGGAAATCACATTTTTAACGGGGTAGAAAGTTGACGCTAAATGAAGATTGTGATTTTAATATTTTAAAATTAATTCAACCTGATTGGATTTTTGTTTTGCTAGTAGCACAGCATCTAATATATAAATATCTAAAATATAATTTATCATGCTTATAAAACTTAAAGCTTCCAACTCGTAAATTCACTTTTTAACCCTCTTTTTTGTAATTAGAATGCTATTTGGACTTGTTCAACAAAACCTTAGCTTAGCAAGAAGTAACATAAAAAGGGTAGACGTTCATTTAACTTAAGGCTGGTATTACTCCTAAAAGCTGACCCTTGAATTGTGTTTGAGTCATATGGAGTCATGGGACTTTTTAAGGGCCGGAAAGGGCTATTTAGATCATCCAGTCCCACCCTCTGATTTTACGGAGGAGGAAACTGAGGCCTGGAAAAGATAAGATAACTAGTCAGTGGTCCTGCTGACTTGTAGGACAGTAACGTACCATAATAGAGAACCTGGAGGGAAATATATGACATTTTTATAGTGAATTACATTTTACAGAGAATGGTCGTCCCATCATACCCCAAAAAAGGTGAGTACGTTAGTCAAACAGTGTAGAATCATTTGGGTAGTTTCATTACCAGGTTTTAAGAGAGGAAGTTGATATCAGAATGGTGAATTAACTTTAAGGACACAGAGCCCTGAATGATAGTCTTATTTGAGCCCATCCATGCTTTTGATCTCTGCACTACGGGAAAGTAGTTTCACTTGCATTTTCTTTTTGTCATTCATAATAAATTGTGAAGCTCCCTTATCTGAAGAAGCCGGAAAGTAAGTCTTTGAAACACGTGTATCCAGTTTGGTTTTAATGTGCCAAGTATGGGAATACAACTGAAGAACCCAATAATAAACTGGCTTAATTTTAAACTTTGGTATGGGTTCATGAAAATGATTGCTCTTTCTGCCCCTTCCCACCCTCCCCCACCCTATGAAAGTCATCTCTCTTCCTTTCTATGACAAGCGTCACTTCCTACCTCCTGTTATCATTATATGTGTTTTTTCTTATCCCACTAAATTATAGACTCCATGGACAGGATGTGTTCTTTGCACAGAGACAATACCAGTTTGTTAAATGTAAACACCATGAGGGTAGGGACTTGGTCCATTTTATTTTCTACTGTATCTTAGTTACTAGAACCTTGCCTGTGCACATAGTAAGTGTTTAGCACTTAGATTTAGGGATTAACTGTAATAAACATTTAAAGAGATGATATTTGAAGAGAACTTTGTCTTCCTTCAAAAAGAAACATTTCCACATTGGTTTTGGAACCATTTTAAGTTTACAAATTGATTTCGATTTTATCCTCAAAACAGTCCTTTACTGTGGAATTTCAGTATTTTCTCTTAGCTGTGTAAAGGGAAAGTGAGCCCCCATGGTAAGGAGCCACCATGTAAGGAGGGTCTAGCGAGGTGTGATAGGGAATTCATCATAAAAAACTTTGATCCATGTACAGTAGGATCTTACAGGTGTATCTTCCAATATAATTCAAGATTGGTAGAAGACCTATGCAGAGATTGATAACATAGTAACTAATTATACATGTTGTATTAAATATAAAGTCTAAGATTTGAATGAGAAACTGTCCATGGTCAGTTTTCTTTGACTTCTGTTGTAGGTATTTGATCAATATTTATTAAGGCAGTGAAATTAAATAGGGAAACTGGATCTCATACAAATAGGATTTGACTGATTTTGCAAAGGTGTCGTTTATTTTTCTTCCAAAAGTGTAAGTAGGGAGTTTTATTATTGAATATCAAGGTCTTACTGGTATGCATGTGTCGTCATTTTCCCAAAGGCTCAAAATAATGTGTTTCTGTGTTATGTATTGGTAAAGAAGGGGTGGGTATTGATCTGTAGTGTTTAGATTTGACTGGCACCAGGAATAGTTTAGTATTTATGAACTGAATATTCAAAAGCTGTCTTTTGTATTATGGCAGTAATGTCACATGTTCAGTCTATAGAAAATCTTGATGAAGATTGATCTTAAACTCTGTAAGACCATATAGGGTTGTGACTGAATTTATGCCTTGATTTTTCTTCCCCCTCCTATAATTTTTGAGACCCTTAGAGTCAGAGATTAGGCTGAAGTTTTTACAGTTACCCTTTTCAAATTGGATTTCTTTTAGAAAAAGTTAAGAAACAGATATTTTGGCTGATGCAATGATTCATTGTTAACACTGGATAGATTTTTCAGCAAGCAGGAGGTCTGTACTGTGGCTTACCCTTGTGCTGAAAGCCTGATGTTTTTCAGTGTTAAGATATTTTGCAATAGTACTTAAAGGTACTAATTACCATTTGAGAACTTAAGTCTTTTCATTTATTAGTCCTTTGGAAATGTTATGAACACAATGGAAGCATTAGGTACAAGGAATAGGATGAATTTATCTATTTGCAGTAAAGACTGGCTTGCTGTATAATCTCTTGTACTTTGTTTGAACCTAGTTGATCACTGGATTCTAAGACCAATCCCTTTAGTCATAGAATTTGTATTTTAGAGAAGAAAGACTATCAGGAACTTTTGTGCTGCCTTCAAAAAATTAAAATCGCTTCTTAAAATACACCACTAACAAAAAGAAATACCACTTCTCCATACTTCCTAACACTGGTGCGTTTATTCCCAATGTTAGTCAAATTAAGGCTACAACAGCAACTGATTATTATCTCAGTAGCGATTTATGAAGAATTTTTCTTTGCATCAATAGTGGATCAAAATTTGTAAACAGTTTCCAAGGAACCTTAAAACTTATAAAAGAAAGAAATGAATATTTGGGGAATTCCCTGGTGGTCCAGTGGTTAGGACTCCACACTTTCACCGCAGAGGGCCAAGGGTTCAATCCCTGGTCAGAGAACTAAGATCCCACAAGCCGCGCGGCGGCCAAAAAATAAAAAATAAAAAATTACAACATAGATTGCAGAATTTCCATTTGGTTTTTACTATACAGAACAATATTCTGGAGTATTACCACACTTAAAATTATATATGAGGTGCTCAGGTACTAGAAATGTGTTCACTTTTAAATTAATCTTAGTCTAACTATACAGAATAATTATCTAACGTTCTGATTTTGAATTTTATATTGGGCTGGTTCCTAACGCTTAACTCTTGTAGTTATGCTGTTTTGTAATTTTGTAGTTGTATGTGTGTGCGTATGTATGTATGTATTTATTTATTTCAGTGAGACATTTTAAATTTAAGCTGGATTCTGATCCCATGAGATAACTTGCTAGGTAATCTTTTCTAGTGGTGGGGATAGAATGTTTTTAACTGTTGTACAGGCAGACTAAAGATGTTAAAGGAAGAGAGCATCCATTAAAAGTAGTTATACGTAATTTTGAACATTTTCAGTTATTGACTTCTTGGAATCATCACTTCTGCTACATCATGGAGCTTCTTGCTGAGTTTTTCAGTAGTTGCCTTGAATATTTATTTCAGTAAATATGTACTTTTAATTAAATAGTTTTCTCTCCTCTATTTAAAACTTAGCATTTTGTTAAGTAAGTTTATTTTGAAAATATACAGTGAACTAATTGCCCCATTGGTGGATCACCTTTACCTGTTGCTTTCCTCCTCTTTGCCTTGTGGGAAGGGCACAAAGATGAAAGAAAATCTGTTTGTCCATTTAATAACAGTTTTTGGCAAAAGCTTCTAGAAAGGAAATGGAAAATGTTATGCAAAATTCTAATTATCTGAGTTTTCTATAATTTATCCTTCTTATTAGAATATATTTTTCAAGTCACTGTATTCTATAAAAAGGGGGGGGAGTTTCTAAAAGTTCTTAGTTACTGGGAATGAAGACTATAAATATAAGCTCTTTTTGTTTAATTAATAGTTTGTAGGTGTCAAAGTGGTGTGCATATCGCATCCAACTGTTACCTACGTGTTGTTAGATTGCAGTGAGACTACATTATGCTAACATAGTTATAGCTGTTGCTTCTAAGATTTATAAGTTATCATTAAGCTCCTCAGTAACTATAGCAAAACTTGGGAATTCCTCAGGAACTTTGAATTCTGTACTGTACAGATAATAACAAGGGATAGTAATGAGGTATATAAACGTGCATCTGTTATTCTGCTCTTGAAATTGTTGAACTTGAGATTTTGCACTAAAGTGTTTTGAATACAGAAAAGTATAATGAAGAAAATAAGTATTGCTTGTAATCATACCAGTGCAGTGAGTTTTTAGGCAAAGTTTGTAAGCTTTCCAAACCTCTTTGCTTCCTCAGTGGGAAAGATGACGTATAAAGCTTCTGTTCACCTGTAGCATCGCTAGTGCCAATTGAAGTTGATTAGATTGCTTAATTTTTAAGATTCCTATTAAGGTATGAATGAGAAGTAAGGAAGAATAATTGTGATTGTGACCAAATAAATTGTGTAGCTCAGTGGTTTTTAAAGTATGGTTCAAGGAATCCTGGGGATTGCCTAGACATTTTGAGGGAGTCTACAAGTACAGAACTGTTTACAATAATACTGAGATGTCCTTTGCCTTTTCTCTGTGTTGACATCTATACCAATGTACAAAAGCAAAGGTGGGTAAAACTTTTGACATCTAAGAACAAATCAGGTGAGAGTACCTCCCTGTATTAGCAGTCATGGTACATATCCTTCAGTGCCATGCACTCACAGTTTAAAAAAAAGTCTAAATGCACTTGATGAAGAAGTAAAAAGAAAATTATCAGATCTCAACTTTGTACATATCATTTTAATGTACTGTGACAAAATAGGAAGTATGCTTAAAACGCTTTTTCTGCTGTCATACTGAAATATGGTTGCCTCTAGGGAAAGCATTTGTGTGATTTTTGAGTTGCAAGCTGAATTAGCCACTTTTTTCATGAACACCATTTTTACTTGAAAGAATGCTTGACAAACTGAAGAAGTCTTTCAGACTTGGGTATTAGACTGACATTTTCTCAAGAAGCGAACCTGGATCTTTAAAAGGAAAAGATTGACAGTATTTACGGGCAATGATAAAGTTCTGGTTTTCAAGGGAAAATTAGAATTTTGGAAGATTTTTCCGATGATATTGGTGATGTTAATGGACATGATTTTTAAAATAATGTATAATGAAATATGTCAATATTTGAAGATCCACATGACTCTGTAAGCCAATATTTTCCAAGTCACCAGTGCATGATATTATAAGATCACGCAAGGATAAGAAACAAAGTTCTAGCTAGACCAATGGATCATTTTTTTTTAAATTTATTTATTTTTGGCTGCGTTGGGTCTCCGTTGCTGCGCACGGGCTTTCTTTAGTTGCGGCGAGTGGGGGCTCCTCTTCATTGCGGTGCATGAGCTTCCCATTGTGGTGGCTTCTCTCTTGTTGCAGAGCAGAGGCTCTAGTAGGCGCGTGGGCTTCAGTAGTGGCTTAGTGGCTCTGCGGCATGTGGGATCTTCCCGGACCAGGACTCGAACTTGTGTCCCCTGCACTGGCAGGTGGATTCTTAACCACTTCACCACCAGGGAAGCCCCCAAGACCAGTGGGTCTTAATGTGAATGTAGAGTTTATTGATAAGGTTACCCATTCCAATATATTTCAGCCAATTGAGTTTTGGTATAGTATCAAAGGAGAATATCCACATTTATCTGAAAGGCCATTAAAATATTCCCAAATGTCTGGTTATTATTTACTTTTTTGTGTGTATTACTCATTTTTCCATGCTTTGCAGTATATTGAACATATTTTTGTTGGAGGAGTAGAGAAGAATAGGAACCATAGATAAATGTGAGGCAGTGTTTTCATGTGCTTTATCTTAGAATCTCATTAATATATAATCATTTTAAGTTTAATTTCTTTGCAGTTTTTTCCATTGAGCAGTCCATTCAACTTGCTGCGCTGCGCGGCTTGTGGGATCTTAGTTCCCCAACCAGGGATTGAACCCAGGCCCTGGCAGTGAAAGCACCAAGTTCTAACTACTGGACCGCCAGGGAATTCCCCCCATTCAACTTTGGATTGCAGTAGGAGATTAGGTAATTGTTATTTTTTAAGTCAATTTTTGGTTTTAATACTTGTTTTGTACGTCTGATTACTCAACCATAGATAGGTTGCTTATATGTTCAAGTTTTGACATAACCCTAAACAGATTTTTAATAGTTGACTTTCACAATTTTAGGATATGTAGTAGCTTTCATGTAGTAAAGCTATGTACTTTTTCCCACTTCTAGTTTAATCATGTGTCCTTGACCTGAGAATTTGATGTCCTTGACCTGAGAATTTGATGTTGTCTAGATACTTTTCCAAAACAAATGAGAATGTTTTTACCTTCTGGGAGAAAGTTTTTTCTTTTTCATGTTTATTTAAGAATAATTGTAGCAATCCTTGTTAAACAACTCTTTTCATAAAAGTCATGTCTTAGGACCATTCCAAATTTTAAAGGATTTTTAGGACAACCTGCATTTGGTTCAAGTAACAAGTTTCAGGTTATGAAAGAAGTAAGATACATAAGTTGTAGTTTGTAGTTGTAGTTTGCACCCAGTTTCTTGGAAATTTAGTGCCAGTTATTTCCCTAGGAATAATAAAATGGGTGTGAATAAAGAGAGTATTGAGTCTGAACACCACTGTTTGTAAGAACAGGGTTGGCATCAGAGAAAGAGAAAGATTCGGAGTGGTTTAGGGAAGAAATAAGTGTAAAAAACTAGCTTCAGGATAGCTTCAGGGAATAAGCCCTATAGAATTCCTGCCCCCGTGAGCTAATCCCACAGTAGGGGGTGTTCATTTAATAGGAAGCTTTAGTTCTCCCTATATTAAATAATTAACTGGTCAGCTGTTCTGAATTAGGGAACATACTGAGATCATATTTTATGTCCTGGACATCCAAATTAGTCACAAAGTTGCCACTCACTATTGCTTATATAGTTTAAGTTGCTAGCTGAAAAATATTTGAAATTCCCTGTATTTTAGGTTTTTTATACTTAAGTTTTTTTTTCCTCCAAGAGCCTTGTCACCTTACTTGATCTTCGTTGAACAAAGAGAATACAGGATTTGCAAGCTTTTAAGGACGGAAGAGCATTTATAAAAGTTTTCTATTGTTTCCATGAAAGTGATGATGGTGATAATAGTGAAGAGGTGGAAGGGCAGGAAGTAGAACAGAAAAGAGTGAAGATGGTGATTAAGAGGTTCTCTGTCTAATGAGCAGGGCTGCTGTTACTGCTATTCACTTTAGAGTTCTGGTTGAGCAAAAATGATAAACTCCACTTTGAAAAGCACTTACGGTGCTTTAGTGATTGATACGTCTTGTCCACCAGTGGGTCCTATGTAGAGGATAAATTGATATTTTCTATCAGTTAGAGATTATGGTATTAGAGTAGAAGTTTCATAATTATGCAGTGTGAGTTGAGAGTACTTTTGCTCTTTTTACTCCCAACAGGCCCTTATGCACTTTTCTCTGAACCTTCAGGTGCTCGGATTGGACACTTACTTATTTCACTTTTTCTCATAAGTTTTAACTGATTCCATTGAGCATGAGGGCTAAACTGAGAAATGATGTGCTAGTTTTGCTTTTTTGTTTGTTTGTTTGTTTTAGAATATGCTGCATTTATTTTTTGATGTGGACCACTTTTAAAGTCTTTATTGAATTTGTTACAATATTGCTTCTGTTTTATGTTTTGGTTTTTTGGCCCCGAGGCATGTGGGATCTTAGCTCCCCCACCAGGGATCGAATCTGCACCCCCTGCATTAGAGGCAAATTCTTAACCACTGGACCGCTAGGGAAGTCCTGATGTGCTAGTTTTGAGTAGTTTGATTCTACCCTGTTTAAGTAGCATGGTTTAGTAGTGGTAACTTTGACCTGCGTGATCTAGGCTTCAGTTCCCTCTGGCACAGGCCATGAAGCCTAGAACAAGTTAACTCCTCTCTTAGAACTTATCTTTATGTAGACAAAGTTTGATTAACAGTTAAGGTATTTTTGAGCTCTAAAATGCTGTGTTGCTGTGATATCACCCTTGTTAAAGCCGCAGTCATCTTTGCCTGGACTCCTACAGGAACTTTCTAACTTGTTGTCATTCCTCAGTCTTCACCCAGAAGACAAAGTCATCCTTTAAAAATGTAAACCAGATCATGTAATACCCTCCAGTCCCAATTTCCTACCCCAGTGGCTTAAAATAAAAACCAGGTCCAGTTCTTGCTTACTTCACAACTTTATCTTCTTTCCATTGCTCACTAAGCTCCAGCCATACTGGACTTCTTTCTGATCTTGACCCCACCAGCCCTTTACCACCTTTTGAGTTTTTGGTGCTTACAACTGCTTTCTGTCTGTCATGCTCTTTCTTCAGCTGTCCGCAGTTCTGCCTTAGTCTGAACCTTACATCTCAGTTCAGATGTCTCATCTGCAGAGAAGTTTTTCCTGATCACCTTATATGAAGGACTATCCCCTCTTTATTACCTTCACAGTTCTTACCAAATAATTATATTTATTTATTCATCTATCCTCTCTTCCCCTCGAAAATGTTTCAATAGAGAAGAAACACCATGTCACTTTTCCAACACAGTCTCAAATGGTAATTGGCACACATAGTAAGTGCTCAAATTTGTTTTATTTTAATTGGAAGAATACATGAAGAGTTCAGTGGTTTGTCCTTATTAATTCCCATCATAGGCTACTTCTTACACTAATTTTTTTAAGTGTTACATTTATTTCCAACTATAATCCCTCATTACTTAGGGCATCTGTCTTTTGAGGAGTCGTTCATCTGACTGCCTATAATTGGAGCTGGTTGATCTCAGTTGCTGTATGTTATGATTAAATTGAGTAGTTATGCACAAAAGGTTCTTAGCAAAGACATGAAAGTTTAATCATCATGAAATGTAAATAGTTCAAAATAATAATACCCAAATGAGTGATATAGATGAGTGCTTATAGAATCAAAGGAAGAAGTGAAAACCTTTAGGCTTTCGTAGTCCAAGAAGACATTAAAAATGAGGTGGGGGCTTCCCTGGTGGCGCAGTGGTTGAGAGTGTGCCTGCTAATGCAGGGGACACGGGTTCGAGCCCTGGTCTGGGAGTATCCCATATGCCACGGAGCAACTGGGCCTGTGAGCCACAACTACTGAGCCTGCGCGTCTGGAACCTGTGCTCCACAGCAAGAGAGGCCCCAATAGTGAGAGGCCCACGCACCGTGATGAAGAGTGGCCCCCGCTTGCCACAACTAGAGAAAGCCCTCGCACAGAAACGAAGACCCAACACAGCCCAAAATAAATAAATTAATTAATTAATTAAAAAAAAATGAGGTGGGATCTGTACATGATATTAAAAGGGTACGTAAGTTTTAGACTAACAGTGAATCAGGGTAGACAACAATTTAGAAATTGAAAAGTGCAGAGTATGTTTAAGAGAGTATTTTGCTCTAGTAGATGTTTGTGAAATGGATTATAGGTCTGTAATACCTTACCTATATAACCCTTGGTGCCAGGTATTTTGGAATTCAGAACTTTTTGGAAAGATTTATTTTGCATATTAGTAAGAGTAATCAAGCACTTAATATTTCTAAAGTGAAATATGAATAGTTACACTTAATGGGATAAATAAAAACTAAATAGCCGCACAGCAGTGCTTGGGTGAAGTTTTGCTGTGAAAAAAATTTATGTTGGGTCAGGTTTTGCCGCTAAATTAAACTTGCAGATTTCAGAGATTTTCTGATTTCAGAATTTCTGTGAGAAGTGGGTCTGAAATAGTTGGAAAGGCTTTACTCTTTATTACTTTGTGTCTTTGGGGAGGACATCAAGGTCTGAAAATGTTAGTTTGAGGCAATTAGCTTAGAAACAGTTTCTGCCAAGGAATTTTTGACACAGACTCAGGGTGGAAGGCACTACTGAGGGTGATGAGTCTTTACAGGTATGGGAGAACCACCTAATTCCTTAGAGTCCGGTTAAATGTTTGGAAGTAGTGGAGATTCATCAGTGTATATAGGTGCCTGGAAAATAGTAAATGTTAAAAAAAAGTGTAATGCTTGAGAGCTCATATTTTAGATGCGATTTCTTCTTTATCAGTTTTTAAAGTCTTAAACCCTGCAGTTTGTGTCCCAATTGATAGATTTGTAAGAATTACATAATACATATAATTGTGAGGTAAGAGCACAAGAGAAGGTTAGAATAGGAATACTGTAGGACTAATGTAATCTGTTTTAACATCCTTGATGGAATCACTTGGTATTGACAAGGAAAGAAGTAAATATCTGAAGATGCTACTTTGAAACTCAGGATTGATTATAAGAAGTGCCTGCTAGCTTTCTGTGTTTTCCCCACTGCTCTCCTTATTCTTGCAACCTAATTAACACCCAGATTCAGTCCTCATTGTCTTTATCCATTCATTTGGTGTATATTAATGTCCAAGAATGAAGACATGTGTGTGCTATTTTTGTATATTGACTTGTATCTTATAGAATTGCCAAGATAGGCATGTTTCAAAACTACTTCATAAAAAATAAAAGTGCTTACTGACCTAATAATTATGCAAGTAAGTGGAATAATGTATGGAAAAGCCAAATGTAAGCATTATTTATGGCTTACAAAGTGTGGCGTGCCTTTTATTTTTCTAAGTGGTCTTTATTATACTGGGTACTAAATGCCTCTTTGAATAAACTGAAGAGGCTAGAGTATAAAAGGAAGAACTGTTACATTAGTCTAAAACAACTTTATAAGACAGCTAGCTGCACAAGCCGGTGTGGGCATTAACTAGCATAAACTGCTGCTTAGATTAAGATGTTAAAATTATTAGCGAAAACTATGAGAAGTACCTGTGCTTCCACTGTTTTTTGTTAGTTGGTTAATTTTTCTCCTCTGAACTTGTGGCACATTTACTAGGGGATTTTCCATTAGGAATGTCCTGGTCTTGAAATTTCATTTAGAATGTAATGCAGATTATAAACCCACAATCTGAAATTATGGCATTCTTATTATGGCTTCAAATGCATTTGGGGGCAGTCATATTAAGCTTTGTCTTAATCTTAGGAAGGTAACAGTAAAATGAAATAAAAAAATTGTAGTCATTTGTTCCTTCTCTCATGAAAGACTAATTCTGTTTATTTCTGAATTCAACCTTGTGTTGAAATAGACTGTAAAATTGTTTAAAAAATGTTCCCCCATCCTTGTGGAGGGCGGTGTATTATAAAATCTGAGTATCTATGTTAAAAGAAATATTTGTGGCATTCTTCCAGTCATAAAAGTGGGTGTGGTTTGTTCTGGAGTCCTTACCCTTAACTTGAATTCTGGTCTGTCTGCTGGTAGTAAAGAGCCTCACTTTGATTTCTTAAAATGCATGAAAGCACATATTTTCCCTAACTAATGGGGATATCTCTGTGGTTGATGTAATCATCTCATTCTGCAACCTATTCAGCAAACATTATTGAGCACCTTCGGTGTAAGTGTTACATTCTGGAATCACAAATTCAGGAGACTTGGAGAAAATGTGGCTTCACTAGGAACAGAGTAAAACATCTGGTTAACCTTCTTAACCCTTTGCAGTGGTGTTGTCCTTTTTTTCTGTGACATGTGGAAGCTAAGATGTTAAGAGTGGATTATTTAAATGACTGAGGATTATTTAAAATACTGATTTCTGGAGACCTGAGGAACACAGAGACCCTCCTTTTCTGTGCTAAATTAGGGGACACTTACTTGGAATCAAAGAAGACTAATAATATGAGCTCTGATAGACCCTGATCTTTCTTTGGTAGGATATAGGTCTTAGGGTCTTAAGGAGGAAGGGAGGTGTTAAGAGTCTTCCAGAGGTGCTTTTTAAAACTTACACACACACACACACACACACACTCCCACTCCCTACAATAATCACAGAAACCACTGCTCTAATGTCACTTTAATTTCTCCCAGGCTTCTGGGTCTTCAGATTTAAATTTGATCTGACCTTGAGACATCGCCTCCCACCATTCCCATCAGTGATTTTGTTTTGCCACCTCCTCAAATACCCTATGCCTGGCTCCTTAACTTCCTATCATGCCAGGGTGTGGCCCATATGGGCCAGGCTACATCTAATAGAAACATAATATCTGATGAAAAATGTCTTATTATATGGACATACAGATGTGTGTGTTTACATTTATCTTTAGAGAGACTCATCAGTGTCTGAATAGATACAGACCTAAATGAGTCTTGATGTATAACCTTGCTTTATAGAAAATGAAAATGGTAGGTTTTTCAGCCTCTCTTGGTAGCTAGGGTGCAAGTACTTAACATAGGACCAAGACACAAAGGATTTTTCTGAAACAAATCTGAAAGGAAACTTTGCAGAGCCCTAGTGGCATGAATGCTTTAATCTTAAGCTGTTTATTATGTTAACTACTTCCAAAATCAAAGTGAGCAGATCTAATAGATCAGATTTAGCTCCAAATGTAAAAATTTAGTGCTTTACCCAAGATACCCTTTTCAGTTTTATCTGTAAAGCTTGATGGAGTTTTGGGATATGTTGGGGTCTTACATTAGGTTCCCCTAACAACACTGTTTTTTATCATCCTCACAAATGGCCTTGACAGCTGAATCTGTTGACTAAGTGTATAAGGTGCCTGTTGAATGTTATAAAATAGAGCAACATCAACTATGCCAGAACCAAAATTGTTTTTGATAGACAGTCTTAAGCATTCAGGTGGACCATCCTCAGTGATTCCTTTCAAGGTTTTGTTGTTGTTGTAGAGGTTTTTGCATATTATTTTGCAGCTAATTCCTCTTTGTAAAACTATCAGACAACATGTTAGCTATGTGAAATATTCTACAGCAGAAATTTTCAAATGTTTTTTAGTTACAGTCCTGTTTCTCCTTTCCCTAAACCATAGTAGACATTGATAATTGAGAACTCTTTCCCTTTGAGTCCAGAATCATTATTAACACTGCACTCCAGGTAGCCATTAATATTTTGAGTTGCTGTTTGAGCTAAAACCCATTTGCCATCAGTGAATTAATGGACAAGATCTATCCTTATCTCTTCCAGGGCATATCAGCAAACTTTCTGTAAAGGGCCGGTTAATAAATATCTTAGGCTTTGTGGACCACGTATTCTTTGTCACAACCACTCAACTCTGCTGTGTTAGTAGGAGTAACCATAGACAGTACGCAGTTGTATGGCTGTGTTCCAACAAAACATTATTTACGAAAAACAGACATGGTGAAGTTTAGCCTGTGGGCTGGAATTAGCCAACCCCTGCTCTAGGGCAAGAAACTGGTTTTGATTCATTCAACAAATAATTGCCTTCTGTATTCCAGGCACTATGTTAAGTGTTGGTTATGCAACAATTAACATTATACATAGATCTCTGGCCATGAACTATTTAAGCCTTAACTGAGTATTTTTTATGCTTTAGGCATATCCAAAGGGGCTTTTTGAGGAAAAATATGGCCTGGCCCATACATCTGCCTCATTTGTCAGTACAAGTGAGATCTTAGGCAAATACCCTAAGTGCCATGTTCTGTGGTCGTGGTGTTAACTAAAAGTAATCTCAGTATGCTTTAAATATCAGATGCTGTGGTATCAAAGTGAACATCCTGTTATTAAAAGGGGGAGGCTTAAGATGTGTGGATCTAGTATCTGTACTGCCTGAACATAGTAGGTACTTAGTGTTCGTACGGCGTTGTGGGATAAAACTGAAATTACCGGTTGTCTTAACTATCTTCTGCCAGTCCCTTGCAACTTCTTTCCTCTATGCAGCATATTGTTTCTGACCTCTTAATTTTGGTTTTCATTTTGTTACAGGTTTTTCTTGCAAATCAATCCATGCATTTTAAAAGTAGGCCACATATTAATCATATTTAATAAAATGCTTAACTTTTCTAGATGTATTGTCCAGATTTCTGTTAGAACTCCTTTTATTTAAAAAGTAGCTTTAGGGCTTCCCTGGTGGCGCAGTGGTTGAGAATCTGCCTGCTAATGCAGGGGACATGGGTTTGAGCCCTGGTCTGGGAGGATCCCACATGCCGCGGAGCAACTAGGCCCGTGAGCCACAACTACTGAGCCTGCGCGTCTGGAGCCTGTGCTCCGCAACAAGAGAGGCCACGATAGTGAGAGGCCCGCGCACCGCAATGAAGAGTGGCCCCCACTTGCCACAACTGGAGAAAGCCCTTGCACAGAAATGAAGACCCAGCACAGCAAAAATAAATAAATAAAATTAATTTTTTTAAAAAAAAGTAGCTTTAGTTTTTCTCAATATTGGTATGTTTTTCTTCAAAATATCCAGTACTGTTGATTACAAAATGAGTCAGATCTCTTGACTAATACTCAGAGATCTTCATTATCTTAACTGTAGACTCTCTTGCTATTTTTTTTTCCTGTCCCTTTGTACCTTGAGGTCCACTCAGACCGTGCTTTCTACTGTAATCTAATCATATTCCTACATTTTGCTGCCGACCTTTTTCTGAATTTCCATAGTATTTTTGTTTTTCTCATGATATTTTCCATGATTTTTGTCTCACCTTTCTTACAAAATTGTAAGCTTCTTGAGAGCAAGTATGTTTCGTTCATCTTTGTAACCCTTGTGATCACTTGCAATTAATGCATATTCAGATACTAATTCTATGAAAGCTATACTTTTCTAATTAAGGGACAGTGTTCCTTCATGACAGATTCCTTGAATTTTTATCCAAATGAGAAAAGTCGTGTCAAAATACATTGTAAATTGTAAAGGCCATACAAATATTGTTTGTTACCATACACACTCAAACTTTGCTCTTATACTAAGTGATGTACACAGTTTGGTTTTTAGTGTCCATGTTTTATTTCAGAGAAGAGTATGATCACATTGTGAAAAAAAATAAGCTTGTTGTACATTTGCAAGATTTTTTTTTTTTATTGATTGCCGGGAAGATGTTTTTATTTATTTATTTGGTTGTGCTGGGTCTTAGTTGTGGCAGGCAGGCTCCTTAGTTGTGGCAGGCGGGTTCCGTAGGTGTGGCATGCGAGCTCTTAGTTGCGGCATGCATGTGGGATCTAGTTCCGTGGCCAGGGATCGAACCCTGGGTCCCCCCGCACTGGGAGCGTGGAGTCTTAACTCCTGCGCCACCAGGGAAGTCCCTGCAAGATGTTTTCTAAGCCTTCACAGTTCCACATCTTTAAAATTATGAAACATGAGAGGAAGCAAATTCCTATCAATATGTATTCCACAAAAGACGACCAGCCACCTTGTTTTTCTCAGGACTGAGGATTTCTTGGGACATAAGACTGAGTGCTAAAATCAGGACTGTTGGTCACCCTGATTTCACTTTGATGTGGCTATCTTTTTTGCTTATCACTGTGTTAGCACAGTTTAATAAATGCCTGGTAACTAGACAGTTGGCTTAGTGGGAGAGGGGTGTTGGGACACTTGGGCTTTTATTTCTTAAGTTTCTGAATATTATTTATTTTGGATAGATGTTCTTTAATATTCAAATGAAAATACAGAAGTGCATTTGATTAATTATTTAGGAATATATTTGTGTATGACATCATGGTGTCCTTATCAGAAGGTGGTGCTACTAAATTTCTTAACTAAAAATTGTATCATCTGTCGGATGATTAATGCTTTATTTAAATGTACTTTATTAGATATAGCAAAGTCCTAGGCAGCTTGAAATTTTCCTCTTAAAGCAGTTTAAGCTTTGATCACAGATTAACAGAGACGGTGTTTGTAAGGAAACATCTAGGGTAGTGTGTGCCTAGTCATTCCTGTGCTGCAGTTAGCTTTTGTATGTGTTCATGTTATGTAAATCAGAGAACACCATGGCTGAGATCTCTCTAATAGCAGGTATATAACTTAAAGTGGCTACTAAAAATCCTTACAAATTTGGTCAGCAGTTGAGCCATTGTGGGACATAAACTATTCTGAGACATGCACTGTGCCTGGTAGTATTGATGGAAAGGAGCCATTAAAAATATTGTTACTTATACCAAAAAGATGTCCTTAATTTGATTAATCTATTGGCTAAAATAGGCTCTTCTGGGATGGTGTGCTTGGTTGTTATCCTTTCATTATTTTTCTTGTTTTAAGAATGTGAATAGAGTCCTTTTGTTATTTTAGCTTTTTATGGTTCTTTTTGCCACCTTGTGAGACTTGCCAGCTTATATCATGGACATTGTTGTAGAAAAATTACTTGAGCCTTTAAAGCAAGTGTATCCAACATTATATTCCTGTATAGAAATGTAAAGGTCAGATTTGGGTGATGAAAAGACTTGAGAAGACAAGAAAATGGGAACATTTAGATTAAAGTCAAAAAAGAATGGTGTCCTTTTCACAAGAGAAGGAGGAAATCTGCATTTCTTTGCTTGTAGTAGTTTTTGTTGATTTTTAATAGATACATTTTATTTTTAGACTAGACCTTAAAAGAATGTTGAGTAAACACTAGCAATGGTGTCACCATAGCCGTAGTATCTATTTATTCCTAGAGAAATCAGAAATAGGATGTAAGGTGCTTACTTCTGCCCTGTTTACAGAAGGCTTAAGATAAAGAGGAAAAGGACGAAGGACCAAGTCCAAAGACACAGTCTAGGCAAGTGATTTTTATATGTTATGGTTTATTGTACATACAATACAAGCTAGTCACTGAGTATTTTACACTGAGAAGCTCATTAAGCCTAGAAAGATTTTTGGTTTTGTACAGTGCTAATTTTTTCTGTTCATATTCCTTTTTCTCATAAACTGGCAAAAGACTCCATCAAAGATAAAGGCTTACAACTAAAATTATAAAACCTTAAATTGAGATTTGTAATCATCTAAATAAATTGTATATTTCAAATTAATACACCAGAAATATTGAGTGAAACAAATTACACATGGTACATTTATAATCTTCCTAAACAAATCAGTGTCCGTTCTGTACCTGAAGCCTTTTGAACACAGGCATTGAGCATCTTCTTTCTAATCGCTTTGAGAATAAAAGATGCTACTGCCATGTCCATACTGTTGTCAGTTTTTCCTCCATTGTCTTTGAGACCTATTCCAAAAGATAAAAGATACCTACTAAACCAAGTGTGTTCCTCTTAGGCTCCCTATCTGTTTTAATGGTGTCACTATCCATCTTTTTGATCATGCTGCATCTCATCTTCCTTTCCTCACCCAGTGTTGTCTGTCCTCATGTTCTCTTGAGTCTGACTTAGAAATTTCTCAAATATCCTTTCTCTTTATTCCTTCTGCCACTACACTGACTTAGGTCACCATCTCTTACCTGCATTAAACTCCTACTGAATTCCCAGAGTTCAGGAAACTAATACTCTGCTTCTGTATTCTTTCTAAAACACAGATATGTTCATATCATTTCCCAACTTGTAAACTTTGTTTCTGTTTCTTATAGAATGCAGGTCAAGGCTCCCCTTCCTCTTGTACCTAACCCCCTTCCCCATGCACTCATGATGTAATGAATTCTCTCATGCTAGTCCTTTTTCCTGGAATGCCCTTATCTCTCAGTGAACCTCCCTATTCCCTTAAAATATCCACTGGTCTGGCTTAAATATCCACTTAGTGAAACCTTGCCTGATATATCCTTACAGTCAGACAGTTCTCTTCTCTGCACCCATAGCATTTTGTTCTGTAAAATTGACTTGATTGCGAGCTAACACAGTACAAACACTATAAACATTTTAAAGTTCCATACTTACAAAGCATCTTCGGGGATGTAAAAGCCACCGAAATATAGCTGTCATATTTGTTTTTTCTCAGATTTCTGGAATGCCCTACCTCTTTGTCTTCACAGTTAAAACTAACATCTCTAATCTGTTCATGGACACTCAAGTGTATAATAAATTAACGTTTTCCCTTCATATTTGCATCCTGTATCCCCCTTTTTTCCACATGAGAAATGAGAGTTCTTATGAGGTAATGGAGTGGAGAGAATGGAATTGATTTCAGAAACATCAGGGTAGAATGGATCAGACTTGGTAATGGGGTGGAGAAGAGAGACAAATGACAACTCCTTAGGGTATACAATTTTCTGTAGTATACTATAGTATGCTTTTGAAGTCTTATAGGTGCTTCAAGTTTTAAGCACTGTAGACAGCTAGATAGGATAAAAAAATTTTCAAGTACCATTTACTGACTGCTTATTTTGTGTTAAGCATTTTGCATGGAATAATTTATTTTATTTGAAATTTTTTTAATTTTAAGAAGTACTGTTTTTTCGCATTTTCAGATGAGGAAATGAGGCACAGAGAGGTTAAAATATCATGACCAAGGTCACTTAGCTAATATGTGTTAGAACTGGCATTCTAATCCAGGAAATCAGATCTAAAGTCTATGCTTTTTTTTTTTTAATTAATTAATTTATTTTTGGCTGTGTTGGATCTTTGTTGCTGTGTGCTGGCTTTCTCTAGTTGCAGCGAGCGGGGGCTACTCTTCGTTGCACTGCGCAGGCTTCTCATTGTGGTGGCTTCTCGTTGCGGAGCATGGGCTCTAGACGTATGGGCTTCAGTAGTTGTGGCATGAGGGCTCAGTAGTTGTGGCACGCGGGCTTAGTTGCTCCGCAGCATGTGGGATCTTCCCAGACCAGGGCTCGAACCCGTGTCCCCTGCGTTGGCAGGCGGACTCTTAACCACTGCGCCACCAGGGAAGCCCTGTGCTCTTAACTGTTGTTATATTTTCCTATTTTACCATTTGTTTGTTTGTTTTTTCAATTTAAAATACAGTTAACTAAGGCCTCCGTGTGAGTGAGTGAGTATGTGTGTGTGTGTATCAGATTCTAAGATATATAGCAAATAATAAAGTTAATGTCCATACTTGGGTTACCTAAATTCAGTTCAGAAGACACAGCAGATTTTGAGTTATGTATGCCTATAGAATTTACAGCTAGATCTGACAGAGGAAAAAAACTGACAGGTTAATTTTTAGGACATGTCCAAGGACCTGGGGAGCAGGGGAGAGGAATCTGTCAGATCCGTCCAAATCCAACCTGTTTGGAGGGATCTGATAGAAACTAATATGGTGATCTTGAGCCCCCATTATTTCTTCTTGCCTGATTTTGAAACATTTTTGGGATCTCTGTTTTTTTGGTCACTTAACTACATTGCTCATGTATTGTTGACTGAGAAATCTATTAAGATTTCTTTATATGGTTTTTCTGCAGTTGTTAGATTAGTGATAAATTTTTATGCTGTAGTTAATATATTCTCTCAGAGATGTGATCAAGTACTGAACTTCGAAAGGTAACTACAGTGAAAAGTCCAGTAATAAAACTGGAAACATGACTTTAAATTGCATGTCATAGTATATGTTAGAATAAGCTTCATTTACTGGCAACATTAGTCCATGAAAAGGGTAAAGGAAGAATTTTATTCCTCTGTGAGGTGTTATAAATATGGTCAGAATAGAGAAAATGCTGTAAAACAGTTTGACAGTCTACAAATTCTATGCTCGACTAGATTTAGAAATCTAGTTCACAGAGAAGACCTTTCTTGGCAGAATTTAAGTTAGTAAGATTGGAAACATTTTTAAAAGAGGGTGTGAGGTAATGTTTGGACCTCTTAATTTTTCCTCCAAAAAATAATTTTTTAATCTGCTCAGAAGTTTTGAACACTGTCATTGTGTCCAAAAGATTAGTCCAGTTTCTTTTAATGTTTGAATTAGTTAATTTTATTTAGGAGTGAGAAGAGAGCACAGTAATCCTCTTTAGCTGCTAAAATACTACTTCGGGAGTTGGAGGCGGAAAGGAGAAATCAAGTATCATCTCCCCAGAAAGTGCTTAGTGGGAGTAGTGTCACTTGACTTCAGGAACCAGTAGTTAAGTGTTTTTACTTAGCCCTTTATTTATAATTTAAGATCACAGAATTTCAAACTGGGGGGGATGAAAGGGGGGAGGTCGTAGCTGAACAACTTGAGGATAGGAAAATTGCTAGTTACCAATGTTTTGGAAGAATTTTAATTTGACTGTAGCTATTTGGAGAATTTTAATGGAAAGGAACTATGAAATGTCGCTGATCACTTTTTAAGTATTGTTTCTTATTATAACCTATTTTTTACATTTATTAATGAGACTGATTTAAAGAATAAGTCAGATTAAAAATAATAATAAATAAGTCAGATTATGGGGTTGAGAGTAGGTGTCTCTGGAACCCAAAAGTTGTTGGTTTTAATACTATTTGTGCTGTAGAGCTTTTTTTTTTTTTTTTTTTTTTTTATTCCTGGCTGCTTTGGGTCTTCGTTGCTGTGTGCAGGCTCTCCCTAGCTGCAGTGAGTGGGGGCCACTCTTTCATTGCGGTGCGCAGGCCTCTCATCGCCGTGGCCTCTCCTGTTGCGGAGCACGGGCTCTAGGCACCAGGCTTCAGCAGCTGCGGCACACAAGCTCCAGAGCGCAGGCTCAGTAATTGTGGCGCACAGGATCAGCTGCTCCGCCGCGTGTGGGATCCTCCCGGACCAGGGCTCAAACCCGTGTCCCCCCCGCACTGGCAGGCAGACTCCCAACCACTGCACCACCAGGGAAGCCCAGAGCATTTTCTTTTCTACTGAAATTACAATTCCTACAGGGCAAATATAAGAAACTAATATTAAAAAAAAATTTTTTTAAAGATATATGCCCAAAGCATCTCAAACGTTCTTTCTTCTCCTCCCCTCCCCCCCTCTTTTCCTTTTCTTTTTTTTCTTTCTTTATTTTTTTGGCCACGCTGCGTGGCATGCTGGATCTTTGTTCCCCAACCAGGGATCACACCCATGCCCCCAGCAGTGGAAGTGCGGAGTCTTAACCACTGGAACTCCAGGGAAGTCCCCTCATTTTTTTTTTTTAAGTCTTCTCTTTTTTATTATTTTTATTTATTTATTTATTTTATTATTTTTGGCTGCATTGGGTCTTCGTTGCTGCACTCAGTCTTCCTCTAGTTGTGGCTAGCGGGGGCTACTCTTTGTTGAGGGGCGCGGGCTTCTCATTGCGGTGGCTTCACTTGTTGTGGAGCACCGGCTTTAGGTGCACAGGCTTTGGTACTGGCTCAGTAGTTGTGTCTCGCGGGCTCTGGAGTGCAGGCTCAGCAGTGGTGGCGCACGCGCTTAGTTGCTCCGCGGCATGTGAGAATCTTCCTGGACTAGGACTTGAACCCGTGTCCCCTGCATTAGCAAGCGGATTCTTAACCACTTTGCCACCAGGGAAGTCCCCCTCATTTTTTTTTAATGTCAAGAATTCCATTGGAATTCATGACATCTGTCAATAACTGATGAACTTAAATGGCAATTTACCTAAAAAAGTAACTTGTTAGTGGTCTTTTAAAAATCTAAGTATTTCTTTCCTTTGCTGGAAATGAATTATTAGTCTTTAGATAGTCATTCTTTTAGTCAACAAACATTTCTAGACCAAATAGGGAACACCAAAATAAATAAATAATGGCTACTCTGCATCTAATTGATAATGTTAATGACTAACACTTAAGGCTTTTATAGATAATATATATTCTTATTTAATCTGCCCATCAACTCTGTGAAATTGGTATTATCATTGTCCATATTTTACACATAAAAACACAAGCCTAGAAATAAGTGACAGGTCACTTGTAAATTGCATAGGTGGCCAGTTCTAGGTCTTCTTATTTCTAGAATCCATGTTTTACCACCCTGGGCTGCAAAGGTAGTATAAGTTTTACTTTTATGGTATAAGGAAAAACTAAGTTTGGTCCTCAAACTTAGCCAGATGGCTTCTTTATTTATTGATAATGAATTAGCCACACTTGGTTAAGGAATGTCTCTAAAAATATCAGTTGATTATTTGTTTTGCTTAAAATATAGGATTGCTTTGTGTTATTGAAACATAGGTCCATCATTTAAAAACAAAGAATCAGTGTATTTGCTTTTCAAGATAATCTTGATTTCAAGCATTTTCAAGGTAACCTTGTGGATACAAATTTTGTTACTGGATTAATATAACCAAAGTTTCCTTAATTCCTTTGGTTTGATGGTGTATTATATTTTATCCTGGATAGGATTAAAGCAGTCTTTAATTAGAATCTATTATTCAATGTTTTATGGGTCAGCCTGGTGACATTTGGTCCCCACTCCACATTTTTTGCATATTTTATATATAGACTTCTCCTTTACAACCACTTTTTACTTCTTTTTATATTTTACTTCCCAATCTTAATCCCCATAATCAATATGTATAATCCCCTCTACAACCAATCTCTTCATTTGGGGTGATAGTTGAAGAGAAGTATATTTCCTGAGGGAGAATCTCATGCCCATGCCCTAATCTTAAATTACTTTGAAAGAAGCCTTAACTGCACAAAGCATCTTGGACTAGCATGCCAGAAGGAAGAAGAAAATGTAGAAGGCGTTTGCATCTTGCCTTGGTTGAATGCCCAGTGGTTGTTGACAGATTTTCCCATAGGACAGCCTATGAATAGGGAGATTGTCCGTATTGTTTCCAGTCTTTTATTTAGTTTTATCTATATTATATTTGAAAGATGATAATTCTAAAATGTCTATATAATATTAACCCTCCATTATGAAGTTAGGAAAAGAATATTTACATTATCATTAAATTTTATTACAAACATAGAATTTTACAATTGACCCTTGAACAACACGAGGGTTAGGTGGACCAATACACGTGCAGTCGAAAATTCAAGTATAACTTTACAGTCAGCCCTGAGCATCCAAGGAGTCAACCAACCTCCAATTGTGTAGTACGTATTTATTTTTAAAAATTCATGTATAAGTGGATCCCACATGGTTCAAACCCATGTTGTTCGAGGGTCAACTGTGTTTCGTTTTTTATATTAATTAAGAAGAGGGAATATAACATTAGGATACTTTAAAAATTATATCTGAATTATAATTCTTCAAAACTTGATGTAACAGTACATTTTGGAATTGAAAGGGACCTTAGAGTTCATCCAGTCCAGAAGTAAAAAACTGGTGTCCAAATCTCCGTAACTCAAATAGATTTGTTGGTTTTCACAATATTCACAGTTTTTAGAATTTGAAAGATTTTAGCTGTATAAGCATTCGCTCTATTTGGCTGCAATCCACACCATTCCCTAATATTAACACCTTGCTGCTTGAGGCATTTGCATGCCTACCGGGCTGAGTAAGGCATCTCTGCTCAATACTTCACTTTCCCTTATTTCCTCATTTTACAGACAAAGGAACCTGGAAATTGAGAATAAATTTATTTATCTCAAATTATTTAACTTCTAAAATAGAGCCAAGCCTCTTAAATCACAAGATAATGTTGCTTTCTACAGCTTTTTTCCTCCTCTTAGAAGACAAGATAGTGTATGATTAAATCCTAAAGTATTTGGTGCAGCCTGTCAGAAAGAGGAACGATCAATGTGGGCTGAGATAGTGCGAGGAATACTTCAAAGATGTTTCCTGGACACTACCTTCCTAAGGACTGCATCCTGAGTATTCATGAGTCAGGAGCATTCTCTTCTATCCTGATCTATGTGTTATTCTTTCTACACAATGGGGGGAATCATGAATATCCTCCTGTCCAGAGCTGGCAAAGGAAATCACCGAGGGGCATTTTGTACATGTTGAATAACGGTACCTCCTAAGCCCAGCTAATGTTTAGATTCCTCCAGAAATCCCATTTATACCCCTATTAGCAAAGGAAGAAGGGGCATAGAAGCCATGAGCTCTCTCGTGGATCCTAGACAAATCTCTGTGACTCTCCCCAATCCACATTTAACTTCAGCCACAAATTAGTTGGAACATTATCCCACCAAAAATATTAAAGTTACTGAACAGAACAAAGCCTAATGGTAGAGTGTTTTGTTAAAAATAGGATTTAATATCAATTTGTTGAAATGACTGGGTACTGAGCTATAATCTCTCCATTCCCACACTATCTCCCTTAACTTGTTTTATATGTTTTTCTCCATAGTGCTTGTCAGATTGACATATTTTATATTGATTTTATTTGTTCCCCCACCCCACCCCGGGGCAGTAAATTATTGGGGCAGTGTCTTTTATTCACTGCTTTATTCCCTTTGCCTGGAACAGAGCCTAACATACAGAAGGGACTCACATATGAATGTTGAATATTGAATGCTATAATACAGTAATCTTGATTAGAAGGTGTCATGTCTTAGGTTTTCTTTTTTAATCATCAGGTTCTAGCACAATTCTTGGTTCACTGTAGGTCTTCAGTAAATGTCAACATGAAGTAAATAGCCAAGAGGTTTTTTTTAGTACATCTGTTTATCATTTTGTAATGCTTTTTAAAATTCCCCCGATGATATTTAGATTTACTCTTATAGTTCTTAATTGGGGACAGTAATATCTGAACTTGGGTGTGCCCTAGGTCTTGTTAAGGAAAAATATGCAATACAGAATGGTAGATAATTGAATCAGTTGTTTGCTTTTTGATATGTACTTTTATATAGTGAATACATTTAGACTAAAACTTTACTGATTTTTATTTTCTTTGACTCATAAATGTCTTCAGAATTTTCTGCTCAGAATCGTTATAGCATCCATTATTGTTTTGTATTTTTGTAAAAATGCCAATCATTTCTGATTGATGAAATATTATCTTAAATAAATTCACTGAACTTTATGTAGAATATGATTGTGTCTTCTTTCCTCAACTTTCATTTCAAGCAATTACAAAGCCGACACTGAAACTTGACTTGAGAAGGAACCATAGGGGTTTTTCTTGTCATTACATATCTTTGCTATGATTTTCTCTGAGACTAGAATTAAACTCTTGCTTAAATTGATAAAAAGAACCAATGAAAGCAAAGATAAGTCTCTAATGTATCACTTACTTCGATTGATTCAGGAATTGGTTGTAGTCCTACAAATTTTAGGGGATCTATATAAGTAACTAAAATTAGGAATCTTTAAATGCAAACGACATATAATACCGAAAATTACCCCCTAAATTTTTTATTCATAGATAAGTAGCAGAAATATTTATACATTTGAAAAATTAGTGTAGAAAATACTTCCAGTTGTAACCATAGTGGAATTTTCCGTGTTTTGATAGTTCTTTACAAATTTAATTGATTTTCTTCATCTGGAATGTTAGATTGTTGGAGAAGCTGTGTGAATCATGCTTCATATTTATAACTGGATAAATGTCTACTTGTATATATGCACTTTCTCGCTGATGAAGAAGTATAAATGAGAAATGGCACTACTGATAAATTCATTTTGCACGTATTCTATGTTCTTGCCTGTTTAGCCACCCCCCAAAAAATGGGCATCTGAGTTTCCCTCATTAACTAATGAGTTAATATAATTGGTGAATTCATAGATTAAAGCTTGATTCAAATAATTCTGGAATTTCAGATTAATATATAAACAGGTTATTGTTAATTTATAATTCATTACAGATAACTTCCAAACTGCATTCAGATTTTTTGGATAAATGCCATTACGTACAAGAAATGCCATAAAAGAGAGCATATATAAACCAACAAAATCAAATCCCATCACCTACAATGGAAATCAAACTAGAATGTTTTACAGTTGACCAATAGCACCATAATTCTTGGCAAAATGTTTAGCCGAGATATCCGCCATTGCTGACATCTTCATCTAACACTTTTTGATGGTGTTGCCGTTAACTTGAAGGTTGTTAAAGTCTCTTTCAGTGTCAGTTTTTCTGTTGATTATAAAATAGTTTTAATTGTTCTTCCCATCTCTTTAAATGGCAGTCCACTGCAATAATACATAATAGTCAGAACTCTGTAAATTTTTTTTACTGAAGTATAACAATGTTATATTAGTTTCAAGTGATTCAACGTTTATATGCATTATGAAAGTTATGATCACCATGATGTCTAGTTACCATCTGTCAGTAATTTCTAATATACTTCTAATAATTTCTAAGATACTTTGTATCTTTGTGTGTGTCTTAATCCTTATTTCCTACTTATGTACAAGAAGGCACAACAGATCAGCAGGCTTCTCAGAATACAATCCAAGTACTTAGAACTTAAATACTTTGCTACCCTATTTATCTTTTCTTTCCAGATTTTTTAGCATGATAATTAATAAAAAAGACAAATACAGCTTATATAAGAGAGGAAAATGTTTAAAATGTCAATATTTACATTGTATAGAGTATTTTTCTATAAAGCACTTAAAATAATAAGTTTAATTTTGTAATGTTTAATAGTTAACTCTTAGCCCTTTTTGAGAAGAGGCATACTAGTTATTAAGGTTTAAAAATAGAATTGAAAGAATTTTAATTGGTTCTTTTAAGCTTGTCTTTTCTTTAAACATACATCACAATCAGCATGTTATTTATCTGAAAAATTCCCTTTTTTGCCAACATGAATATTTTATAATTATAATTCATTGTGAGTTGAGTGACAGGCTAAACTTGGCATTTTTGATTTTCTAATGGCCACTTTTTTTTCCTGGTTTTATTGAGATAAAGTTGACGTACAAGCGCTGTATAAGCTTAAGGTGTGCAGCATAATGAACTGACTTAGATACATCATGAAATGACTACCACAATAAGTTAATGAACATCCATCATCTCGTATAGATACAAAATTAAAGAAATAGAAAATAATATTTTCCTTGTAATGAGAACTCCTAAGATTTATTACTCTATTAGGAACTTTTGTGTAATATAAGCAGTGTTAATTATATTTATCATGTTATACATTACATCCCTTTTATGCACTTATAACTGGAAGTTTATACCTTTTGACTGCCTTCATCCAATCCCCCCCCCCTTTTTTTAACTGCCAGTAGTTACCAATATATATATATTTTTTTTTCTTGCGGTACACGGGCCTCTCACTGCTGTGGCCTCCTGTTGCGGAGCACAGGCTCCGGACGCGCAGGCTCAGCGGCCATGGCTCACGGGCCCAGCCGCTCTGCGGCATGTGGGATCTGCCCGGACCGGGTCATGAACCCATGTCCCCTGCATCGGCAGGCGGACTCTCAACCACTGTGCCACCAGGGAAGCCCCATTGTAATGTTTTTTAAAGACTTACAGGAGAGTTATTTCCCAGTCTTTCTCCCTAAACTACATTTTTAAATGATTAAAAATACTGACATATAATTAGCTTTTTGTATTGACAAGGGAGTTTGCTATAAGGTACATTCCAGTTTCAGAGATGTTAAAATGTATTCTAAAAGTGCCTCTTAGAAAACCATAATTCAAAAAGAGTCATGTACCAAAATGTTCATTGCAGTTCTGTTTACAATAGCCAGGAGATGGAAGCAATCTAAGTGTCCATCATCGGATGAATGGATAAAGAAGATGTGGCACATATATACAATGAAATATTACTCAGCCATAAAAAGAAACGAATTTGAGTTATTTGTAGTGAGGTGGATGGACCTAGAGTCTGTCATACAGAGTGGAGTAAGTCAGAAAGAGAAAAACAAATACCATATGCTAACACATATATATGGAATCTAAGGAGAAGAAAAAACAAAGGTCATGAAGAACCTAGGGGTAAGATGGCAATAAAGACACAGACCTACTAGAGAATGGACTTGAGGATATGGGGAGGGGGAAGGGTAAGCTGTGACAAAGTGAGAGAGTGGCATGGACATATATACACTACCAAACGTAAAACAGATAGCTAGTGGGAAGCAGCCACATAGCACAGGGAGATCAGCTCGGTGCTTTGTGACCACCTAGAGGGGTGGGATAGGGAGGGTGGGAGGGAGGGAGACACAAGAGGGAAGAGATATGGGAACATATGTATATGTATAACTGATTCACTTTGTTGTAAAGCAGAAACTAACACACCATTGTAAAGTAATTATACTCCAATAAAGATGTTTAAAATAAATAAAAGTGCCTCTTAGATGATGCTTAAATAGTAAGTATAGCTAAAGAATTATAATATAGTTCAGTTGATTTTAACATGTTCCAAACTGGTTGTAGTGACAGGAGGACTAAATTAAGGATAGAAACCCACATATGATTGGAAAATAGTTTTAGGCTATGCATTGTATAAAATAGTTCTGGCTATGCATTGTACCTCTTTGCCTAACTAGAAGAAACTTTCTAAATTAGACAGAAGCTGGATAACAGCCCTCCTCCTGCATTCTTAATGTTTTATTAAGCTAGTAGGTAAAAGGGTAGAGCAGTGATTCTCAACTGAGGGAACATCAGTTCTCCTACACTGTATTGAGCAGTAGCCCAGACCATTGCTGTTATAATTATTTTTAAAGCTATCTTTTATTGATTATTACTATGTGTAAGTACTCTTGAGGGAAATCACTACATTTCATTCTTTAATTAGTTGAGCACATACTATATGTCAGTCACTGTTTGAGGTTCGGGGATATTATAAAACAGACAAAAATTGTTGTTTTTGTGGAGTTTATGCTCTTGTGTATCCATCTCACAACCTTACCATGTAGGCATTACTGTCTCCATTTTCCCTGTAAGGAAAGGGAAGCTCTGAAAGGTTTCATGACTTGCCAAGGTTATACAGAACGAGGATTTAAAACTTAGGTGCTGTGAACCACTATGCTATGCTGTCAAAATTGTCCCTCTTTTGGAGTTCAGTGAAAGAGAACAGTTGTTCTCAATGTCTCAAACAGCAGTTATCACAAATCCCTTTGAAATTCTGTTATAACTCTACCCATCTTAAAATTGTGCATGAAATTTTTAAAACAGAAGTAATGGTCATTGCCAGTCAATCAGAGTTGGCATTCATAATGAAATCCACGTTTTATCCCAGGCTTAGAATATGTGAACAGTTTTTCAAAGCTGGTGTAGTAGAAGGCACAGATTTGAAAAACAGGTATTAGCTCAAATCTTGGCTTTCATACTGCTAGACTTTTTTTTTTTTTAAGGAAAATAATATCCGTAGCATTGGTATTTATTAGAATTTAAATAAAAATATTTTGGTCGTTTGTCCATATTAGGAAATACTGGCCAAAGAAATTAATGAAAGAGAATGACTGTTCATTTATGGTTGTTACTTACCAGTGTTCCTTGTTAGAAAGCTGCTTATTGGTAAGTTAGATGTGTTTTGTCACTATGTTTTTAAATTTGAAAGTCTATTGATGACTTTCATATTTCCTACTTCAAAATTTGAAATGTTCTCAATTTCCTGTGATCTTAGAGATCTGCAGTAAAAATTCTTGGTTGAGTTACTAAAATTAAAACAAATTGATAAGCATTATTTATAATATCCACAAGCTGGAAACAAACCAAATGTCCATGAGCGGGTGAATGGATAAAGAAAATGTTATCTATATCCATACAGTGGATCTGCTTTTTATCAATAATAAAGAGATAGAAGGAACACAAATTACTGATAGAAGCAATAATATGGATGAACCTGACTCATTCTAGCAACAAGTAATACTCATTTATGGGTAAATGAAGCAACTGGGAAGTAGGACCCCAGGCATCGCATTAAGAAATGCAGTTCACATAAATGTTTACTTTTTTTAGTCAGTATGTACAAGTTTCCTCACCCATAGGCCCCCATTTCTTAGAAAACAAAGACCTTTTGGTTTAGTTTTTCTTTTTAGCTTGTTTACTTTGTGAGGATCTCTGAAAATGCTCAACTATTGTAGATTTTCTGATATTACATTTTCAGTTTCCTATTCAGGTCTGAGCCCATTTACAGAAAGAAGGGACATGTCTCCCTTTAAAATTTCCTGGAGTCAATTTTTATTTTGTTTCCTATCATGTAGTGTTCATTTTGTCTACAATACTAAATGTTGACCAATCTAGCCCTGAAATAGTGTATTTCCTAAATAGGTTCTTGTTCTCTCAAGGCCAATTTTTTTTTTTTTTAACAGGCTGGGCTGTTTGAATCTGGTCTTGACTATCATGCTGCTTTTAACCTTTTTCCTCTATGATGAAATTAAGTAATTAGTAAGTAAGTTGGGATCCTGCAACAAATTTCTGTCAGTCTACCTGAGATTTAGAAAAATCTTTAAGCATAACTCCCAACTAAATTCTAGACCAGTCTTTAAATTCAGTTTCTATAGCTCTGACTTCCACTTCAGCAATTTAAAGAGGCGGTTGTTTAGTATAATTTTTCCTTTGCTGAGAAACCCCCAAGAAAGGTAGTTCATTTCAGAGGTATGGGTAAGGAGCAGATGGAATAGAAGGGTATTGTGGATAGTATAAAGAGACAATGATTCAGGGAGGGTAGGTTTCCAAAGGTTTGAGCAGGGGAGTAAAGAGAGACAATCTTAGTCATTTTATTTTGAGGCTTCAGAATACCAATTAGAGAAGTTGATTATTGAATGTTATTTTTGTCTCATAATTTTTCTATATTTATAATTCCTCTTAAAGTATTAATTTTGACATTTTAAAAGTTGGCCGTGGGCTTCCCTGGTGGCGCAGTGGTTGTGAGTCCGCCTGCTGATGCAGGGGACGCGGGTTCGTGCCCCGGTCTGGGAGGATCCCACATACTGCGGAGCGGCTGGGCCTGTGAGCCGTGGCCGCTGGGCCTGTGCGTCTGGAGCCTGTGCTCCGCAACGGGAGAGGCCACAACAGTGAGAGCCCCGCGTACCGCAAAAAAAAAAAAAAAAAAAAAAAAAAAGTTGGCGGTAAGTCCTGTTGTTATGTTGCAGTTGTCAAAGTCACCGTTTTTGTAATTTACCAGTGTAAGTGCAAGAGTTGAGATTATATTGGAAGTTTGTAAAAGACACAGAAGTTTTTCCTAGAAGAGGTATGGCCTTGGCAAATAAGAAAGACATCACTAGAGTCAAGAAAACGGTGTTGGGGTAATTAAGTGGGAAGAGGCACATTGGGAACTGTCTGGGTAATGGAAGTGTTTTAAATCTTTTTTTTAATATAAATTTTCAAATATTTATTTTGCTGTGTCGGGTCTTAGTTGCAGCACACGGGATCTTTCGTTACGGCGTGCAGGCTTCTCTCTAGTTGTGGCGTGCAGTCTCAGTAGTTGCGGTGCGCAGGCTCAGCTGCCCCATGGCATGTGGGATCTTAGTTCCTCGACCAGGGATGGTACCCGCATCCGCTGCATTGGAAGGCAGATTCTTAACTGCTGGACCACCAGGGAAGTCCCTGGAAGTGTTTTAAATCTGAATGAGGGCTGTGTTTGTGGTTGTGAGGGTATTGGCATATGCCCAAACTCATTTAATTGTATGCTTAAGATCTGCTTGTTTTACTGGATGTAAATTATTCCTAGATAAAAATGACTTAAGAGTGCTTTAAATTTTTTTTTTTTTTTTTTTTTTTTTTTTTGGCTGTCAGGTCTTAGTTGAGGCACATGGGATCTTTGTTGCCGTGCGCAGGCTTCTCTCTAGTTGTGGCGCATGGGCTCCAGAGGGTGGGCTCCAGAGCATGTTCTCTCCTGTGTTTTTATCTTGCTTCTTCATGGTCCGTGATGCCATCTGAAGTTGTCAGCTCAGTGAAACCAAACTGATAGGACAGGAGCAGGTTTTTCTGCCATTTTTCTAGATCTTTGAGTTGCACATCAAATCTAGGGACTGATCACTTCACACTTGTTTGACCTGCCTGTGAGGTTCACAACAGTTTTCCCAGCCCTGTGATCATTGATTTCAAATTTGATAATGTAACCATGCTTCATTATCACAGAGACTGGATGATGACTTGGGAGCATGGCCTAATAAGAACCTGGCACTTGCCTCTCCTTTCAGCATTATTGATGCTCTTGAGAGCATCAGCTAGGACTTTCGTGTGCACCATTATATCAGCACAGAAAGATGGCAGAAAGAGTTTAAAATTTTTTTTAACAAATGTGTCCTTACAAACAGATTCTCAGGTTCCCTGATCAAGCAGAAGTTAGGAAGGTGCCACATAATAAACCCCATGGTTATTGACCTTGTAATGCTGTCGTGAAAGTTTAAGTGACCCGAGGTGATGTTTGGCCCATCACTCAACTTTGCCTGAATTGGTCACTGATGTTACTCATCTTTAACCTTTAGTGCTTGGGGCCAGTTTGAATTGCATTGGAGGCTCTCAGGCCTGTGTCCATCCATTCCACACGGAGCACTCCCTTATTCAATGAATGGAAACAAGACAGTACAGGACAAAACAAAACGTGAGACAAAATTTTGAGCAAGTAGATGAACAAAAGCAAAGCAAGTAGCTGAAGAATTATAAACTAATGGCAAAAATATTTATCAAATAGGACACTCCAAGCCAAAGCCAAAAGGCCTAACTGCCTTATACAAAAACCTACTTGGTACAAATCCTAGGGTAACAAAGTTAGCAATGTGAGCTCAAGCACTGATTGGAGCACCCGTCATTGTTGAGATTGACTCATCTGATAGGAAAATCAAAGAACAAACAAGTTGGACACAGGCAGCCCATTCAGTACACTTGTTTGTCTAAGGGCATCATTTGGAGTGATGCCAAATGAGGGTCTTAGGTTGACTGTCCCAAAGAACGAGAGACACCATTCAATATATAAACAGAAAACACAAAGCTGAAATTATTGATTACTTAAGGAAAAGCTATCCTGGTCTGATACTGCCTCCCCTGAGCAGAGCAGATTGCTAGTCTTATAGGGTTTTTAGGGAATTTCAGAGTCCAAAGATTCACAGACTTTCAAAGGCAGGAGTGAGTTAATGTCAACAAGTAAAAAGCAGTGTTACTCAGGTGAGGCAATTGCTGATTGGTTGGCATTTTGCTGCGTGTTCACTGAAGTGAGTCTTTTTTTCTTTTTTTTTTTTTAAGTTAATGATAAACAATGACAAAGAAGGCATCAAAAAGTGACACAGCCCAGCTACCTAAAGGATAAAAGATGCAGGGAGATGAGTCTAATTTTATTTGTGTTACAGTTAGTTGGTTTGCTCTTTGGGATGTTTAGGAAATTCTTGTCCCCAAAGTTACCATATTCCCTCTAGATGGGTTCAGAAACAAAAATTTATTTGAAGGCATCTTTCATGAAAATCCTAAGTTTATTTTTAAATATTTCTCAAATATTAATGTAGGTCCATGGGGTTGGCTAATGTGTGCATGGAACTGAATAGAATTATCACCTAAGTAATCCTTTTTTTTTTCTTTGCGGTACGCGGGCCTCTCACTGTTGTGGCCTCTCTCGTCGTGGAGCACAGGCTCTGGATGCGCAGGCTCAGTAGTTGTGGCTCACAGGCCCAGCCGCTCCACGGCATGTGGGATCTTCCCGGACCTGGGCACGAGCCCGTGTCCCCTGCATCAGCAGGTGGACTCTCAACCACTGCGCCACCAGGGAAGCCCAGTAATTCTATTTTTAAATGATTTTTTACATTAAAAGAAATAAACCTGACTGGAGTTATATGTTTACAAAGAAAGATTTATTTGTCCCAAATTAAATGCAGACTACCATGTGGAATATTCTTAAAGCTGAAAGGTGATTCAACTTTTATTTCATATCCTTTTTCCTAAAATCATATCTGGTAAGAACCATGCAGTTCACAAAAGTTATGGAGACAGTGTTCCGGAACTGAAAAAAGTCTATGGAAATAATGAGTTCAGTAAGTTTAGAAATGTAGGAACTAGTAAGTGAGAAAGTCAGCAGCCGACTTCTTTGGTGGTTTTTATATTTGCTTCCCTGACCCCCCCACCCCGCCATTAAGGAATGGAGAAAACACAGGAAATAATCCATGTATTTAAAGGTGGGAGTGAAGGAGAAATTTTTGAAAAGAAGTCCTTGGAATTAGACATGGCGTCTTGAGAAGAAATAAAGAGATGGCATATAGAGATAGGTAAAACAAATGCTATCTTCTAAGAGTGTGGACTGGAAGGAAAGAACGTATAAAGAGATTTAACACAAAGAAATATTATGCCAAAGTGAGTCCATTCTTAACTGACTGACTTTCAGAAATAAGGGGCTATCAATAATAGGCTGGTTTGCAGAAGCATATTCACTGAAGCAAATGGTTTTTGGTTGGTTAAATGTGTTTAAACCAGTCCTGGTATTGTGTTACTATGACTAAAGAACTGTCATTTCTTGATTAAGAAGGTTTAAAACCTATTCTGGTGGCTACTTTTGTACCATGGCCACTGGCCAATTATTTTTCTCTAGGAATGTGGGAGCTTTGTGTTCTCATGTTGTTCCCCACCCTGAAACTTTCGGGATCTCTCTTTCTTTCTCCTTAGTGTACTGAAATTTTCTAATGATGAGCCTTGGTATGGATTGTTTCTTTTCAGTTTTATTTTGTTTTGATTTCCACCATTTCAGCATACTGAACACTCAGTAGACTTTTTCAGTCTGGGCTTTCGTGTTCTTGAGATCTTCTGATTCCTGACCATTTCAGTTTCCTTGTGCCACCCCATCTGTCCCCCAACCCCACACCCCACACCCACTTCAGGAATATATATTTGGTCTGCTTTCTCTGCTAACTCACTTACCGTTTATGTATCTCAGACCAGCAAGTTTTTTCTATAAATGCCACATAGTAAATATTTTAGGCTTTGTGAACCAGACAGCCTCTGTTATAATGACTTAGCTCTGCCATTACAAGATAGCAGCCATTGACAATACACAAATGAATGGGTGTGGCTGTATTTCAGTAAAACTTTATGTACAAAAACAGGTAGTCAGTTGGATTTGTCTGCAGACCCCTCCCCTATCGTGTTCATCTTTACCAGAATGTTAGCTCAGTTGAGGTCAGGAATTTTTTTGTTCATTGGGTATATCTTTGTACTTAGTAGGCACTCAACTACTTGTGATTCAGGGTTGCAGATGGTTCAGTAAAGGGGGATAACATGTCTATTATTGCCATCTTATAGCTAACAGAAGGCCCCTTAATGTTGTTTTTCAGCCTTCCTCCCTTTTTTTCTTGATGGAGTAAATATTTTATTGTAATTGAATTTAGGATAGGGCTAAAAGTCACGTCTATAATTCTGCAGTTTCTTTCCTCCTCTGATGTTTTGTAAAGGGCACCACCAGCAGCATCCTTTAGTAAGTCTGTTTATGAAATGCTCCATATTAATATGGTATAGTAGTCATTTTAAATAAATGCTTGAATGTCTTGTTTATATAAGAAGGACATGAATACAAAGATAGTACTTAAGAATTCTTTTTGTTTTTTTTTTTCTTTAATAAGGTACTAGATTTTACAAATTTGCACCATGCGTGAGTATAAGCTAGTCGTTCTTGGCTCTGGAGGAGTTGGAAAATCTGCTCTGGTAAGACATTCTCACTGTACCCAAGCTATTTACTCCAAGACGTGTTCTTTTTCTGTTGAGTTTTAGGTTTTGCTTATTTGTCTTTATTTATTTGTTAAGGTGAAATCCCGTAATGATTTTAGAAGTAATATAATATTTTTCTTGTAATTTAGTCAACTTTTAGTTGTATCTGGGTAGATCATATTCTCTCTGAAACATGGGTTCCAGACTAGAATACAGTTTGGACTAAGCATGGAAGGGAAAGAACACATAAAGAGATTTAACACAAAGAAGTATTATGCCAAAGTGAGTCCGTTCTTTAACTGACTGACTTTCAGCGCATATAAATGGGTGTCTGCATTTCAGAGCCAGACAGGAATAAATTTTGGTCCATCTCATTGTGAGTTGGCTTACAATACAAATTTTGTTACAAAAATTAAATACACCTTATATAAAAAACTTTTTCAAAGATTACCTTTGACTGTCCCACCATGTTTTCTGTATCAAGAAATAGTAAAGCAAGAAAGAAGACACAACTTGACAGTGGTGGGTGGGGAAGGAGAGAAACTTAGGGGAAATAACTTGATGCACAGTTCAGAGTTTAGCAAAGCCCCACAGTAAGATAGATTGACCATCTTACTTTGCCACTTAAACACCTAGCACAGAATTTGACATGCTTGGATCAAACTGAGAAGTGTGTACAATGGAGCATGAACTGCTTTTTCATTTGTAAATATATCCAAAGTAATGGGGAGGTGTTGTGAGTGTGCACATATGTGTGTACACAAGATAATTAGCCACTTTCTAACTAAAATTCAAATTTAAGCCCTTAGGACTGAAACAGGAGCCATTTAATGATTTTTCAATATATGATCTCTAAATTTAGACTTAACCAATAAGGAGCTTGGTGGTTATTAACTTTTTTTAAAAAAGCTTTCTAAAGTAATTTTCCCACCACATGCGTATGTTCAAATATAGTTGCGGTTATGTTTTTTTAATCAATGGTACAACTAGCTATATGAAGTCAATACTTTAAAATGTGCAGAATTGAATATGTTCTTTTGGGGGGGAGTATAATGGTATGTTAATTTTTTTCAGACTGTACAATTTGTTCAAGGAATTTTTGTTGAAAAATATGATCCTACGATAGAAGATTCTTATAGAAAGGTATGTTAACTTTAGAAGGCCTTTTGCTTTTGACTTTACTATAAATATAAATTCTTGTTTTAGCTTAATAATTATTAAATGTTGTTTACAAAGTAGGACGAAGAAGCAGAGTTAATTTATAAAATTAATAAATTAATTTATTTATTAAAAGGGTAGCAGGGGTATATAATTTATTTGATAGCTCTCCTCTGCTTCCTTGCTCCCAGAAATTTTGTTGTTCTAATATGATGAAGGGGATGTGGTTATCTAGAGAAATGAAGATATATCTAAAGTATGGGAGAATTGAGATGGACAGTTACTTCTGGTATTATTGGAACTATTACTGGTTTTAAAATAATTTTTTGAGCTATTTTGAAATCGTTTCCTCTCCAGATTTAAGTGCTGAGTGATTCATATTGAGGTTGGATCTTGTGTATCTTGTATCAATAGATATCCTTGTGTTAAATTCAGAACACATGGTTTTTGCACCTAATGCAATTTGGGG
This sequence comes from Aethalodelphis obliquidens, assembly GCF_003676395.1. Lineage (NCBI taxonomy): Eukaryota > Metazoa > Chordata > Mammalia > Artiodactyla > Delphinidae > Aethalodelphis > Aethalodelphis obliquidens. The sequence goes on from NW_020837952.1 coordinate 17,002,255, forward strand.
GTCAGTAGACCTGTTTTCTAGCTATTTTTTTCTCCTGTTTTGTTAAAGTGAGTATTGCTTGAAATTAGTTGTGAAGTTGCTATAATCTGTGTCTCTGTTTTAAATATCATATTAGCTGTTGGGTATACTAAAGTAGTCTTGTATACGTTTAAAAAAATGAATATCTATTTTAATTTTTCCCCAAGCAAGTTGAAGTAGATGCACAACAGTGTATGCTTGAAATCTTGGATACTGCAGGAACGGTATGTAAAACAGAGTACCAAAGTATATGCACAGCTTGTGCAGTATTGACCTTTAGATGCTAGTATTCTGTAGACAAACATTAGTTAAGCTTATTTAAAAGTACTGCTTGCATTAAATCTTAAAGCTGTTTTCCTTATCCTCTTGAATTCTTTTCTTGTGTGTGTGCTTTGCCATTGCAGTGGGTCATTTATTGAAGAAATAAGTAGAAATTTTGTATGAAAGTTTTCATAGTCCCGCTAGTACTTTTAAAACAAGTTAAACTGTATTACCATTTATTAAATAATGTGGAAAATAATATTAGAGTGTACATTTATTCCTCAGTGGCTGTATGAAGTATTTTGAATGCTATCTTTCCTCCTTCAATATATTTACAGACCAACTAGATTTGTTGGTATCTGAAGGTGAAGGGAAAATTTATTCTGGATATGTGGTATTCATTCAACTAATGTTTGAGTACCTGATATGTGCTGTGTATTGTATTCTTACACTCAAAGGCTTACAGTTTAGTGAAGGAGGAAAAGTGTGGGAAAATGGCAAGATACAGGTAACGTGCTGGTGGCCCCCATAGAACTAGAGCGTTGTGAGCTAGCTGTGGGTAACGTGGTGATGTGATTTGGGTGCCTTACACATTATGATATATTAAAAAGCTGCCTTTAGCATTTGGACACAGGACATTTCTGTTCCACTTGAGTATATTTACTGCACATAAATCTGCTCTGGTGTATTATTTTTAAGTAAAACACTTATTTCTTGAAATACTGATTTTTTCAAATAGCCACAGGCTGTAATTTTAAGAGATGTTACATAACACTACTGCATTCTTCTTTGAGCTCTAATTATCGACTTCGAAAATTGTCAAATTATGTCAAAACATTTTTTTAACATTATTTTTTTTTTAATGGTTCTTTCTTTCTACTGTAGGAACAATTTACAGCAATGAGGGATTTGTACATGAAAAACGGACAAGGCTTTGCATTAGTTTATTCCATCACAGCACAGTCCACATTTAATGATTTACAAGATCTGAGAGAACAGATTCTTCGAGTTAAAGACACTGATGATGTAAGCTGGCTTCGTAATAAATAAATATATTTTGTTTCAAACCCTTATTATAGTGATATCCAACTTAAAGGTTTGAATTTAAATCCAGTTTAAAGTTAATGTATTTGGGGGGCTTTGTTTGTTTTTCAAAAGCTTTTCCTTGATGGGGAAAAACATATCTTTAACACTATATATAATGTAAAAAGTGAGAAATACCCTCCTCTCCCCTGTGTAAAATAAACTTTATACCCTTCCTGTTTTAAAATCATGATTTGGTGAAGAAGGAGAGGTGTTGGTGGCAAATATTACTAATAGAGCATATGATGTTCTGGCCACATTTCTGGCAGATTTAAGAGCCTTTTTAACATGAATCAAAACAACATATGAACAGATCTCAAGCAACTATGACAGAAGGAGCATAATGATAATAATAATTTTTAAAGAAAGGCAACAGATACATTCGATTCTAATGTAAATTCACATGCCCCTTCAGAGTACACCATAATGGAGTTTAATCCCTTTAGGAAACTTCAAATGGATTATTTTAATTCCTCTTCACTATATATAAATTCATCTTGCATCGAATTGATCTTGCATCAGAATCACCTGTAAAGCTGGTTAGATTGCCAGGCCTCACTCTCAGAGTTTCTGATTCAGTAGGTCTGGGATAGGGCTTAAGAATTTGTATTTCTAACAGATTTCCAAATGGTGTTGATGCTGCTGGTCTGGGCACTTCACGTTTAAGAACCACTGTACTATGTATAGTTTAATTATAGCAAATATTTCGAGAGCTTGAGGGCACCTATGGGAAATGCTGCCATTTCCTGGACTTCTAAAGCAGGAGAACTTTGGGGGACCCTGACATACTTACAGCAACCTCGGTAAAGCTGTTTGTTTACCAGTGTCTCTGGTAACTACTATGGTTTTCTGTCAGTTGCATTAAACAGGTATTTATTAATATAATACTATATATCTGTTCCTTAAAAAGCCAAAATTCTTAAAATTTTTTTTTTATTTTTTTTTATTTTTGGCTGTGTTGGGTCTTCATTTCTGTGCGAGGGCTTTCTCTACTTGCGGCGAGCGGGGGCCACTCTTCATCGCGGTGCGTGGGCCTTTCACTGTCGCGGCCTCTCTTGTTGCGGGGCACAGGCTCCAGACACGCAGGCTCAGTAGTTGTGTAAAAAGCCAAAATTCTTGATTTTCTAGTTTGGATTTTTTCCAAAACTTCTTTAGAAAGACAATCTCTAAATGATTAATAGGAGTTTTGCAGCATACGTAGTATTTTTCCCTGTAGTGTCCTTCTAAAATTACAAACATCACATGTATCCAAACACGTGATTAATATGGTCTAGATTTTTAGTAAATTAAGATGATTTTACTTTTTGGCTTTTTAATATACACTGTATGAGAAGCTAAAAGTTCTGCTTTGGGGGCTTTCCAGATTTCTCCTTTTTGTGTTATGAAATTGGGAATGACTATTTAATAAATACATGTTAGAAAACCAGAAAATTTTAAATTGATTTATGTCCCTTGGAGAAACATTTTAAAATTTTGGAATATATTGGCTTTTTATGGTATACCCTTTTGCACTTCCTTTTAAAAAGGTTTTGTGTTTTGCTTACTATAATTAGTTAAAAGTCCACTGTGAGGGACTTCCCTGGCGGTCCATCAGTTAAGACTCTGAGCTTCCACTGCAGGGGGCACGGGTTCAATCCCTGGTTGGGGAACTAAGATCCCGCGTGCTATGCGGTATGGCCGAAATAAAATAAAAGTCCATTGTGTTATAATTTTAAGGGTTTTTCACCCTCTTTTATAAGTAGATCATAGCTTGTTTTCTAAAAAAATTTCATGTGAAAAGTTCTTAAATTAACATTGTCAAGGCTTTCATATTTAACTGTAAATTTTATTACACGTTATTAACTTAGCATTTTTTCTGGCATAGTATAAAAAGTAATCCTTAGAAATATTTTAATTTGAATTTTGATTTGAATTTATATTGCATATTTGTTTACTTGTTTTTACCCTTTTTAGGTTCCAATGATTCTGGTTGGTAATAAGTGTGACTTGGAAGATGAAAGAGTTGTAGGAAAGGAACAAGGTCAAAATTTAGCAAGACAATGGAACAACTGTGCATTCTTAGAATCCTCTGCAAAATCAAAAATAAATGTTAATGAGGTATGGTGAAATAGAACTCATGATTTGGAATTTAGCATTCAAAATTAATGGAAAATAATGAGTCTATATTAACACAACCCCAGGTTAATTAGTACTCAGGGTGCTTTGTTGATCATATAGGCAGAAGTCTTGTGTTAAGTAAATGCATGTTAATAAGCAATAATGCTCTTTGAGCCTCTTTATTAAATACTGGTACAGTGGAATTTACCATAAAATGAAGGAAAACTGGACAGAAAATAATAGGGGTGGGGAAGACAGATTAAGTCTTCAGGTATATGAAGGCAAGGACAAATTCAAAAAGGCATGAACGGTTGTTGCCTTGAAGGGACTTAAAATAATGTTGTAGAATAAGGATACATAGAGTTGAAGAAGAGTACATAATTGTTCTCTTTGGATGGTGGTAAATGTTCTGTCTGAACTAAGATCCCTGCAGCTCCTTCAACTCCGTATTTATTTTGAGGAGAACGATTTTTAGCCCTCCCAAAAAATAAACAGAAAAGAACTTGGCGATTATAAGAATACCTGGCTTTACTCTCATTCCTTAACTGAACAGAATATTTGCTTTCTGGGGAAAAGTTCATGGAAAGTTCAATTTTTTCATTTTACTCTTTCACTTTTAGTTCTTTGGGGGCTTTTTTTCCCCTGTAAATTTTTTTAAAAATTTAATGTGTTTGCAGATCTTTTATGACCTAGTGCGGCAAATTAACAGAAAAACTCCAGTGCCTGGGAAGGCCCGCAAAAAGTCGTCATGTCAGCTGCTTTAATATACTAAATGCATTGTAGCTCTGAGCCAGGTATGTTGATTTATCTTTTCCTCTGTTTTGTTTGTTTGTTTCCTCTAATTTTTAACCTCAACTTTATTAAGGGTTAAGAAAGTAAATATAGGATTTTTTTTCCTGAAAGAGAAATGGTTACTTCCCTTTTAAGATACGAGTTAATATGATATCCTAGTAATTAAAATAATTATTTCATTTATATATCATCATCAGAAGTAAGGTATTCCACATAAGTGAGAATTCTAGATGAGTTTATCCAGTATATACTCATGCCTCAGTGGGTCACTGGTTTGTGTTGACAATACAGTGGTGATGAAAACCATTCTTCTCTGCTTTCTTCTTTGTTGCCTTAAGCTAACTAAGGTCTAGTTGGAGAATTAGACAAACATTTGCAAAATGTGATAAATGCTATTGCAGAATAAGTCCAGCATGGTACTGATAATAAAAAACCCCTTATATATTATGTGCCAGGCAGTCTTAAGTACTGCCTATATATGTTAATTGCACTCTCACAACAATCCTGTGAGGCAGAATTATTATAATTCCCATATTACAGATGAGTGAACTGAGGCACAGAAAGATTGTTACTTGTTCAAGCCCTGCAATTAGTGAATAGCCTAGTCAGAATTGAATCTAGTGATCTGAGTACATCGCTCAGAATTTGAACTGTGATCTGTCTCCCAAGTCCATAATTAGTCACTATTATGGGTGCTATTGGAGCATTTAACTGGGGCACCAGACCAGTCAGATGTGAACTGTGGATTCAGGGAAAGTCTGTCAGAGTGAGATACATGTAAGTCGAAATCTGATGGATAAGTAGAAATTGTGTAGGGGATGAAGAGTTCCCAGGAAGAGAGAACCACAAATACAACCCTGAGATGAGACAGCAAAGGAAAACTGAGCATACAACACTGTAACATAGTTTTTGAAAACAGTCATATTAAATGAGTTAATACTTGTAAAGCAGTTAGTTCAGTGTCTGGCACATGGTAAACCCTTACCTATTAGCTGCTGTTTGCCAGGTATTGTTAAACCATATCTTACTGTACTCTTATCCTTGGGAACTTTGAATGTTTGTAGCTCTGCTGCTTCCTGTGTTAAATGGCCCTATACTACCATAGAACTCTGATTCTGTATCTCTCTAGAGTTTTTGTCCCTACTCTCCATTTAAGGCTTTCTGTTTAGAGATACAACCTCTCATGTTCTATATCCTCTCATTTCTAACCACATGCCCATTCTTAGCAGCACACATGTGCCTGAGCTCACACACTCCCATCTGTCCTTTCCAATTTGCTACATTCAACCTGCTAAGATTTAGGAAACTTAGAAAACTCATTCAGACTCCAAACGAGGGCTTAAAGTTCAAAGCATTTGTGGAAATTATTTCATCAGCTACATCTATATTAACAACGTTTCTGAAGCTTGCAACAAATCTGATTCCCAGAAAACCAGTTAAAAAAAAAAAAAGAAACATTTTTTTAGCCCAGGCGTGTGTGCAGAAAATCATCCAAAGTTAAATAAATAAATGACAGACCCGTGAGTTCTGATTTTACCTTCTTTACATCACTCAAATTTTTTTAAGTTTAATTTGGTATGATTTTAGTGTAATAACAGCCTTTTCTGACATCTATCTTAGAGTTGGTAGAATCTGTTTATATAGAATTAAAAAGTATATAGCTGTCAACTGTAGAGAGCCTTCGTGAAATAAATTCTATCTTGTTCACTTCTCTGCACCAGCTTTTTAGCCACTCTTATTGGAAGAGTAGAGAAGAAAAGTCTTGATTTTCTAATACTAGAAAGCCTGGTTAGATGTGCATTCTGTATTCCTCATGTAATTCTAGGGTTGTAAACACTTATAGATCAGCCATTTTGTTAATATTGATGTCTGTTTTATAATCCTAATTCTAGTAAAGGTGACCTAATGTACAATTTTAATGTGGTGGTTTTTTTTTTTCCTTGCTTTTAATCTTTGGAAGGTAATACAAAGAAATTTGCATTAAGGTACACTCAACTTACATTTGACTGACTTTCAAGAAGGCAGCAGAATAGATGAAGTCATTCCAAAAAAGATGAAAATGTCTACCTATGCTTTGCCATGAATCGTGGTACCTGGTCATAATGTAATGACGAGGATAAGAACCTGTATTATATTTATTTCTGACACTTTAGCACTGTTGTCTTAATATGTCCTTTGGATCTTTAGTGTGCTGTTTACACCCCATGTTTTCAATTAATTTAATTTTCTCATTTTGACAGGTCTGAAGAACTGTTGCCCAATTCAACAGTGCCAGCATTCCAACTTTGTTAAACCTACCAACATCTTAAATGGACTTTCTGTGGTGGTACCCTTTAAGAGGCGGATGAAAGCTACTACATCAGTTTGCACATTCTAATAACTTTCCAGTATCACAAGAGAGATTTTTACTTATATAATAGTCCTAGAGTATGCAGCTGGTAAAACCAGAGGCTACAATCCAGTATTACTGCTAAGAGACATTTTTCATCCACCAATGTTGTACATGTATGAAAATGGTGTACTGTATACTTTAACACGCCCTATACTTTGTATTGGAGAGTACAATAATGTAAATCCTAAAAGCACCACTATTTTAGCATAATAAAAGAAAGTCCAAAGAGCTCCTATATAGACTACTCCAGATAACTTCGCTTCTTTGATACTTGTAGCTTATTGTAATTTTTTTTAAGAAATTCAAGGTCATTATCATTGTATTGTACAAATAAGCGCTTTGATTAACACAGCTATATAGTTTTTTTAATTTTTAAAAACCTGTGGAGACAGTGATCTTGTCTTTAAAATATGATAGTCCTTTCAGTATGTCTTAGATTAAAGACGTTGCCTTTAATATCTGTTGGGAAGGAAATGTCCAGACTTTTCAAATCTTTTATTATATGTTTCCTTTTTTGTTTACATAGGGAACAATGTTTATAGTTGTGTGTACAGTGGGGGTCTACAACAAGAAGTGTATATTTTCAAACAATTTTTTAATGATTTAACAATTTTTGTAAATCATTTTCAGGCTTCTGCAGCTGTAGATTCTCACTGTGAATCCCCTGCTTGCTCATGCATAAGTGTATTTGCAATACCAAATATACAGGTTTAGTATTTTTGCCTGTTAGTGATTGTTTCACATGTGTAACGTTTTGGTTGAGATGTTAAATGGTGGACGAGTACTGTGGATGTGAATGTGGGAAGTAATTTTAATCATGTGTAATTGGTCACAAGGCCTAAGTTGCAGTAACTATTGCTGTTTTATTTAACAATGCCTTGTTGCTTTGTATGCATTAACGTTTGGGTGTAAAGATTGTGTGTCTATCCAACAGGGAGCCACAGTATTTAAATTGACCAACCTAATGTTACAACTACTTTTGAGGTGGCCAAATGTAAACTAAAAGCCTTAATTAAAGTGGTGCAATTTTGTATAACTTAGCATCAGTAGTTCAATAAATTTGGATTGCCATGCAAGGGCTTGCATTATAATTACTTGCCACTTGAATGTGTTTTGTGTAATGTTTAACAGTGCTAGTAAATAAATATGGGTTTAACTTCTTTTTAAATGGAATGGGTGCATTTTGCATAGCGTGGTTTCATAATTTAACATTTGGGCAGACTCATTAATTACAGAAATGATGAGAGAAAGAAGTCAGATATTGTTCTTAGTATTGTTTGAATATCCACATAACCATCTTTTGAATTTTTCCTTTGGAAAGAATTTTGTAAATCAAGCAATATTACTTATGAACGTATGCTTTCTGGGCAGTGTTCAGTAGCTCTTTGAGGTATAGGAGGAAGAATTGAAAATACTTTGGCAGGTGTTACACTTAGATTATTTTTAAAACAATAGGGCGCAGTTGTACTTGTGGTCATAAAAATCTTTCAATGAAGTGGACTCAAGTGCTACTTTCTTTTTATATAATGAGTGTTTGTCTTAGATGTGCTGTAATTCAGTTCTTTTTTGAAATCTGTAAATGAATCTTAACTCAAACTTTTATCAAAATATTTTCCAGCCACTGAGCATATTAGCAATTAACTAGTGATACCATCTAATTTAGGGATGTCTGCTAATCCCCTAAATACTTGATATTTGAATGGGACATTTAAAAGCTTTCATTTTAAAAAAGAAAAATGTCTTATTCCTTACATATTTCACTCACAGAGTTCCATATATTAAAAGGTTCCATGTTATCTAAAGAAAAAAATGTTCTCTGAGAAACCCCACTTAACTAAGAGACTTGTTTTGGCAGAACTGGTTTTATTTAAAGTCACTGGGAGAAAATTAAATCCGCCAGAGGTGGAATTATGGAGCACTAAAATCACTTCAATTTATTATGTCCTGTTGTTACATCCATTTGGCCCTCTTTGAGGGCACCACCGTTAATTCAGTTACTTTCATAAATGTTTGTTACCTACCAGCTATGTGCCAGGCTGCGTTCTAGGCTCTTAAAAACAGATAAATATCCAACAGATAAATTTAGTAATTTCTTGTCAGCCATTTATTCTGGGTCTGAGGATAGAGCAGCATCCAAGATCAACTTAGGACCCGGCCCCCTAGGATTGATACTTTACTTTGGGGTTTCTCAGCCTCAGCACTGTGGATGCTGTATGCTAGATGATGAGTTGTTGGGGGCTTTCCTGTACATTATAGGGTTTTTAGCAGCATCTCTGGACTCTACCCACTAGATGTCAGTAATACCACCCCCGCCCCCAAGTTGAGACAAGCAGAATTGTCTCCACACATTGTCAAGTGTCCTCCAAGTTAGATTCAGGGAAAGGGGAGAGGGGTGTTAAAGGGCAGAATTGCCCCAGTTGAGAACTGTTGATCTGGTGGGAAACAACACATTAATTACAGATGAGTGTTAGGGGTACAAAGCAAACAGTTTAGGGCTTCCCTGGTGGCGCAGTGGTTGAGAGTCCGCCTGCCGATGCAGAGGACACGGGTTTGTGCCCCTGTCTGGGAAGATCCCACATGCCGCAGAGCGGCTGGGCCCATGAGCCATAGCCGCTGAGCCTGCGCGTCCAGAGCCTGTGCTCCACAATGGGAGAGGCCACAACAGTGAGAGGCCCGCATACCACCAAAAAAAAAAAAAAAAAAAGACAGTTTACTACAGTGAATAAGGATGGGCTCCAGAACCAGATTTCCTAGGTTTCTAATCCCAGCTCTGCCACCTCCTAGCTTGTGACCCTGGTTAGTTTCCTCAGTTGCTTTACCTGTAAAATGGGAATGATAGTAGCATCTACTTCACAGGAGTTAAAGAGAGTGAAGTACATGGCCAGTGTCATCCTCCAGGTCAATATTTGTTTGCTTTTTATTTTGTATTTTGCTAACAGAAATGGGGCTGTGGTTTTGGCAAAAAACACCATTGTCTCCCATACAAAATAATAACTGCAGCTTAGGAATGCAAATCATATGTAGATTGACTTTTCTGGTACTTAAATGGACAAAAATATTAAAATAATTAAGTCAGAAAACTAATGAGTCCCTTTTTATGTCCCCAAGGATACTTGGAGAAAAGCAAATTTTTGGAGAAAAACAGTGGTATTTCACGTAATTTTTCTAAAAAGTGTAAAAACCTTGTTTTAACTTGCATGTTGATTCAATTCTTTTCCTTAAATATATAATCTTTACCACACGTGGATATTATGAGTAGGAAGTTTTAAAACCTCTGCTTATGAGAATAACTTTGCTTTGCTTTTTTTTAAATCGTCTCTAGGTGTGGGGCAGATAGCTTAGAATCAAAACTCATTACTGCAACATTTTTTCTTCTGGTTTGTCTGTGTCTTCATTGAATTTAATCCCCATGTATTCTGCCACTCTTTAAATCATGGAAATGTAGAGTTACAGTATTTTATAATTAATACTCCTACAGCCTTATCTTAGAAATAATCATAGTGTTTGCAGTCTTTTTTTTTAATTTTAATGTTATTTTTTGGCTGCATTGGGTCTTTGTTGCTGCACACGGGCTTTCTCTAGTTGCGGTGAGCGGGGGCTACTCTTCATTGTGGTGCGTGGGCTTCTCATCGCAGTGGCTTCTCTTGTGGAGCATGGGCTCTAGGCGCGCGGGCTTCAGTAGCTGTGGCACTCAGGCTCAGTAGTTGTGGTGCGCAGGCTCAGTAGTTGTGACGCATGGGCTTAGTTTTAGTTGCTCTGCAGCATGTGGGATCCTCCTGGACCAGGGATCAAACCCTTGTCCCCTGCATTGGCAGGCGGATTCTTATCCACTGCACCACCACCAGGGAAGTCCCAGTGTTTGCAGTCTTTATCTCTCAAACTAGCAGTGAGCCTTAACAAATTGTGACTTATAAGACTCAAAAATTTTTTAATCTGTTCTATAATTTGTTACAGTGCGTCAGTACATCTGGTATTTTATGAATGTATGAGAGAAGTGAAATAGAAAACAGAACTAAACTTCTGTTCCGTTAACTGACCATTGAAAGAAGAACGTATGAGTCCTTTTTATGCTATTGATGATACTTGTCAAAATTCTAAACCTATTAATGGAGCAACAAAGTTTGTAGGCTTGACATTAATTTATCTTTGAAAGGTAGAAATAAAATACTTATTGCTGAATAGGTCGGTTTTCTAAATGCTACAGAAGTAATCCATATGTTGCACATACTTTGAACTTGTTCCCTTAAAACACCCTTTGTGTGGCCTATAGATTACTGACCTTAAAAATTAAAGATTTTTTCCAGAATTAGGGATATCCACCTGATTTTTGTATCTTAAGAACCAACAAACACATTGAGTATTGCATATTTACCATGGTTCAAGCACTGTTCACTATGCTAGTGTGGATACAGCAGGGATGTTCTGCTCACATGGAGCTTACATTCTATTGGGGGGAGGGGGGGAGTCAACAAATGAGCAAAACTCAATTGGTGTAAAACAAACTCTCAGAACTTTCTATTTGGGACAACTTAATGATTTTAGAAAAGCATGGTATCGTTTTTAATATGTATAAAGATGTTATCATTTGTAGGCAGTTAATTTCTCTATTCTGATTTATTTGAAAGGGTGTGGAGAGAATTTTTACTGTTTTGTTATATTACAAACCTAGTTTAACCAGATTTTCCTGATACAGTGACTTAAATAATTATCCATATTCAACATTTGGGTCAAAATGCACGTTTTTTCCTGAATACTAAACAAGGCAGATCATACAAGGTTTTAATGTGAATAGAGTATTCACTTAAATCAAAAGGGTACAGCAGTTTTTTAAATAGGCAGAGATCAAAGCCTTCAGTGTTTTTGTCATCTACCATTATTACCCATTGAACTTTCTATTTATAGTTTGGTAGTTTATGCCCCCTGGGAGCACTAAGTTCAGAACAGGAAACTCTGTTTCTGTCAGATGTGAAATGTGCTGTGTTTGGAGGAGAGGGGAGTAGGAAAAAGTAAATGAGAGAATAAACCCAGTCACTGCTGGCAAGGTGCTTAATGTATCAGTGGTGGGGAAGGCCAATCAGAAAGTATCTCATAAGCAAAAATCTAGTACCTCATATCTAACCACAGAGAGTTCATGCTCCATTATCCACACTAATCCAAGTGACTAAGAGTAAAAATTGTATTTTGCTTGTATGGACTATTTGATTTATATTTCTATGCGTTTTACTCAGGTCAGTGTTAATTAGATTCTCTGAGCAAATCAACCACTGATGGAGAACTACATGGCTGGCAGAAAAAAATGAGTGTCTTTCCATACTGGAAATGGAGCAAGATCAGATGGCTACAGCATAGAGTGGGAGTAATATGACTAATCAGCAGATTCTGACAGCTGTGTGAAAGATAGCTCAGGAGGTAAAATGGTCGAGCTGGAGGTAACCCAGCCAGCTTGGAGGCTGCTTGGGTGTGTAAGCATGAAGTGATAGCGTTGGAGCTGCGGTGAGAAGGAGAGCCCACAAAGTTTTAAAAAGGAATAACTGGAGAATTGTTTAATGGCTTAGATGTGGGAGCTGAAGGAAAGAGTGAAATACCGGGTTATGTGAGCCAAACCAGAGGGATTGAAACCAATGATGATACAATACAGAAGCCAACAAGAAATCGTGGTTTTTAGTGCATGAGCGAAACAACTTTTTGGTATGATGAAGTTTATTTTAAGTGAAATGTTTTAAAGGGTATCTTCTGAGGAGAGGTGGATTTTAACAGTTAGACTTTGAAGTCATCGACATACAGGAGGCAACTGAAACCATGAGTGTGAATGAAATTATTTTCATAAGGATTAAGTATAGAGAAAGAAATGTAAGAAAGCCTGGCCTCAGTGGGATGGGGAGGAGAAAGGTTGGAGTACAAAGGATTGCTGTTACAAAGACAAGGGTGTAGAAGGCAGCAAATAGCCTTCTATAGCCAGAGAATACAGCATTCTTAATGGCAAGACAGTGTCCCCCTCTACTTGGTTTACACTGGTAAGGCCAGCAGTAGTTCATTCTCTCGTTGCATCATAATTTCTATCTGTCTCTTTATATACTTCTTGGTGGGGAATTAGCTACTAATCTAAGGAGATGATAGGATAGTTTTAGAAATACCATCCTCGGATTAGTACCAGGTCTGTGGATGTCTATTCAGCAACTACAGGCACACCTCAGAGATATGGCAGGTTTAGTTCCAGACCACTGCAATAAAGTGAATATTGCAATAATGCAAGTCACAAATTTTTTAGTTTCCCAATGCATATAAAAGTTATACTATACTGTAGTCTATTAAGTGTGCAGTAGCATTATGTCTAAAACAAACTACAAACCTTAATTTAAAAGTATTTTATTGCTTAAAAAAATGCTAGTCATCATCTGAGCCTTTGGCAAGGTGTAATCTTTTTGCTGGTGGAGGGTCTTGCCTCAGTGGTGATGGCTGCTGAAGGGTGGGGTGGCTGTGGACATTTCTTAACATAAGACAGCCATGACGTTTGCCACATGGATCAACTCTTCCCTTCATGAACGATTTCTCTGTGGCATGCAGTGCTGTTTGATAGCATTTTACCCACAGTAGAACTTCTTTGAAACTTCAAGTCAATCTTCTCAAACCCTGCCGCTGTATTATCAGCTAAGTTTATGTAATATTTAAAATTCTTTGTTGTCATTTCGACAGTCTTCACAGCATCTTCACCAGGAGTAGATTCCATCTCAAGAAACCACTCTTTCTTGATCCACAGGAAGCAAATTATCAACCGTTGAACTTTTATCATGAGATTGCAGCAATTCAGTCACATCTTTGGGCTCCACATCTAGTTCTAGTTCTTTTGCTGTTTCCACCACATCTGCAGTTACTTCCTATACTGAAATCTTGAACCCCTCAGAGTCATCCGTGAGAGCTGGAATCAACTTCTTCCAGATTCCTGTTAATGTTAATATTTTGACCTCTTTCCCTGAGTCAGAAATGTTCTTTCTTTTTGCTTTTCCATTATGGTTTATAATTCCCTTTGGTATACAGTAGGACCTTGTTGTTTATCCATTCTGTATATAATAACTTGCATCTGCTAATCCTAAACTCCCAATTCAACGCTCCCCGCTGCCCCCTACCGGCAACCACAAGTCTGTTTTCTATGTCTGTGAGTCTGTTTCTGTTTCGTAAATAAGTTCATTTGTGTCATATTTTAGATTCCAAATATAAGTGATACATGGTATTTGTCTTTTTCTGACTTCACTTAGTATGATAATCTCTCGGTCCATCCATGTTGCTGCAAATGGCATTATTGCTTTTTTATGGCTGAATAGTATTCCATCGTAGTATATGTGCCACATCTTCTTTATCCATTCATCTGTCAGTGGACATTTAGGTTGCTTCCACGTCTTGGCTACTGTAAATAGTGCTGCTGTGAACATAGGGGTGCATGTGTCTTTTCCAGATATAGTTTTGTCCAGGTATATATCCATTAGTGGGATTGCTGGATCATATGGCAACTCTGTTTTTAGTTTTTTAAGGAACCTCCATACTGTTTTCCATAGTGGCTGCACCAATTTACATTCCCACCAACAGTGTAGGAGCATTCCCCTTTCTCCACACCCTTGCCAGCATTTATTGTAGATTTTTTAATGATAGCCATTCGAATCAGGAATGTTCTTTTTTTTTTAAAATATATTTATTTAATTATTTTTGGCTGCATCGGGTCTTCGTTGCTGTGTGGGCTTTCTCTGGTTGCAGCAAGCGGGGGCTACTCTTCGTTGCCGTGCGTGTGCTTCTCATCGCGGTGGCTTCTCTTGTTGCAGAGCACGGGCTCTAGGTGCGTGGGCTTCAGTAGTTGTGGCTTGCGGGCTCTAGAGTGCAGACTCAGTAGTTGTGGCACACGGGCTTAGTTGCTTCGCGGCACGTGGGATCTTCCCGGACAGGGCTCAAACCCATGTCCCCTGCATTGGCAGACAGATTCTTAACCACTGTGCCACCAGGGAAGCCCAGGAATGTTCTTAATAGCATCTAGAATGGTGAATTCTTTCCAGAAGATTTTCAAATTACCCAGATCCATCAGAGGAATCACTATGGCAGCTATAGCCTTATGAAATATATTTCTTAAATAATAAGACTTGAAAGTCAAAATTACTACTTAATCCATGGGCTGCAGAATGGATGTTGTGTTAGTGGGCATGAAAACAACATGAATCACCTTGTACCTCTCTGTCAGAGCTCCTGGGTGACCAGGTGCATTGTCAATGAGCAGTACTATTTTGAAAGGAACATATACATTTTTTTTTGAGCAGTAGGTCTCAACAGTGGGCTGAAAATACTCAGTGAACCGCGTTGTAAACAGATGTGCTGTCATCCAGGCTTTACTGTTCTATTTATAGATCACAGAGTAGATTTAGCATAATTCTTAAGGGCCCTAGAATTTTCAGAATGGTAAATAAGCGTTGGTTTCAACTTCAAGTCACCAGCTGCATTAGCTCCTAACGAGAGAGTCAGCCTGTCTCTTAAAGCTTTGAAGCCAAGCATTGACTTCTCTCTAGCTATGAAAGTCCTAGATGGCATCTTCCAATAGAAGACTGTTTTGTCTACATTGAAAATGTATTGTTTAGTGTGGCCACCTTCATTAATTATCTTAGCTAGATCTCCTAGATAATTTGCCGCAGGTTCTACATTAGCACTTGCTTCACCTTGCACTTTTATGTTATGCACATGGCTTCTGAAATCTCAAGAACCAACCTCTGCCAGCTTCAAACTTTTATTCTGCAGTTTCTTCACCCCTCTCAGCCGTCTTAGAATTGAAGAGAGTTAGAGCTTTGCTCTGGATTAGGTTTTGTTTCAAGGGCATGTTGTGGCTGGTTTAATCTTGTATCCAGACCATTGCAACTTTCTCCATATCAGCAATAAGGCTGTGTAATTTTCTTACCATTTGTGTGTTCGTTGGAGTAGCACTTTTAATTTCCTTAGCACTCACAATTTGCCTATCTGGTACAAGAGGCTTTGGACATGTCTTCCTCACTAAGCTTAATCATTTCTGGCTTTTAAAGTGAGAGACATGCAACACATTCTTTCAGTTGAACACTTAGAGGCCATTGTAGGGTTATTAATTGGCCTAATTTCACTACTGTTATGTCTCAGGGAATGGGAAGGGCAAGACAGGAATGGCCAATCAGTGGAACAGTCAGAAGACACACAACATTTATTAAGTTCGAAGCCTTATATGGGCATGATTTGTGGCACCCCAAACAATTAAAATAGTAACATCAAAGATCACTGATCACAGATTGCCATAACAAATATAATAATAATGAAAAAGTTTGAAATATTGCAAGAACTACCAAAATGTGACACCGAGACACGAAGTGAGCAAGTGCTGTAGGAAAAATGGTGCCAGTAGGCTTGCTTGCTGCAGGGTTGCCACAAACTTTCGGTTTGTAAAAAACACAGTAGTCTGCTAATTGTAATAAAGTGAGGTATGCCTGTATAAAGTCTGTTTCAGAGCCAGTATTGACAAACTTCTTTTCAAATTCAGCTGTACCACGTCCCCAAGGCATCTTTCAAATACATGTCATTGAAATATTTCTCCACCTGCATTTCCAATGATATAAACATGTTTGTTCCTCTTTTAAATGGCACTTTGGTGTTTTACCCACAAAAATGCATTAGGGTGGTAAATTATTATTTATTAAGTGGGTTCTCATATGTTGTCGACTTGTTTCTGTTATTTTCTAAAAAGACATTGGTGTCCTAGCTAAGCAGTATGTGTTAGTTCCTAGGGCTACTATAACAAATTACCACAAATTTGGTGACTTAAAGCAACAAACTTTCTGTGACGGTTCTGGAGGCCAAAAGTCCAAAATCAAAGTGTTGGTGAGGCCTCGCTCCCTCTAGCGGTTCCAAGAGAGAAGTCATTCCTTGCTGCCAGCATTCCTGGGCATTAGGCCGCAATCACTCCAAACTGCCTCCATCTTCATTATCGCCTCTGTGTCTCATCTGTCTTTTAAGGACATTTATGTTGGCATTTAGGGCACAGCCGGATAATCCAGGATAATCTCAAGATCCTTAATCACACCTGAAAAGACCCTTTTTTCAAATGAAGGTAACATTCACAGGTTTGGGGATTAGGATGGGAACATATCTTTGGAAGCCATTATCAACCTACTACACAGCGTTTTACTAATTTTGCAGTAACAAAGACCAGCATGGGTCTACTCTAGGATAATCCGAAACATGCCAAATTGAATCAGTCGACCTAAGGGTCTCCCTAGAAAGATCCCGCCTAGGAAAGCCCCAGAATTAAGCTACTCTGCAGAGATCCTTCTAAGGGAAACCTAAAGTCAGAGGAGACCTTCATGAATCAATAAGAGGTCCAGTCTGGGCTAGTTCCACAATTCCAGAACCAATATAGTGTCCATGAAATGCTGTTAATCATTATCCCACTGAATTACCTTCCACTTGGGTTAGCACACATCCAGTCTACCCGACATTTTATAATATTCAGCGATGACAGAAACTTCCCCCTTCTACTGACTTACTTTTAGGAGTGATAAATAGTAAACTTTATTTTCTCTGCTTTTCATTTCTAGACACAACAAAAAGGGTTTTGCCTCCACCTCACCCCCTCACCTTCAGTCAGACATACATGATTCATATTAGAAGAAAATGAGTGCTTCTGAAACCAGTGTCATGATTTAGATTTTATTCAACCTCTGCACTGAATTGCACGTTTCATTTACTGCCTTTCTTTCTTTGTTTTTAGAAATGGGAGCAATGGATGGGCACAAGAATTAAATGATAAAAATTCATTTGGTTGGAATAAAGTACATTGAACACTCAAGCAAATAAGGGATTACTTCAACCCAGTGGGATTTGGGGGTTTTATATTTTTTAGTACATCCTGCATTAGGTTTCTGTGAGGTTTCTCAAAAATGAATTTGAACCTTCTCCAGATAGGCCTTATCTGTTCGTTATTTCTGGTAACTATTTGAAGTAATGGTAAAAGGGGACAGTAACCATCTGTGGGGTTTATGTGTTTAAGATACAAACTTACAGTTCCCAGAAGTTGATTCAGTCATTCTCTATCAGAACTATTCTGGAAAAAGTTCTCACTTTGTTCATTTATTCCTTTGGGTTTTCTGACTTCACTAAAGCATGACTTGGATTGTGCAAGATTTTAACTGGAGACATAGAGTCTATTTTATTAGACTAAAAGACAGTCATGATTCTTGAAATGCATCTTGGGCTCCTGCAGAAGCTAGACCAGCTGGTAATTACTATGTCAAACACCTAACAGCTAGCTCTTAACTTGTTCAGAAACAGAGATGATACTAGCTAGCTACCACCATGCCATTAATTTCATTCCACCAGTGCTGTCATAAAGGATGGCACTAAAGAAGGAAGAGGCACCCATCACCCCTCCCTTCATCCTTCCATTCTGAACCAGTACAGGATATTCTGATGGGCAGGGCATCCTCTCCTTAGCAGGATGTGGCTAATCCAGATACAGAGTTAGCCCTGGGCCCCCTGCCAAGGTTCTTGTTCAGGGAGGGTAAAGAGGACAGGTCTCAGGTTGTCATCCAAATAAGAACTAAAATGTCAAACCATGTCAGCCCTGAAAAGTGAAGACAATTTACAGTGCCACCTCCCTGCCCCACTGTCTGCCGGAAGAGAGCTATAGCTACCCTAGAGTTCATCTCCCCAAGGCTATTACATCATAAGGAAGTACTTTTTTCTTGGCTCAGTTGCTTGTGAAACTCACTGAGAGGAGCAGTAGAATTAGTCACAATCAGCTCAACTGCTTTATCTCACTTCGAGGAAGAAAGGTAACAAATTCTAGGAAGCAAAAGATTTTGTGACAGGTCTCCTTGACCTGCACACAATAAATTCAAAACCACCCCATGAGTTAAACCAAAACATATTCAGTATCTAGCCTTAAACCTAGTTTGACTATAACATCTCTTTTCCAAAGGAAGGTACCTGTGGAATGATAATGATTCCAGAAATTGTTGTTATAATAATTATGTAATAATTTTTATTTTTTAATCTGTTATTACATAATAACAATTTATGGAATCATCCCCAAACATAGACTATTTCTCTGCTCTCTTTTCCTGTCATCCTATCAAGGTGAGAGAATCACAAATAAAAGCTTAAGAAACCTGTTACCCATGCTCCCCAAAACCAATTTAAATGCAGAATGATGAAAGAATAAGAAAAACCAGCAAGTGATAGCTGAATTCTTGTTCTTTGGCATGATGTTCTGATGAGAAACTTGGGATTCAAGAACTCATCAACTCTGATAGTTTAGAAGTAATAACAATATTAGTTATTTCTTGGACCCCTACCATGTGCCACCCACTGCTCTAAGCACTTTACAGGTTTTTATTTAGCCTTCAAAACGATGCTATGAAATAGGGGATATTAGTGTCCCCAATTAGTGCTAATGGATGCCTTAAATCAATAGAATAAAACATAAACACTAGAAAAGGAAGTTATTATAAATAAACACTTGAAAAGCTCAAAAAGTCAATTAGAATTATTCAGGAACTTAGGAAGGTAGCTGGATACAAAATAAATATGCCAATCAATAGCTTTTTTTTCCTATATTCACAATAAGCACTTAAAAGTTGATATGAGGGTAAATATTGTAACAGACAAAAATTATAAATGTCTCAAGGAATAAAGTAAACAAAAAAGAGCTACTAAAAAGTCATTAAAGAACATAAATCAAGATCTGAACAAACTATATTCTTGAATGGGAAGACAATATGAAATATCAATTCCCCCAAATTAACATTTTAATGTAATATGATTCCAATTTGAATTTCAACTGGTGAAGTTTTGAAATTGAACTAAATGATCTTAAAGTTCAAGTGAAAGAAGAAATAACATTAAGGGACTTCCCTGGCCCTCCAGTGGTAAAGAATCTGCCTTCCAATGCAGCAAACGCAGGTTCGATCCCGGGTCAGGGAGGTAAGCTCCCACATAGCACAGGACTACTGAGCCTGCACACAACTAGAGAAGCCCACGTGCCACAACTAAGAGCCTGCCTGCCGTGACTGAGGCCCAACACAGCCAAAAATAAATAAATAAATATTTTTAAAAAAGAAATAACATTAATTAGTAGAGTAGAACTGAGTCCAGAAGTAGATTCTAGTATATAACATTAATATATGACAAAGTTGTATTTCAGTAAGAAAGAATGTTTCTTAGTAAATGCTGGCACAGCTAGCTATCCATTTGAAGAAAATGGAAGTGCAACCCTTATATCGCACAAAAAGCAAATTCCAGATATATTAAATTTTTTTAATTAAATATAAAGTAAAACAAAAAGAAAGAAATCTAAGAGACTGGAAGTGTAGTCTAGAGATAGGGGAGACTTTCTTAGCCAATTTAAGAAACTAAAAAGCTATTTTTTAATTAAAATATTTTATATATTTATGGGACTTCCCTGGTGGTCGGTCGGTGGTTAAGAATCCGTCTTGCAATGCAGGGGATGCCAGTTCGATCCCTGGTTGGGGAACTAAGATCCCACGTGCCAGGGGGCAACTAAGCCTGCGCACCACAACTAGAGAGGAGCCCGTGCACCACAACAAAGAGCCCACGCACCACAACGAAAGATCCTGCATGCCGCAACTAAGACCTGAAGCAGCCAATAAATAAATATACTAAAAATATTTTATATATTTAAATTAAGATAATGAAATTAAAGAATTTATAGATTTAAAATTTGACAAAATATATTACAAAGTTCATGTGGGAAAATATAACAAAATATATAGGGTTAATATCTATAAAATACAAAATGTTCTTAAGAATTGAGACGAAACAATCCAAAAGAAAAATGGGCGAAAGATATTACTAGGCAGTTCCGAGGAGAGCAAATTCAAATGGCCCATAAACATTAAAAAAAAATGCTCAAACTAACTTGTAGACAGAGAGATGCAAAACAATATACTAAAGAACCCAACACACGGGGAAAATTTGCAAAGAGATAACGCTACAAGCCCAGAAGAGAGGTTAGAGGGCAAGAAAGGAGTCATATATTGCTGATGGAAATGTGCCTTGTAGAGCCTTTGGTAAGCAAAAATTTTAATTTGCTATCTGCCATTACCTATTGAAAGTCAAAGTAGGCTTATTTGACCCAGCTATATCCTACTCCTGATAGCTACACCAAAGAAATAAAAGTATATATATATATATATATATATATGTACTTTACTGCTACAGTGTAGTAGAAAAACAGAAATAGGGTGAATGACCATCAAAAGAATGATTAAATAAATTATGATGCATTCATAACATAGAATATTATGCAGCCATTAAAAATGAGTTTGAGGGGATTCCCTGGCAGTCCAGTGGTTGACTCGCCACTCTCACTGCGGAAGGCCAGAATTCAATCCCTGGTCGGGAAACTAAGACCCTACAAGGCAAAAAAAAAGTTTGATATTTGTTTTTTTAATTAATTATTTATTTATTTTTGGCTGCGTTGGGTCTTCGTTGCTGCGAGCAGGGGCTACTCTTTGTTGTGGTGCAAGGGCTTCTCATTGCACTGGCTTCTCTTGTTGCAGAGCACGGGCTCTAGGCACACGGGCTTCAGTAGTTGTGGCACACGGGCTCAGTAGTTGTGTCTTACAGGCTCTAGAGCACAGGCTCAGTAGTTGTGGCGCACAGGCTTAGTTGCTCCGCGGTATGTGGGATCTTCCCAGACGAGGGCTCGAACGCGTGTCCCCTGCACTGGCAGGCGATTGTTAACCGCTGCGCCACCAGGGCAGTCCAAGTTTGATTTTTAATGGTTGATTTAGAGGGATTTCTATGAGGTATTTAAAGTGAACAAAGCAAAATACATGGAAGGATTGTGTTACGTTTGTGTGTGTGTGTTACATGAGCCTGGGAAAGGTACTGAAAAATACATTCCAGGTTGTTAACATGGTTTTAGAGGAGGGGAGGGTTGAGGAAGTTAGAGTTAGGGGGATCTGAGTAGATAAGGGAAGAATAGCAAAAATACAGCTGTGGGAAAACAAAACAGGATCACAAAGGCATAGAGAATTCCTCATTGTCAGTGTCAAGTAAATAACAGTTTCTGGAATATAAATTTTAAAAGCTGTATGAATCTCATTGCTATATGTAAAATATGAATATCAACATATGGGGGATAATGTGCTATAACAAAAATAACTGTCCTAGCCGTAGTAATATGGATGACTTTTGAATTATTTCTTTTTCCCTAACATTCTTATGCTATATTTAAGTAAAAAATAATTTTTTAAAAAATTAAGTAATTAAGTAATAACTTCATAGCTAAATCAGAAAAAAATAAGTCATCATTCAAAAAGCAAAAGGAGTTTAACTTTCTTCTGTTACCTGAAATTCAATCTTCTTACACAGCTGAAGAACTTCAGTTGATCTTGTGAAGGACAAAGAAGCAGAAGAACTCCCCTAGGATGGCAGGCAGTTTCCTGAAGATTAAACTCAATCTTTTAAAAATTGCAAATAGGAAGCCAGGACAGATTTCTAAGCACAGACGTACCTAATGCCCTTTCGCGGCACAGACTCCAGCGTCCTAACAAGTTTCAAGGGCAGTGTTCAAGACAGCCGCAGGTTTTTCTTGGCATTATAGTGCACTGCCAATACTTACATTATATCATTTTATGATTTTAAATGCTCTTCTATTTATAGAACCTGCATAGTTGGCTCTTATATGTCAATATGTTTGTAGCTCAAAATATCCTCAAAGTATTTACAAACTAAATATACTGCATTTTCAATCATTAAAATAACCCCTTGGGACTTCCCTGGTGGTCCAGTGGTTAAGACTCTGCACTCCCAATGCAGGGGACACAGGTTGGACCCCTGGTTGGGGAACTAAGATTCCGCATGCCGCACAGCATGGCCAATAAATAAATAAATAAATAACCTCTTGAAAATTGTGTTGTTGTTAAAGAATAGATTTATAGCATACATTTTCATAGATGATCTAATTAGGAGATATTTACTTATAGAAAAAGATAACTACATATATGGGATCCATTCAAGTTTTTTAATTACTTGTTATATTGTTTCTCAAAAGGTTTTCATTTAGATAATGATGTGTTTGTTTTCGCTGTGTTCTTTTAACCCCTCCCTACCCTCTTCCAACTCACTGGGTATGCAGCATCTTTCTGACTGTCAGACACAGAGACCTGGACAATGACCTGCATTTGGTAAAGTGGACTGAAGGCTGAATGCCATTATCTGTGTTCTTAGCACCACAGAAGCCACCGCATGGATTCTTATGCAAACCCTAGAGAAGAGGAAAGACCCTCTGTGATGTGTGAGGTTGAATTTCCTGCCTTCAACCCACCAAACCAGGGAGGATGAGGGCTCAGTCAGAAGTAAGACCATTATAAGAAAAACAATTTTTAATGTGACTTTCCTTAGCCAGTCGAATTTATGGGGTAAGGTTCATGCTAGCTACCTTCTCTTCATATTAAAAGTTAAACAGAGTATAAATCATGCTATTTAGAGAAAAGAGAACAAAGCAATGCTGTCTCAAAGGCCCTAAGAAATCATTCATCAGGAATGCGAGTGCGTATTTGATTTACAGAATTTCTATGCCAAGCAGAGAAGTATGCGAAAACAGCAAAGCAAAATGCAGAAGCTGCAATAATAGTTTCGTTTAGCTGGAGCATGTCCTGTATCAACAGGGATTAACGATTTTAGTTTTTTGATCGCCCCCAAGATCATGTTCACTATTGATGACGCCTAAGATGTCTGTAAAGAGTCACTGCAATTGATTTATTTGTCCAGCAAACTTTTTGTCAGCAAATTCACTACCACCTTAAAAATGTCACTGACTGCTCTATGCTTTCAACACTAGAAGCACAAGCTGCAGTGAAAACTGTATTGAGCTCACCCTTACTGTCAGAATTCTAAGAAGCAATAACATATTTATGATTTCATGTTAAAAATCTCCCAGACATCACTGTTTAAATCACAATTTAGCAATAACAGAGTAACTTGAAATTATGAAGTTTTACATTTCACCATTCTGTTTTCCTCTTCACATTGAACAAAATTTGAAAGGATTAAGAGGAGAAGCTATAACATATAAATTATTCAAGAGTTCTTCCTGTTTTTAAGCTCCGCAAGACTGAGATGACAACTCTTTTGAAGTGGTAGAGAGTACTGTGAGATATCTATATATGATAGAATATAATATAAATGAAAATAAATTCAGTCTGATTATATAAATGTAGATATTCTTATTAGAATATTTGTTGAGGAATGGAATGCAGTTGTATTGATTGGAAATGACCCACTCATTCAAAAAAATTTGAGCACCTACAAAGTGACAAAAGGTAGAGATGAATAAAACAGATATGGTCCCTGCCTTCTTGGAGCTGAACAAAAGAGCAAACACATACTAAATATTTACTATACATGGTGCATTGTAATATTAGTCTATGTTTATTATTATAGACCAAACGCTGTTCTAAGTGATTTGTCTGTGTAAACTCATTTAATCCTCACGATAAATTTCTCAGGTAAGTACTATCATTTATGTGATACAGAAGCAGAGAGGTAGTTTGTTCAAGGCTCCACTGAGTAAGTGGAGGAGCCAGGATTCAACCCAAGGAGTCTGTGTTCTGTGCCACCTCTCAAATTGCTACATAATTATACTCCAATAAAGATGTAAAAAAAAAATTTGCTACATAAATAATATTTAATCACGAGTACAAACTTCTGAGGACAGTACTCTTATCTCAGTTTTGCAGAAGAGGAAACTGAAGTGTAAAGAGGTGAAATAACTCATCAAATATGAACTGACAAGACCCTACCCACCACACTACACTACACTACACTCTGCTTTACAGGCAAGATAGACACACAAGGGTCAACTAGGTGCCGTATTTAAACTTTGACCCCATTTGACCTCAAGGTAAAGCATTTTCCTTCAAACCAG
Organism: Aethalodelphis obliquidens; assembly: GCF_003676395.1. Classification (NCBI taxonomy): domain Eukaryota; kingdom Metazoa; phylum Chordata; class Mammalia; order Artiodactyla; family Delphinidae; genus Aethalodelphis; species Aethalodelphis obliquidens. Next base: position 17,026,842 of record NW_020837952.1, read on the forward strand.
ATACTAACCCCACCCCACCCTCGGCAAAAAATGTCATATCGGAAAAGACATAATGTACTCAATCAATAGCTTCGTGCTGTCACCACCACGACCACATCCTTTCCTAGACTCCTATCAATGTCTCAGGAAGTCCTTCCATTAGCATTTCTCCTATATGTGAGGTTCCGATAACACATCTGAATCTTCGAGGGCACACAAGGTTTACGCTCCACACTTAAATTTACTCCCCTGATTCATGAGCTGCTTCTTCTTGAAATTTAACATTTTTTTCTATCTTTTTTGCTCCCTGATCTCTCCGGACCAAACTCATATCTTGCAGATTCCCCCTAAAATCCATTCGAAGCTCTGTTTTCCTTCCCATCACTGATGTATAACTGCTTTACAATATCACTGCTACTTATGCATGAAATGTGTGTCAGCATTTTATTCTGACTACCAAGATCTGATGCACCTTGAGCAGGAAGCCAAATTAAATAAAAAATAATTTTGGATTTATTTTGGTTTATAATTTGGTTTCTATGTTTAAGGCTAAAATATTTCCTTGCACAATAATGTGAAATGTACCTAATGCCACTGAACTGCACACGTGGAAATGGCTAAAATGGTAAATTTTATGTGATATATATGTCATCACAATTTTTTAAAATAAATAAAGAGCTGAAAGAGCTGGTCGACATCAAAAAGGAAAAGAAAAAGAATAAAACATTGCCAATCAAGCCCTGATACCAATTTACGAGATCTAACGGTTTTACCTCATAACAGGTTTTAAGTAAGAATATTTTAAGAAAATAATGGCCAGGGAATTCCCTGAAGGTCCATTGGTTGACTCCACAGGGACTTAAGATCTCACAAGCCACAGCACGACCAAAGGAAAAAAAAAAACGCCAAATTTTATTTGGTGACTATAATGGTGATCTAAAATATTTATGTATTCCAAGTTTGTGATCAATTATGTATATTTGAATAGGTAAGTTTACATGATTTATTTTTTTTAATCAGCAAATGTCCTTTTCCCCAGTCAATATCTCCCAGCTACAAGCACAGTGCCTGGTACATAATTGACACTTGATAATTATTTGTGAATGGTTGAATAAAGGATTCTTCAGGATTATAACCACTGAGCTACTTTATATGGAGAACAAAAGGAGACTTTGCAATTATATTTATATTTATCAATATAAAGTATTAGTTATTTTGAGATCTTTATATAAACAGGGAAAAATGCTTCTGCATCAGAGGTGAAAAGTAAGGATTGGAATTAGTTCAATCTATGTTACTAATGTCTCTTTCTCTATGTCTTAAGTTTGATGTTGCAAAATGAACTGATAATTATTGTAAGAATAAGATAATTTTTGAACATGTATAATATGCCACACATTTAATGCCTGGTACTATTCTAAGGCTTTACACATATCAACTCACTAAATCCTCCTAACAACTTTATGATTTCATACTATTATTACACCCAAAAAGAATAAACTGAGGCACACACTTGCACCCAAGGTCATGTAGCTGGTATGTGGTGGAGCTAGGATGTAACCCAAGTCAATCCAACTCTCAAGTCTGAGCTTTTGACCACTTTGCTCTATTGCTATTTTTGTATTTAGTCCTCACAATTACCCTAAGAGAATATTTTCATTTATAGAGGTGAGGTTTAGAATAGTTAAATAGCTGATAAACTGCAGAACTGAGATTTAAACCTGGGAAACCTGATTTCCAAGACTGCTCTTAACAGGCCAGGCAATATTGTCTCCTGAGCCAAGCTAGGTCTTAAAACTTACATGTGGTTTTAGTTCAGCCAAAAACTGGTATTTGTATTTAATTCATGATTCATGTTATTTACTATACTTTTGGCTTGTGATTCAATTTAGCTCAAGTCCATGACCTGAAGTAAATTACTTAATCTTACTGTAATTCTACTTCTTTAGATAAAAAGAATATTATGAAATTTTAATAGCATGTTTGCAATGTTTTGAGCTCAAAGAAGAAAACTGCTGTTTTAGAATTCGAACATGTTAAATTTCAGATACTCTGTATCCTCAAAATGGACATGCCCAGTAAGCAATTGGATGTATGAGTCTGGAATACAAAAGCAAGATATGGGCTAGACCTATAGATTGGGAATCTGGGAGGAAAGAGTTGGTAGTTTAAAGCCTGAGGATACTGCAGAGTTGAAGAAAAGAGAGCTTAGGTCAGAATTCTGCAGAAAATGAATTAACATTTAAGGGAAAGGCAGATTTCAAAAGCCCACATAGGAGACTAGTCAAGAGAAGCCAGAGAAGACTTAAAAAAGTTCATGAGGAAAGTCATGAGACCTAGGACTGTGGCAGAGAAGAGAGTGGTCTGCAGTGTCAAATGCACCCAAGATGATGAGAGATGAAAAACTTTTACTGACAAAGAGAGCATTGGTGACCTTGTTTGGAGCAGTTTTCTTTTAGCAGTGAGGGTTGAAGTCAGACTGTGTTAAGTTGCATTGTCAGTGTAAATAGAGACAAAGTTTCCTCCTTCAAAATATTTGGCTAAATTAACAATGTTGCAGATGAAAAATATTTGATATGATTAAAATGTTCATACTGTTAAGTGAAAAAGCGTTTATAAAACAGTGTTATAGTCTGATCCCACTTGTTCCAGTTATCTATTGCTACATAACAAGCCACCCCAAAATGTAGTGGCATAAAACTGAAACAGAAAGGAAGGGGGCAGGGCACATTAAAAGAATGCCTAACCATTGAGGACAAGACATAAACTGGTTAGAACCAACTAGGTCCAAGATGGCAGAAGATTCAACTTCCAGTAGACCTCCAGTCTCATTATACACTCATTGTAATTGTAATACATTAGCATCTAAATGACACACCCACAGATGCCATGACAGTTTCCAGGCCTACCATAAAAGGCCAAAAAGTGGGCCGTGGCCCAGTTCCTGAAAATCCCCGTCCCTTCCCCAAAATAGTTGGAATAATCCTCCCACTTGTTAGCCTATGAAATTACTCAGTCATAAACCAACCACCCCATATTTCGGGGCTCACTCTCGCCTTTTGAGATGGACTGCATTCTGTCTATGGAATGTGTCTCTCTCTAAATAAATCCACTCCTTACCTATCACTTTGTCTCTCACTGAATTCTTTCTGTAACGAGACATAAAGACCCTGAGCTTCATTAAGTCCTGAGACCAGGTGTCGGATTTCAATTAAAAGTGGGTTCAAGGGCTTCCCTGGTGGCGCAGTGGTTGAGAGTCCGCCTGCCGATGCAGGGGACACGAGTTTGTGCCCCGGTCCAGGAGGATCCCACATGCTGCGGAGCGGCTGGGCCCGTGAGTCATGGCCGCTGGGCCTGCGCGTCCGGAGCCTGTGCTCCGCAACGGGAGAGGCCACAACAGTGAGAGGCCCGCATACCGGGAAAAAAAAAAAAAAAAAAAAGTGGGTTCAAGTCCCAGTTTGAGTTCTGGCTGGGTTCGACTCCCATCCGAGTTGTGCGGTTTCAGTATGGTGTTTATGCCTACTAGTCGATTGCTTCAAAAGTGAACCCCAGTGCACTTTTTAACAAGTGTTCCGTCTTTGCATATGAACTGAACACTAAGCTAATCCTTTGCCCAAAGTTGCTCTTCACTTTTATTGTGTGCCTTAAGGTCAATCACTTCAAGTACATTACATGAATAAAACGCATTGGAATTCACTTGCCAGGGGACACATGGCAAGAACCTGAAACACTGGCTCATACTTTGAATAAACCTGCCTCTGGCACTGACAAAAACCATTAAGACCACATTTCATTTTCCATAAGAGAAAAGTGTTCTTCTGTACAAGAAAATTAGGATATGGGAAAAATGAGAGAGCACTAGGGTGAGACCCAAGTAGTGATTGGAGGAGGAGAAAATTAACATTTCGATGAGTGCTATGTGCAGTGCACATCTGACATCTCGGTTTTTTAAAAATTTTTTGCGGTACGTGGGCCTCTCACTGTTGTGGCCTCTCTCGTTGCAGCACATAGGCTCCGGACACGCAGGCTCAGCAGCCATGGCTCACGGGCCCAGCCACTCCACGGAATGTGGAATCCTCCCGCACCGGGGGAAGAACCTGTGTTCCTTGCATCGGTAGACAGACTCTCAACCACTGCGCCAGCAGGGAAGCCCTGACATTTTGTTTTAATCCTCCCAACAACTCTTCGATAAAGGCGTTACCTCTGTTCTACAGATGAGGAATCTGCAGCGCAGGGGTTTCGAGCCTAGATGGAGCCCAAAGCCACGTTTCTTCAAAACCCCACGTCGTCTCAGCAGAAATTAGCTATGAAGAAGCCTTCCTAGAATGACATTTCCCAGGATTAGAGTGGAATGTAAATGCCTAAGGCAAAACTTCGACTGATTCCTTCAGGGCCAGAACATTCTTTTTGCCTATCCTGCACTTTGCAATAGAGGGCAATACCAACATCTTTTATGCTTTTTTAAGACAGGTGATCCTTTTCTCCTTAATAGGGAAAAATACCAAGTAAAGAACAAATAGCTATTATGGAAAACAATTTCAAAAACTGTAGGGGGTTTACACTACAGTTCAAACAAGGTGAGTACAGTAAGAGAGAGACAGGGACCCCCGAGGTGTAGCGCAGAGACTGCACGTCAGAATTCCAGGTCCAGGCTGTTACTGACAAAGAATACCAGGAAATGACTTCACATTTTTCTAGACTATCAATATACGTCAAGTATCCCAGCAGGATAATCCCGGCGCCTGGACCACGCCCATAAATGCCAGTCAAGCAAAGGGGCGGCCGCACAGCGAGGCGAAACGCTCCTTCCTGCCCCGCCCCCTGCCCCGCCCCGGTCCTGCCCCGCCCCGCCCAGTGACGTCAACCGCCGGCACACCTTTGCGCCTGCGCAGACCGGACAAGCAGCGGCAGGCCGAAGAAGTTGCGCATGCGCCGAATGGGAAGTTGTTCCTTCTCCCCTCCCGCCTCTCGCTTCTTTTTTCTACAGCGACTTAGCGAGGACGTGCTTCCGGGTCAAAGGGTTTGCTTCCGGAGAGCGGGAAGGCTGAAACGCGGTGGTTAAGCGGGGACTGAGTTTGTAAGGTTCTCGGTGGGAGAAGGCTATAGCCATGGACAGGTCAGTTCTGGTGGTGACGGCCGAGCCCGGACACTTGTCCCTCCAGGGTGTTGGAGGAACGAAACAGGTGAAACCCGACTCCCAGAGGAAGCCGACGAGGGCCCGGGTGCTGACCCTAGGACTCCTTTTCCGGGCTGGGGGGACTGCACCTGATGGGAGAAAGGCCGCTTGGGTCGGGAAGGGATACGGCTAATGATAATCTCCTGGTTCCCACGGCGGCTCTGCCATCTACTCACTTTCGCGCAACATTTTTCGCTCCTGGGTTGGGCGAGGTAGGAGGTGGCCCGGCATTCGAGATGCTGAGTGACCTGCCCTAGACCACAGAGCCAGTCAGTGATGGAACAGGGATCTCAGCCCAGATTTTCTGATTACAGGTTCCAGCACCAGATAGTTATTGTGTTCTTTCTATGACCCTGGCACTATGCCAGACATCTGCGTTAAAGATGAGTTATTCAAGGTTCTTGGTCTCGGGGGAATGTGTAGTGGAGGAGACAGCCGAGCAGTACGGAGTGATAAGTATTTTGTACTGCTCTGTGGGAAAAGAAATGGGGAGCAGTGAAGTCTCCCTGTCATGGGAGGTATCAGGAAGACCTCTCAAAGGAGAATGCTTTCTAGTTGGTGTTTGAATAGTAGCAGTAGCCTACATTGAGTAACTTAAACGCTTTAAATATATTATTAGCTAATTTAATCTTTCTAACAATCCTGTGAGGATAGCTACTGTGATCCTCTTTTTACACCTAACATTGGGGCTAAAAAAGGTTAAGGAACTTGGTCAGTTAGGAAGCTAACAAATAGAAGAACCAAGTTGCCAACCTGGATCTGTGTGTCTCTAGATTCCAGGAGGCTGTTTGATGAGTAAGTATTCACCAGGTAGACCAAGGGGGCAAATGTAGGCCTCTGTAAAAGAAGCAACACGTACAAAGGTGTAAGGATACGAAAGCGTAGCCGAATGGTCACATGCAGTGTATGTTTGTATGGAGTGATGTTTTGGCTGAATATAAGGCTGGACTGGTAAGCTGGGGTCAGATTGTAAAAACCATGCTAGGAAATTTGGACTTGATTCTGTAGGCCAGAGATAGCTATCTGAAGATTTTCAAGTGGAGGAAATGCATATTAGATTCTTGTCTTAAGATACAGACCTCTTAATTCACACAATTTATTTTCTAGACTTTGGGCAGAGAATGACAAGGGCATTGTGACTACAGTAGTGCTGAGACAGGAGACACCCTTAGTGTAGTCTGGGGAGAAAAAACTTGAAGGATCATTTCTCTCCAATTTACTAGATTTCTTTTTTACTTAGCCTCCCAAGTCACCAGCTTAAATAGTGGTATCCATGGTTTGAAGTACTTTGGAAACTACAGAAGATCCTTTTAAGAGTTCCTGCAGTTTTAGGGACCTCAATCCAAAGAGGAAAGGTTTACCTTCATGAAGCAGTTATCTAAAACAGTGTTATAATATAGATTTAGATTCCACGTGTTAAAATAATTCCATAAGAGAAAATAACAAGTAAGTATTAGAAAGTCATAGAAGTCTTTGTGCAGGTAAAATGTGAGCAGGACTTTGAGGGATACGCAGGATTTGGAGCCATAGGGGCATTGGCAACAAAAATATCAAAGACTTGGCTACTGGGATGATCTGCATCTTGACTGACTTAGGATCCTTTGGTCCAATCATGATGATAAAATTTTTTTGCAAATGCTACATTCTCATTTCATTCACATGAGCTTGATTATGCCATTTTAGGAGCGGCTTTGAAGAGATGGCATCTCCTGTGATCCGGGAGGCAGAGGTGACTCGGACTGCACGAAAACAGAGTGCTCAAAAAAGAGTTTTAAGTATCCTTTGCATTTTAAGCATGATTATAAAAATTGCAACATGTTGGGAATCAGGATTATAGACTTTTCTTTTTATGAGAGATATTAAACACTAGCTATAATAATAAAATGCTGTGGACATTAGTTGTAGGTTTTTTTTTTTTAAACTTCCCAGATGTGTTATTTTGTAAGTATAATGCTGAAATTCAGTGAGATTCATGTTTCCCTGAAAATAAGGATGTTCCATTTTACTGCTAACCATCATACGGTGGTTAGCTTCTGCTGAGATTAGATTTTTTTTATTATTTGAAATCTGACTAACAACTTTTAGTTCAATGTGTAGTAACCTAAGACTGATAACTGAGAATTTAAAGGCGAGAGGGAATTATTTACTCTTTGCATAGAAAATGTGGTAGCCATAAGATACTTTGCCCTTGAAAAATGTATTCACATATTTTGTATAGTGTAAATATGGTTCATTCTATCTTTGATGGTGTCTTTTCTACATGAAAAACTTTTCTTAACTTTTCCTGTAGTTCGGGCATCCCAAGATGAAATTTTTGCTAATACTACACCAAGAAACCAGGTTATCCCCCGAACTCCCAGTTCATTTAGACAACCTTGTAAGATTTTTTTTTTTTTGCTTTTAAAGCATTTAATAATGATAACAATAATAGCAACTAATACCATAATATATATTATATTTTATAAATTATCTCTAATTAAGAACAAATAATAATGATTGCAGTTACTATTTGTTGAACTCTTACCATGTGTAAGTCACTGTTCTTTACATAAATGCATACTAACTATGACATAGGTATTATCTCTATTTTGCCAAGACTGAATGTGAGACTTAGAGAAGTTGATTAACCCAGATAACATAGCTAGGTAAGTATGTAAGTAATGGAACCAAAATTCGAACCATAATCTGCTTACTCCAGGGCCCATGTCCTCTATACTATAGTATGCTTTATAAAATTAGAATTTGGCAAATTCATGGACTCATTCGTGTCCCTTTTTTTATGCTCAGTTGTGCTATAATGAAAGCATCTCTGTTTGCAGTAAAGTTTTTCTTGGTGGGCTCGGTAGTACCAAAAATTCATGTTTAGAAAAATAAGTTGAATCTTCATATGATGGAAATGTTAATATTGAAAGTATTTATTTGGTTAGAATCTAAATAATTGAAAAGTGAAAATTATACTTTATTGTTTGTTTGCTTGTTTTCTTCCATGATCAAGGCTCACGCATTTCGAATTCTTTTTACTAACCTCTTCCTAGTAGTTACTCCAACAAACCGAAGCTTACTAAGGCAGCCAGATGTTTTCTGCATTCTTGGAACTGGAGGGAGGTCTCCTCGGCTTACACAGTCTTCAGGGTTCTTGGGAAATCTGTCTATGGTATGTAGAAAGATGGAGCTGAAATTTTCTTCCTTTTTATTAACGTAAGATATTTAGCTTAAAAGCTTTTAATGAGAATTGAAGTCTTATTTGTCATAAAGTAATTCGGTTATGTTAATTGAAATCAGGTTTTGATTAGAAAGACTTTCAGAAAACTGAGACCCTGAAGCATACTCATGTCATAGGTGGAAGCTGTGGCACCAGCGGCAGTTAGTTGCCTACAAAATGTGTTAATCTGACAGTTTGCTGATCAGAATAAATCAATTCCGATTGGTTGCTATTGGTATAAAAGCTGAGCCCAAGAAGCATAGAAGAGAAGGAAGCCAGGAGTAATCAATGAAGACTGTCATAAGGAAGGAGGACAAAGCATTAAAGGAAAGACGAGAAAATTTTGGGAGAAGTAGATGAGACACTCTTTATGAATCCCTATGGTACAATATTTATAATAGCAAAAGAAATGTCTTATAAACTGTGATACAGAATGACTTGACCTAGGTGCTTAAAATACCCTATAGAAAAAGAAAGAATTGTGTCTAACTGAGAAGAAAATGGAAGACTTTTGTTGGAGTAGTAGACTATTATGGCCCATTTAGTTCCAAAAACAAGATAAAAATGGCTCTTTATTTGGCTCTGTGCTTATTAAAAAGAGGTTTTGCATGTTAAACCTCTCCTTGTCTTAGAAGGTTAAATCCATCTTAGCAATGTTTATTACAGTCTTATGAATTTTTAGAGTGTTAATATCTAACAGTGATCTAGTCATTGAACAGTTTTACTTTGCTTATGAAACTGGTTTATTTTGACAATGTTTATTCTTATTCCTCTTAAAAACATGAGTGAATTGACTGCTTCTGTGTTTAAGCAAAAGAAAATGAGTTTTACTATTTACTGCTTCAGAACTGCAAGATTAATAGTAAAATTGTTACTCTTTTAAAGGCCAGGATAGAGTAAATATGTATTGATTATTACAAAATGTTTGGAAATTACTTTGTAGTCAAAGATATTGTCTTGATTTGTTTTGCCTATTTTATTTTATTTTTGAATATTTATTTATTTTCCTTATTGTTTTGGCTGTTTTGGGTCTTAATTGGGGCACACGGGATTTTTGTTGAGGCATGCAGGATCTTTTCGTTACGGCGCGTGGTCTCTTTGTTACAGCGTGCGGGTTTTCTCTCTCTAGGTGTGGCACACTGGTTTTCTCTCTCTAGTTGTGGTGTGTGGGCTCCAGGGTGCGTGGGCTCTGTAGTTGTGGCGTGCGGGCTGTCTAGTTGAGGTGCGAGAGCTCAGTAGTTGTGGTGCATGGGCTTAGTTGCCCTGTGGCATGTGGGATCTTAGCTCCCTGACCAGGGATTAAACCCACATCCCCTGCATTGGAAGGCAGATTCTTTACCACTGGACCACCAGGGAAGTCCCTGTTTTGCCAATTTTAATATCAGCGGTGAGAAGTGGTCTTAGATAGCCCTGAAGGAAGTACAGTTATTTGCTATGTTGATTTTACCATGTGTCTACCTGCCAAGATTTGGTTATGGACCAAAGTATTTTTCTGAATGCAGGATATCACTGCTGTGTAAGATTTTCAGTTTGATCTTTATAATAATGATGATTAGTATCCAGAAGGGAGTAAACTATCAATCAGTCTTCAGTAGCTGCAGCTAAGCTCTCCTCAGCCCATAGTTACTACCTCACTAATATATAGGGCCTCAGCACCCATCTTTAGCATTTTTCCTTGGGGAGACTGATTTAAAGGTACATTTTTATTGTTGCTCATGCCTAGATTTTAAGTAAATTTAAAAAAGCTTTTTATTACTATTTTTTAATATGTCCAAAAATACAATAGTAGAGTAAGCCTCCATGTATTTATTGCCCACCTTCAACAGTTATCAGCATACGGCTGACCTTGTTTCATCTATACCCACAAGCATTTCTCCCACATTATAGTTCCCAGATTTCATACCATTTTATCCATAAATACTTCAGTAGGTATCTCTGAAACATAAGGATGCTTTCTTTAACGTAAGTACAATATTGTTAACACATCTAACCCCTCCCTACACACACACAGAGTAATTCCTTTATGATTTCAAATAGCCATTTTATGTGTACTTTTTCCATTACAATACGTATTTCATTAAGTGTTCATACTTCTTCAGTTGTGTCAATTTTTTTTTTTTTTACGGTACGGGGGCCTCTCACAATTGTGGCCTCTCCTATTGCGGAGCGCAGGCTCCAGATGTGCAGGCTCAGCGGCCACGGCTCCTGGGCCCAGCCGCTCCGTGGCATGTGGGATCCCCCCCGGACCGGGGCACGAACCCGTGTCCCCTGCAACAGCAGGCAGACTCTCAACCACTGCGCCACCAGGGAAGCCCAGTTGTCGGTTTGCTCAAATCAGAATCCAAACAAGCTCAACACATTGCATTTGCTTGGTATGTCTCTTAAGTATTTTAATCTATAAGTTCCTCCATCATTCTTTTTTTCTTTACCATTTATTTGTTGTAGAAACTGGATCATTCATCCTGTACTATTTCCCAAAATTAAAAAAATTGATTTGAACTAGTCCTAGAGCAATAGAACTAAAGCTGGTATTAGTTTACTTATTAATATCAGCTTAAATATTACAAAATGGAATCTTTATTGGCTTTTTTTTTTAAAGTATGGAGTAGTACAAAGAAGAAAACTAAAAAGCTGGGACTGGGACTTCCCTGGTGGCGTAGTGGTTAAGAATCTGCCCGCCAATACAGGGGACATGGGTTTGATCCCTGGTTCCAGAAGATCCCACATGCTGTGGAGCAACTAAGTCCGTGCACCACAACTACTGAGCGTGTGCTCTAGAGCCCACAATGACTGAGCCCGCGAGCCACAACTACTGAGCCCGCATGCCACAACTACTGAAGGCCGTACGCCTAGAGTCTGTGCTCTGCAACAAGAGAAGCCACCACAATGAGAAGCCCGCGCACCGCAACGAAGAGTAGCCCCCGCTCACCGCAACTACAGAAAGCCTGTGTGCAGCAAGGAAGACCCAGCGCAGCCAAAAATAAATAAATAAATAAAATTTAAAAAGAAGGAATATACTGCCTTTTTTAAAAAAAAAAACGCACCAGGACTTCCTTGGCGGTCCAGTGGTAAAGACTCCAAGCTCCCAGCGCAGGGGGCGCAGGTTCAATCCCTGGTTGGGGAACTAAGATCCCACATGCCTCATGGCATGGCCAAAAAAAAAAAGCCATGATTTCCTTAATAAAATGGCCCCATGGCTGTCTTTTAAAAGTGAAAAACACATACCTATGGTCTTTAAAAGGTTTTAATAGTATTGAAGTCTTCATTCACTCAGCAGCAATAACCACATTACTTTTCTGTATCTTCCTTTTATTTTTTCAGGTAACTAATCTGGATGACAGTAATTGGGCCGCTGCATTCTCATCACAGCGTGCAGGGCTCTTCACAAACACAGAGCCCCACAGTGTAACAGAGGATGTAACTCTCAGTGCTGTTATGTTACGGGAGGACGATCCTGGAGAAGCTGGTAAAACTTCGTTTGTAACACAGTAGCTTGTCGTTTTACTAAGATCAAGGAAATTATCTCCTATTCCTGAACATCATTAAAAAATATTTTTGGGGGCTTCCCTGGTGGCGCGGTGGTTGCGAGTCCGCCTGCCAACGCAGGGGACACGGGTTCGTTCCCCGTCCGGGAAGATCCCATATGCCGTGGAGTGGCTGGGCCCGTGAGCCATGGCCGCTGAGCCTGCACGTCCGGAGCCTGTGCTCCGCAACGGGAGAAGCCGCGGCAGTGAGAGGCCCGCGTACCGTAAAAAAAAAAAAATTTTTTTTGTTAAGCCAACGAGTTATGGTAATGGCTACGACATTTGATGTAGCTCTAGGAGGTTGAGAACCTCACGTTAGTTCTCAGTTGGAGCGGCATTTTGCCGTTTAATCTTTCAGTATAAGTAGTAACCTGTTAGGTTATTAGACTAGTCTCTAATATTTTTATTTCCATATTTGTGCTGTTGAAAGAGCTTCTCTTTTTCTTTTGGTTTAATTTTTATCTGACATTGTTGACGTGTTTTATTTGGCCTGGATGCTAGTGTTGTTTCTTCAAACAGTACCGTGACTATTCTAACTTTACGTTGGTTATCACCATTCCCTTTTGGAAAAAAAATCTGCTTTTAGTGTCTCTGTACCTGCACATTATGACATAGGTTCTTCTTCATTTTATTATTATAAGCTAACATATATGAGTGCTAGTCAGTATGCTTACCACTGTATGAACACTAACTCCTTTCATGGTCCATTAAATAGATACAGTAACTGTTTCCATTTTCAGGGAAAGGAAACTGCTGCTTAAAAGGATTAAGTGACCTGTTTGAGCTCACCTGGCTAGGAAGTGATGGCACCAGGATTTGAAACTAAGCAGTTTGATTCCAGAGCCCCTCTCTCTCTCTCTTTTTTTCTGAATAAATTTATTTATTTATTTATTTATTTATGGCTGTGTTGGGTCTTGGTTGTTGCGCACAGGTTTCTCTGGTCGCGTCGAGCAGGGGCTACTCTTCGTTGCAGTGCGCGGGCTTCTCATTGCGGTAGCTTCTCTTGTCGCGGAGCACGGGCTCGAGGCGTGCAGGCTTCAGTAGTTGCAGCACGCGGGCTCAGTAGTTGTGGCTTGTGGGCTCTAGAGCGCAGGCTCAGTCGTTGTGGCGCACGGGCTTAGTTGCTCTGCAGCATGTGGGATCTTCCGGACCAGGGCTCGAACCTGTGTCCCCTGCATTGGCAGGCATATTCTTAACCACTGCGTCACCAGGGAAGTCCCACAGCCCTTCTCTTAACTCTCTGGTGACCACTGCTTCTTTGTAGTATTTGCCAGTTATAAGTACTCAAATATTGAGTGACTCAAAAGTACTTTGTACTTAATCTATAAAATATTTCATTTTTAGTGTGAACCATGGCTGAGGCCTTAAATATTATACAGTATTGTAGTAGAGTGTATGTATTTTCCCTGAGTAAAACATGTCATTTTAGTATCTATTGTAACTTTCTCAGCTACTTTGTTATGGTGTACTTAAAATATAATTCAGATGTTTCAAAATCTGGCTCATGGTTTTGTAGTAATGGTCAACAGACTACTGAATAATACATTTTGGAATCTTTAAAGACTTGTAGGTAACAAAAGACAAAATAACTTGGACTACATCAAAATATGTGTCAAAAGAACAATCAATAGAGTGAAAAGGCAGCCCACAGAGTGGGAGAATATATTTGCAAATCATATATCTCATAAGAGATTAATATTCAGTATGTAGAAAGAACTCCTACAACTCAACAATAACAGAAAACAAACAACTCAGTTGAAAAATGGACAGAGGACTTGAATAGACATTTCTCCAAAGAAGATATAAAACTAGCCAATAGGGCTTCCCTGGTGGCACAGTGGTTACGAATCCGCCTGCCAAGGCAGAGGACATGGGTTCGAGCCCTGGTTGGGGAAGATCCCACATGCTGCGGACCAACTAAGCCCATGTGCCACAACAACTGAGCCTGCACTCTAGAGCCCACAAGCCACAACTGCTGAGCCTGCGTGCCACAACTACGGAAGCCCGCGCGCCTGGAGCCCGTGCTCCGCAACAAGAGAAGCCACCACAATGAGAAACCCGTGCATTGCAAGGAAGAGCAGCCCCCACTCGCCACAGCTAGAGAAAGCCCGCGTGCAACAAGGAAGACCCAACACAGCCAAAAATAAATTTAAAAAAAAACCTAGCCAATAAGCACATGAAAATTTGCTCAACATCTGTAATGTTGCATTATTAAGTAATAATTTGCGTTAAGGAAATGCAAATCAAAACCACGAGACACCACCTGAACGCATTAGGATGGCTACTGTCAAAAACCCCCACAAAAACAGAAAAACCCCAAACAAACAGAAAATAACAAACGTTGTCAAGGATGTGGAGAAATTGGAGCTCTTGTACATTGTTGGTGGGAATGTAAAATGGTAAACAGTGGTGCTTCCTTAAAAAATTAAAAATAGGGTTACCATATGATTTAGCAATTCTGCCTCTTGGGTATATACCTAAATTCTGCCTTTGGGGTATATACCCAAAAGAAGTGAAAACAGGATTTTAAAGAGATTTGTGTTCCCTTATTTGTAGCCCCATTATTCATAATGGCTAAAAGGTAGAAGCAACCCAAATGTCCATTGATGGATGAAGGATAAATAAAATGTGGTATATACTTACAGTGGCATATAATTCAGACACATGCTACAACGTGAATGTACTTTGAGGACATTATGCTAAATGAAATAAACCAGTGGCATAGGGACAAATACTGTATGATTCCACATATGTGAGGCACCTAGAGTAGTCAAACTCATAGACATAGAAAGTAGAATAATGGTTGCCAAGGTCTAGGGAAAGGGGAGAATGGGGAGTTATAGTTTTAGGATTTTTTTTTCTTTTTTTTTTTTGAGGTGTAATTGACATAACATTCTGTAAGTTTAAGGTATACAACATATTGCTTTGATACACTTGCATATTATTAGTGTTAGCTGATACCTCCATTGTACTTTCACATCACATAATCATAATTTCTGTGGTGAGAACATTTAAGATCTAGTCTCCTAGCAACTTTCAACTAATACAGGTTTATTGATTATAGTCAATGCTGTGCATTAGATTTCCAGAATTTACTCATCTTCTAACTGCAAATTTGTACCCTTTAACCAACATCTCTCAATTCCCCCACTCTCTAGTCCCTGGAAACCACCATTCCACTCTCTGTTTCTATGAGTTTGGCTTTTTTAGATTTCCTCATGAGTGATATAGTACAGTATTTGTCTCTCTCTGTCAGATTTATCTTACTTAATGCCTTCAGGGTCTATCCAGGGTCTGTCCTGTCACAAATAGCGGGATCACTTTCTTTCTCATGGCTGAATAATATTCTGTTGTGTATATATACCACTTCTTTATCCATTTATCCGGTGATGGACACTTAGGGTTTTTCCCTGTCTTGGCTGTTATGAATAATGCTGCAGTAAGTGTGGAAGTACAGATACCTTTTTGAAAGCCTGTTTTCATTTCCTTTGAATATATACCCGGAAGTGGTATTGCTGGATCATATGGTAGTTCTATTTTTAATTTTTGAGGAACCTCCATACTGTTTTCCATAGTGGCTGAACCAGTTTACATTCTCATCAATAGTGCACAAAGGTTCCCTTTTCTCCACATCTTCACCAACACTTGTTATTTCTTGTGTTATTGATGATAGCCATTCTAACAGACGTGAGGTGATATCTCATTGTAGTTTTGATTTGTATTTCCCTGATGATTAGCGATGTTGAGCATCTTTTCAGGTACCTGTTGGCCATTTGTATGTCTTTTGAAGAATGTCTGTTCAGTTCCTCTGCCTATTTTTTTTTGCTGTACGCGGGCCTCTCACTGTCGTGGCCTCTCCCGTTGCAGAGCACAGGCCCCGGACGCACAGGCTGAGCCTCCATGGCTCACAGGCCCAGCCGCTCCGCGGCATGTGGGATCTTCCTGGACCGGGGCACGAACCCGTGTCCCCTGCATCGGCAGACGGACTCTCAACCACTGCACCACCAGGGAAGCCCCTCCTCTGCCTATTTTTAAATCGGATTGTTTGTTTTTGAATTTTATGAATTCTTTATATATTTTGGAGATTAACTTCTTATCAGGTATATAGTTTGCAAATATTTTCTCTCATTCCATAGGTTGCCATTTCATTTTGTTGATTGTTTGTTTAGTTGTATAGAGCCTTTTAGTTTGATATAGTCCCACTTGTTGATTTTTTGCTTTCATTGCTTGTGCTTTTGGTATCTTATCCAAAAAGTATTGCCAAGACCAGTGTCAAGGAACTTTTTCCCTACTTTTTTTTTCTAGGAATTTTACAGTTTCAGGTCTTATTTAAGTTTTTAATTCATTTCAAGTTCATTTTTATGAGTGGTGTAAGATAGGGGTCTGAGTTTGTTTTTCTGCATGCGATTATCCAGTTTTTCCAGCACCATTTATTAAAGAAACTATCCTTTCCCCATTCAATATTCTTGGCTCCCTTGTCAAATATTAATTCACCATATATGTAGGAGTTTATTTCTGGACTCTCCATTCTTTTCCATTGGTTTATGTGTCTATTTTAATGCCAGTACTGTTTTGAATGCTATAGCTTTGTAGTGTAGTTTGAAATCAGGAAGTGTGATGCCTCCTGCTTAGTTTTTTTTCAGGATTGCCTTGGCTATCCTGAGTTTAGTTTTGCAAAATGCAGAGTTCTGTGGTCCCATGGTGGTGATGGTAGCACAGCACTGTGTATGTACTTACTGCTACTGAACTGTACGCTTAAAAATGGTTAAAATGGTAAATTTTGTTATGTATATTTTACCACAATTATATATTTTTAAAAATATAGCAGTTTAAAAAAAGGATTTGTAGCTATGTTTTTAAGTTTTTAAAACAAACAGAATTACCTAGAAGTATGTCATTTAACTCTTTCTGTTCCTTTTCTTTTTAATGTGTTCTAGCATCCATGAGTATGTTTTCTGATTTCCTGCAGTCTTTTTTGAAGCACTCTTCAACTACAGTTTTTGACCTTGTGGAAGAGTATGAAAACATTTGTAGTAGTCAGGTAAGTTAATTTCACTGCATTGCTGGTCAGACTTCAGTACTCTTTAAGTTTTTTTTGAACAGCATCAACTTGTGAATTTCTATACTATATTTAAGGAGGATGTCTTGGGGTGTAGTGACAAGTGTGGCATGGTTAGAAGGTCGGCCAGAGCAGCTCTGCTTTTTACATGTTGAGAGTCCATATAATATTTCTTTTAAGGACAAAAGGATTCTGCATCTTTGAAAAAGGAAAACCCAAAATATACAAAGAACTTAAAACTCTACAGTAAGAAAATGAACAATCTAACTGAGAAATGGACAAAACATGTAAACAGACACATCACCAGAGAAGATCTATAGATGGCAAATAAGTATGGGAAAAGATGCTTAACATCATATGTCAACACAACATTATAAATCAACTATACTCCAATATAAAATAAAAATTAAAAAAAAACACATCATATATCATTAGGAAATAGCAAATTAAAACAACAAGATGCAACTATACACCTGTTAGAATGAACAAAATCCAAAACACTAACAAAACCAAATGCTGGCAAGGGTGTAGAACAAGAATTCTCATTCATTGCTGGTGGGAATGGAAAATGATACAGCCACTTTGGAAGACAGTGTCTCAGTTTCTTACAAAACTAAACATACTCTTACCATGTAACCTAACGTTCATACTCTTTGGTATTTACCCAAAAGAGTTTAAAATATATGTCCACACAAAAGCCTGCACATAGATGTTTATAGCAGCTTTATTCATAATAGCCTAAATATGGAAGCAGTCAAGATGTCCTTCAGTAAGTGAATGGGTAAATCAACTGTGGTTCATCCAGACAGTGGAATATTATACAGCCCTTAAAAGTAATGGGCTATCAAGCCATAAAGAGATGAGGATTAACCCGAAATGCATATCACTAAGTGAAAGAAGCCAATATGCAAAGGCTACATATGGTGTGATTGCAACTAGACGATATTCTGGAAAAGGGAAAACTTAAAGAGAATAAAAAGATCAGCAGTTGCCAGGGTTCAAAGGGCGGTAAGGATAGAAAGTGGAGCACACTGGTTTTTTATTGGAGTGATATTATTCTGTGTGATATTATTATGAGGGATACATGTCATTATACATTTGTCAAAACCCATAGAATGTACAACACCAAGAGTGAACCCTTGTGTAAACTATGGACTTTCAGTAGTAATGACATGTCAATGTAGCTTCAGTGACTGTAACAAACGTACCACTCTGGTACTGGATATTGATAGTGGGGGGTTAGGTTGTGTGTATTTGGGGGCAGAAAGTAATGGGAACTCGCTGTACTTCCTACTCAGTTTTGCTGTGAACCTAAAACTGCTTAAAAAATTAAGTCTCTTCGAAAGGAAAGGAAAGGACTTCAAGAAACTATTGCATTCAAGAATAATTGAAATAATAGTAATAGCCAATATTTTTTGAGCATTTAATATTAGTTCAATAATCAGTTTATGAATTGTTCCATTATAAAAGCAGTAGCTTCATTAAATAACAAAAACAATAATAATCACCTAGTGAATCACTGGAGTTAGGATTCCAATAGAGAATTTATTAAAGGAATGAGAAATACAGATAATACTTTTATTAAACACTGGCCTTAAGACAGAAGTAACATTATTTTTTGAATACTTTTTAAAGGGTGGGGAAACCTGTTGTTTTGGTAGTGATTCTTCATTTTCTGAATGAGACCAATCCTGTTTCTTAATTGCCCTTGATAAGGAGGTAATATTCATAACCTTTGAGAAAGGTTTCTTTTACCTTGGGTCCTTAAACCTCCTATTAAATAATTTGGTGTGTGTTTCTGTGAAGAACATCCATATCTTTCATTAGACTTCTGCAAAAAGTCCTCAAATGGTTAAGAACTACTGTTTTACAGCAAGGAGGGATTTTGGTTAAGGTTTGGTTAGAAATGACAATGTTTTGGTACCAGTCTTAGGAAAATATTTTTCTTGATTTTTTTATATGGTATAAATTTTTCAGATAAAACTTGAAGATACCTTATTTTTAATTTTCATTGCTGCTCTGTTGGTTCATGTTATGATTTTGTTGGGTGTAGGTTAGATTTAGCTTATCTTCTGGGTTGATGTACAAGGAGAAAAACGCACTCATGGCTGTTATTGTTGAATCTGAACTCTAGAGTCTGTTAAACATATATACTCACATAAACACACCTTACTTCAAATTAAGGCCATTTCTAGTGGGAATGTTATATTACACTCAATTTAAAAAAGACAATAGACAGGAAAAATTTATAATATAAATATGTACATATATAAAATATATATAAATAGTTTTAGCACTATGTACTTGAAGAATACAAAGTTGTGACTCAAAATTATAGAAAACCTTATTACATTTGTATTTTTAATTCAGGTGAATATACTGAGTAAAATAGTGAGCCGAGCAACACCTGGACTTCAAAAGTTTTCAAAAACAGCCAGTATGCTCTGGCTTCTTCAACAGGAGATGGTCACATGGAGGCTGCTGGCTTCTTTGTATAGGTAAAGTTGTGTAGGACTTCAAAGAGAAATAAACTGGCAGATTAACTTGGAAGTTAGAGTAAGATGTGTTTGGAAATAGGTTCTGCCATTTTGTGATACTTATCATTCCTAATGCCTTAGTTGTCAGAAGTGAGTTAACGAGGAAAGGGGAATATTAATCATAAAGCTGGTAGCTACCAAAAATTGGATACGTGTAAAGATTTAAGGAAAGTGCTAAAAATACGGCAATATTTAGAAGAGGATAGATTAAGAAAAAGAACTGACAGATAACTTTATGTAATGTAGAAGTTTGAGAGAAGTTAACCAAATTTTTCTTCTCTTAGATGCTCCTTGGTTTTGGCTCTCATTCTGTTACTTTCTCATCCTAATGAGAAAATCTTGAGAGAAAATTATATTTTTTCATTTGGGCCCTGTGAAAACATTATATTAAAAAGTTAGGTGTATGAATTAGCAGGTAGCCATTAAAGACTTTGCAGTTTGTCTCTTCAGTAAATATCATTTTTGTTCAGATGTCAGTATTAGATTCAGAAGGCATTTACTACTTGATTTTTGCTTTTAAAAGCATGTTGGCTAAGTTAATTGGAAACTCATTTGTTTACAGTGGATGGAATGCAGGTTTCTGCATGTATCTAGCTTAAAAAGGTGATTTCATTTACTCATATGAAATAAGGCTTTTTCATTTTGTGTTATTTTTCCCCAGAGACAGAATACAGTCTGCATTAGAAGATGAAAGTATGTTTGTAATTACTGTAAGTTTTATATTAAATTTTTTCCTTTATAAATGCTTAAAATTCAAATGTTTTTAGTAGTAGAATTTGATTTTTGATCCTCCGTCTAGAGCTTCTTCATTTAAAAAATTTTACAAGTAAAGATACAATAATCAAAATTGATTTACATTATAGAGTAAAAGGTTAAAGTTCTCTTTTATCCCTCATACTGTTCAGTCTAACAATTTAGTACATATTCTACCAGACATTTTTCTCTGCATCTTTATACATATATACACATACAATTTTGTGGGGTTTTTTTTTTTTTTTTGGTACGCGGGCCTCTCACTGTTGTGGCCTCTCCTGTTGAGCACAGGCTCCGGACGCGCAGGCTCAGCGGCCATGGCTCACTGGCCCAGCCGCTCCACGGCATGTGGGATCTTCCCAGACCGGGGCACGAACCCGTGTCCCCTGCATCGGCAGGCGGACTCTCAACCACTGCGCCACCAGGGAAGCCCTGTGGGATTTTTTTTTGAAGATCAAGTTGAGAATGTCATTTTGAAATGTTTAGTTAAACCTTGAGAAGGTCAACCACAGGGTTCTAGAGATGCCTTCCTTCAGACAAAGTATCCTCCAAGACAATGAAGGCTATGCCTCATTATCCTCGAAATCAAACATTGACCTCCTAGGTAATTTGAGGGAGTTGTCCCTCAGGCCATTCAGCAGAAGCCTTTTTTTAATGCAGTCTGGGTGAAATGTTGCAGGATTCAGTGACTTGGGTCCTAGTAAAGGTATTAGTCAAGTTGTTAAATTGTGCAAACTTCTCTGCAGTGCTAGAATATATTTTGTTCTCTCCTAGAGACTCCAAGCAGAGAGAAGATAGAGCCTGAAGGGAATGAGTCCCCCAGCTCTGTCTCAGTCTGTAAATGGTCTTTACATATTTTTCTTTTCCTCCCAGCAGACCCAGGGGAACTCAGCTATGTTGCCCCCCTTCAAAAGTCAGCACCTTCTACAGTTAACGTTTGAACAACACGGGTTTGAACTGTGTGGGTCCACTTAACACACAGATTTTTTTCACTAAATACATGCTGCAGTACCACATGATCTGCAGTTGGTTGAATCCTCAGGTACAGAACCTCGGTTACAGAGGAATGAGCAGTACAGAGAGCTAACTGTAAAGTTACATTTGGATTTTCGACTGTAAGGAGGATCAGTGCCCTGACCCTTGCATTGTTCAAGGGTCAGCTGTATTTCTTTCTTTTAAAGCAAAATAATTTTCAAGCACTGTAACTCCAACCTGTCAAAAGTCAAACCCACTTTTGTCTTTCAGTGGATGGCACCATAGCCAACTTTCCAAGGAACCCGAATGTTCCCTAAGCCAGCACTTCTCAAACTTTACTGTGCACATGAGTCACCTGGGGATCTTGTTAAAATACAGATTGTGATTCAGTAGGTCTGGGAAGGGGCCTAAGATTCTGCATTTTTTTTTTTTTTTTTTTTTTGAGGTACGTGGGCCTCTCACTGTTGTGGCCTCTCCCGTTGCGGAGCACAGGCTCCAGACGTGCAGGCTCAGTGGCCACGGCTCACGGGCCCAGACGCTCCGCGGCATGTGGGATCCTCCCGGACCGGGGCACGAACCCGCGTCCCCTGCATCGGCAGGCGGACTCTCAACCACTGCGCCACCAGGGAAGCCCAGATTCTGCATTTTTAAGAGGCTCGCAGGTGGTGCTGATGCTGTTGGTCTGTAAACCACACTCTGAGTAGCCAGGGTTTAGACCCTGCTCTCTGCCTCATCTCAAAATTTAGTCCATCATCAGATCTTGCTCACTTTAGCTCTTCTGTTCCAACTCTGACCTCTCATCTCTGTTCCTCTTGCCACCACTTAAGCCAAAGCCTTCATCATTTTTTGCAGGAATTATGGCAATAACTTCATCTAGTCTCCCTGCTCTATACATATATGTAGTTTTGGGTGGTGGTGGGGTTGGTTTGGTGTTTTTTTCTTTTTTACTGTATAGTATGATTTCATTTATACCTTATACTGAGAGTTTTTTATTATTCATCAATATTTCTTAGTTTTTTTCATGTCAATTTGTATACGTTTACCTTATTTTTTCATAGTATGCCAAAGTATAAATGTGCCATAATTTTTTTCAGACATTCTGCTGGACATATTTGTTTCCAGTATATTTGCTATAGTTATAATGCAATGAACATTCTTCACACTTACCTACATATTTAAGTATTTCCTATATTTCTGGAAGTGAATTGTTGGGACAAAGTTTGATAGAGTTTGTCATGTTGCCTTCCTAATGAAATGTACTAGTTTACACTCTCACAGTGTGTGAAAATGTTTACTCTGCCATCAATCATTTGATTTTGCCAGTTGGAAGGAAGGTACCTTGTTTTTTTTTTTTTTAATTAATTAATTTTTGGTTGCATTGGGTCTTCGTTGCTGTGTGCAGGCTTTCTCTAGTTGCGATGAGCGGGAGCTACTCTTCGTTGCCGTGCGCGGGCTTCTCATTGCGGTGGCTTCTTTTGTTGTGGAGCACGGGCTCTAGGCGCGCGGGCTTCGGTAGTCATGGCACGTGGGCTCAGTAGTTGTGGCTCGTGGCCTCTAGAGCGCAGGCTCAATAGTTGTGGTGAACAGGCTCACAGGCCTAGCCGCTCCCCAGCATGTGGGATCTTCCTAGACCAGGGTTTGAACCCATGTCCCCTGCATTGGAAGGCGGATTCTTAACCACTGCGCTACCAGGGAAGTCCTAAAGTTTTTAAATGTTAATTTCCTAATATGCCCCATGACTGCATCCTACCCTTTATTATGATTTGTTTCATTTTGTTTTGTATTTTATTTTTCCCAAAAACAACGTCTCTGGGGAAATAGAACTTAAAAATTTTAAGCATAACCAAGAATTAAAATATCAAGTAAGAGCAGCTGCACATTGATCTAGCAGTTTGAAACTTACTTATAAAATTTTTTCAAAGGTGAATATACAGATTTGCTATGTTAAAATGGTTGTAGGTGGTTAAATATACTTATTTCAGATTCTCTTACCTTTCTGTTGAAATAATGTTCTTGAGAATCTTCTTCTCTTTCTTTCCACCATTTTTTTTTATAGGTTCTTAATGCCAGTGAAAAAGCAGTTGTGGAAGCATTATTTCAGAGAGATTCACTTGTCCGACAAAGTCAGGTATGACTAGAATTTTTACATTTTTTTGGTGAAATATGGAGAAAGGTAAATGACATAAAAGAAATGAAGTTTTTTTTTTTTTTTTTGTGGTACGCGTGCCTCTCACTGCGGTACGCGGGCCTTTTTTTGTTTTTTTTGGTACGTGGTACGCAGTACGCGGTACGCGGGCCTTTCTTGTTGCGGAGCACAGGCTCCGGATGCGCAGGCTCAGTGGCCATGGCTCACGGGCCCAGCCGCTCCGCGGCATGTGGGATCTTCCCGGACCGGGGCATGAACCCGCGTCCCCTGCATCGGCAGGTGGACTCTCAACCACTGCACCACCAGGGAAGCCCTGAAGTTTTTTAAGTCAAACTTTTTTCTTAATTTTTTTCTTTTTGATCTTTTAATTTATAATTAAAAAGAATTAAGAACCTTGTTTTTTATTTTCAAATAATAGCCCCACCATTTCCAGGAATAGCCTGTTAAAAACTGTATTATTCCTATAGAAAATACCTTTTGCCATAATATTTATACATCTTTAAAAAGTAAAAACAGTGATAGAAAAAATTGTTACTTGGTATTTTTGAATTAGAAACCTTTTTTTTTTAAATTAATGGTAGTAGTAATACTACTTCAAATAAAATACTTACAGATTTTATAGTTAATACTCTTTTTCCCCTCCTTTCCTAGCTGGTGGTAGATTGGTTGGAGAGCATTGCCAAAGATGAGATTGGAGATTTTTCGGATAATATTGAGTTTTATGCAAAGTCAGTATATTGGTAAGTCACTAAACTTTTATTGTTGAAGTCATTTAATGTTGGTTTTGTTTATTCATCTTTCAACAAATATTTATTCAGTTCTTACTGAACTCAGTCTGTGAGCAAAACAGATAAAAACTCTGCCTTTGTGGAATTTATAATTGTATAGGAGAGTTAGACAGCAAATAGATATATATCCTATTGGGTGCTAAGAGCTTTGCAAGAAAAATAAGAATCAGAGTTGATGGATAGAGGATGGTAATGGGAGTTACTTTAAGTAGAAGAGGTGACCAGGGAAGGCCTCTCTAAGGAAGTAACAGGTAATAAGAGTAAGAGGTTTTTAAGAAATAAAGGAGGCCAGACATGCAAAAATTTGAGGGACAAGTGTTCAGGGCAAGAACAGGAACTACAGAGACTCTAAGAAGGTAAAGTATTTGCACAAGGAGGCCAGTGTGAGCACAGCAAAGAAAAGAATGGTAGGAAATGAGATTGAAGAGAGCCAGCTCATATAGGACTTTTACAGGTAGCCCAGGTAAGGGTTTGGGACTTTATTTTAAATGTGATGGGAAACCTTGAGAATAAAAGAATGACATGGTCTGATTCAAGTTTTCAAACAATCACTTTGCCATATTTTCTTAATAATCATAATTGATTATCAGGAAAACAATTCTCCCATGTTTCTAGCTACTTGTATGTGTTTTTGTTTTTTAATTGCTTTTCCCTGCATCCTTCAGTGCTTCTAAATTATTGTAAGACCTTGAAACCAGAAAGCAAGTACCCCTAGGTTAAAGGGACAGTTTATTTCAAGACTTAAAGAAAAAGTTCAGTTTGCCTTTGAATTCAGTAACATTATATATGTATCAAGTCTATAAATCAATTGTTTTTTTCTCTGCTTAACTAGGAAATTAGTGCTACCAAATTTTTTTTTTTAAATCTTAAATCTTGGTTAGTTGTGGTTTTTCTGAGAGAAAGAGAAATTTTCATTTTCAGAAAAAAAATTTTTTAAGTTAATATGTCCTGTTAAGGTTTTTACAAGTTTTTTACGAGTTAGTCTCCTTTTCTTGCCAGTCAATAGAAGAGAATAGAGAATCCTTTTAAAACAGAGCCACACTTCTGTGGTCATTTGGTTTTTAATGAGGCATCAAAGCAATCCAGTGGGGAAAGCAATGTCTTTTGAACAAACCGTGCAGGAAAAAACTGCATATCTATGTGAACAAAGCTTAGCCTTGATACCTCCCTCACACTGTACCCAACAGTTAATTCAAGATGGATCATAATCCCCATTGTATAAGCTAAAACTGTAAAGCTCTTAGAGGAAAACATAAGAGGACATTTTTGTGACTTGGCGAATAAGTGATTGTCACAGAAAGCAGTAATCAGGAGAAAGAGATTGATTTGACTTCATCAAAATTAAAACCTCATTAAAAGACATCATTGAGAAAAGGAATTGGTGGCAATCCGCAGACTGGAAGAAACGTAAAGAACCTGTAGTTCATAAAGAACTACAACTCAGTAGCAAGAAGACAGATTAAAAAGGACAAAGATTTGAACAGATTCCTCACAAAAGCAGATAGTTGAATGGCCAATAAGGCATGAAAAAATGCTCAACATCATTAGTCATCTGAGCGAAAATGCCCTTTTATATTAACGTTTTGCATGTTTTTTCTGAGTTTGTACTCTCTTTCCTTGACTTGATTTTTTTAAGTAGACCTATTAAAATTCCTCGTTTAAAAAAAAGTTGTACTTATTCTTTCAGGGAAAATACTCTGCATACCTTGAAACAGCGGCAGCTCTCTTCTTACATAGGAAGTGTCCGTCCTCTTGTCACTGAATTGGTAAGTGTTCTTTGAAATGGAAGTTGCCTTCAGAGTTAAGTGATTTTTATTCCTAAAGGCTGAGAATTTTTATTTTCTTGGATCCTTGTTTTAGTTTCCAGAAGGACTGCATATACTGTTTAACTCTAAAAATTACTAAGTTGCGTTTGAATTTGATGGCATATATTTGAACCCATCTGTGGCCTATAGATTGTAAATTGTAAAAGGAAGTATAGAAAGTGTTCTTGATTTGCCAGCATTAAAACAAATTAATTTTGACTTTATAGCAAGGTTTGACTCTGCAGCTGTAAGGTGGTGACCTATGAAAGTTCTTTTATATAGAAAGCAGGGGAAAAAAATAAAGCTTTGTGAATTAGCTTGAGGTTAGAAGGGTCATTCTAGGATATGAGTTATAGGAGTAATAGTGGATTTGAAAAGAACGGGAGTCTAATTATTGTAGAGATGAAGGAACAGAACTTTGTGATAGGTGGAGGCATGTGAATTAAATGTTTATAGTGAAAAGTGAGAGAAGTAAGTAACAGTCGAAAAAATAGGTAAAATTCCATTTGGTAACAAAAGTGTGTTTTGATGAAAATTATTTGGAAACTACTGAAAGTTCTTGTAATAAATTGTAGCAAAATTACCCCTGTAGCAAGCAACTAAAAATCATTTACCCTTAACATCTGGAAAGTGGTGATTTCCTTTTGCCAGAAAGAAACTATTTGTTCCAAAATTGAATGATTATATCTGTCTGCAAAATATTTGTGAAACTAGCCAATTGACCTATTATGCCTTCCAGTTTTTGAATTGATAATCATATTACTCAGTAACATTTGGAATAAGAATTACTCCTCTTTTAAAGTTACATTAAAATAGCTTTTAATCTGAAATTCATCATGTAGATCAGGGGTCCCCAACCCCCAGGCTGTGGACTGGTACCGGTCCGCGGCCTGTTAGGAAGCGGGCCACGCAGCAGGAGGTGAGCGGAAGGTGAATGAGCGAAGTTACATCTGCCGCTCCCCGTCGCTCCCCATCTCCCCGTCGCTCCCCATCGCTCCCGTTACCGCCTGAACCATCCCCTTCCCCCCGCCACCCCCCCTGCCGTCTGTGGAAAAATTGTCTTCCACAAAACTGGTCCCTGATGCCAAAAAGGTTGGGGACCGCTGATGTAGATCATGTGTGCTCTTTGCCACAAAAATGAGGACACTATGTTATCCCCAGTGTTTTCTTTTTATTCTTGAAAGGTAGTTGGTAGGAATAACTGAGGGTGGAGGTATTAGAAATCTGTTTTAAAATTTCTTTTGTTGGGCTTCCCTGGTGGCGCAGTGGTTGAGAGTCCGCCTGCCGATGCAGGGGACACGGGTTCGTGCCCCGGTCCGGGAAGATCCCACGTGCCGTGGAGCGGCTGGGCCCGTGAGCCATGGCCTCTGGGCCTGCGCGTCCGGAGCATGTGCTCCGCAACGGGACAGGCCACAGCAGTGAGAGGCCCGCGTACTGCAAAAAAAAAAAAAAAAAATTTCTTTTGTTGGGTGTTGGTGTGCTTTGTATAGCATTAGTCCCATACTGGGCTCTCTTCTCGTATGTTCTCAGAAAGAACCAGCTAAGCACCTTCTAGTCACAGAGTGCATTGTGATTCCTGCAGTTTCTCCTCTGCTCACTCTCCATCTAGGCCTAATTCTGTTTAGGATTAACTGGGCCATGTGGTTGCTACAACAGGGTAAAGCTCAAGTCAGCTTGAATTATGAGTAGAATTTCTAGAGCTGCTGGGCTGGACTAGGGCTGTTTCCGGCTTGCCTGACTGAAGTATGCACCTTTGTGGACCAACAGAGTCTGTTTTGAATGGGCAACAGACAGCTATGTGGCTATCTGGGACACTTGTGACACTTTGTTCCCTTTGTTACTTAAGTAAATTCAGTGAATTTATTTCAGTATGTAATTCAGGAGACATTTATCATCTCTTGATGTTTACATTGTATGTGCATATAAAGAATTTATAGTTGATGATTTAATTAATTAATTAATTTTTGTAGGACCCTGATGCTCCCATAAGACAGAAGATGCCCCTTGATGATCTGGATAGAGAAGATGAAGTCAGATTACTTAAATATCTTTTCACTCTGATTCGTGCTGGAATGACAGAAGAGGTAAATGATGTATATACCCTGCTTGTCCAATATCAAAAAGTCACAGACTGTAAGTTGGAAAGGATCTTTGTGACCACTGAGTATGCCTCCTCAATGCAGTAATCTTTTTCACAGTATTTCTGGATCTAACTCCTGTTCCAACATTTCTGGTAATAAAGAACACATTGCTTCAGAAAGCAGTGCACTTCAGTTTGCACAACTCTGGTAGAAAATCCTTTGTAAGAAGTCAAACTTTGCCTTCCCATTAGTGTACTGCATACCCTAGGCATAGCCCCATTATTTCTAGTTTGGATTTTTTTTTTTTAACAAATTCAATGAAGACTTTTTTTTTTTTTTTTAGTAAATTTATTTATGGCTGCGTTGGGTCTTCATTGCCGCACATGGGCTTTCTCTAGTTGTGGCGAGTAGGGGCTACTCTTCATTGCGGTGCGTGGGCTTCTCATTATAGTGGCTTCTCTTGCTGTGGAGCACGGGCTCTAGGCGTGCGGGCTCGGTAGTTGTGGTGCATGGGCTTAGTTGCTCCGCGGCATGTGGGATCTTCCTGGACCAGGGCTTAAACCCGTGTCGCCTTCATTGGCTGGCGGATTCCTAACCACTGCGCCATTAGGGAAGCCCCTATTTCTAGTTTGGATTTTTAAGAGTTAAGAATAAGTCTGACCCTAATTGCTCTTCTAGTTGATACTGTCTAGCATTTGAAGACTATGGTCCCCTCAAATTTCTTCCTTTTAACTTCACCTCTTTAATATGTAACCTCCTGGGCTTCCCTGGTGGCACAGTGGGTGGGAATCTGCCTGCCAATGCAGGGGACCTGGGTTTGATCCCTGGCCCGGGAAGATTCCCACATGCCGCGGAGCTGCAAAGCCCATGTGCCACAACTACTGAGCCTGTGCTCTGCAACGAGAAGCCACGACAATGAGAAGCCTGCGCACCACTCGCTGCAACTAGAGAAAGCCCGCGCACAGAACAAAGACCCAACACAGCCAAAAATAAAAACAAATAAATAAATAAATTTATTAAAAAAAAAAGTAGGGGCTTCCCTGGTGGCACAGTGGTTGAGAGTCCGCCTGCCAATGCAGGGGACACGGGTTCGTGCCCTGGTCTGGGAAGATCCCACATGCCACGGAGCGGCTGGGCCCGTGAGCCATGGCTGCTGAGCCTGCGCGTCCGGAGCCTGTGCTCTGCAACAGGAGAGGCCACAACAGTGAGAGGCCCGCGTACCAAAAAAAAAATAAAATAAAATAAAGTAACCTCCTTTGTGATAGTTAAGGTCTTGTGTGTAAGGTGTGAAGTATCTGATCAGACAGCTTACTGGATGGCTCTGTGGACTTTTTTTTTTTTTTTTTTTTTTCGCGGTACACGGGCCTCTCACTTTTGTGGCCTCTCCCGTTGCGGAGTACAGGTTCCAGACGCGCAGGCTCAGCAGCCATGGCTCACGAGCCTAGCCGCTCCGAGGCATGTGGGATCTTCCCGGACCGGGGCACGAACCCGTGTCCCCTGCATCAGCAGGCAGAGTCTCAACCACTGCGCCACCAGGGAAGCCCTCTGTGGACTTTTTAGATGAGGTAGTCTGATGCATAGGAGCTTCAAGCTTCAGATATTATGCTGTACCTGTTTTGCTGTACTCTTGGTAATGTTCTTTAGATAGAAATATGTTAGCTCAAAGTGTTGTTTGTTCTTCTGTGTTACAAACCACTAGCATATATTAAGTAATTTTTATAGTAGTAAGTGTTGGATTATTAAACATCATTCTTATTTTTTAATTAAGAAAAGAAGGGGGATTCCCTGGTGGTCCAGTAGTTAGGCCTCTGAGCTTTCACTGCTGAGGGTTTGGGTTCAACCTCTGACTGGGGAACTAAGATCCTGTAAGCCATGTGGGTGGCACGGCGCCCCCCCCCAAAAAAAAAAAGGAAAGAAAGAAAGAAAAGAAGTAACACGTACTCATTTGTTCAGAAAATATTTGAGTCCCAGCCACTCTGCCAGGTGATGTGCAGGATACTAGGAATCACAATGGCAAGTAAGGATGTATTTTTAAAAACAAAACAAAAATATGATCACATTATTGAAAGTCTTGAAAAATAAAAACTCTCAAGGTCCCACTACCTTTACATAATCACAGATAGTGGGGTTTTAAAATTTACTTACAAGCCTTTTTTTGTACATCTTTTTTTTTCACTTTACACGAGCCTCTCACTGTTGTGGCCTCTCCCATTGCGGAGCACAGGCTCCGGACGCGCAGGCTCAGCGGCCATGGCTCATGGGCCCAGCCGCTCCGTGGCATGTGGGATCTTCCCGGACCGGGGCATGAACCCGCGTCCCCTGCATCGG
Source organism: Aethalodelphis obliquidens (assembly GCF_003676395.1). NCBI lineage: Eukaryota > Metazoa > Chordata > Mammalia > Artiodactyla > Delphinidae > Aethalodelphis > Aethalodelphis obliquidens. The sequence goes on from NW_020837952.1 coordinate 17,057,195, forward strand.
CAGACGGACTCTCAACCACTGCGCCACCAGGGAAGCCCAAGTCAATAGTTTTGGTATATTACAGTATTGATTTTTTCATTGTGATAAAAGATATATAACAAAATTTGTCATTTTAACCATTTTCAAGTGTAAATTTCAGTGACATTAATTAAATTCACAGTGTTGTGAAACCATCACCACTATGTTTCTAAAACTTTTTCATCAGCCCAAGCAGAAACTCCATAACCATTATGCAGTAATTCCCCATTTCCCCTTTCTCTCAGCATTTGGTAACCTAATCTTTCTGTCTTTATGCATTTGCCTATTCTAGCTATTTCATGTAAGTGGAATCATACAATATTTGTTCTTTTGTGTCTGGCTAATTTCACTTAGAAAAATGTTTTTAAGGTTTTGCATTCAGATTTTGTTCTGCCTTTTTTAGGTAGCATATCAAATATTTTAAAAATATTTTTCCATGTTGCTACATAGCTTTCATAATTTTTAAAAGTCATAAATCCAAAATGATGTTTTGGGTATGATACTTTTTAACTGATTCAATTTTTTTTAAAATATTTATTTATTTATTTTTATTTATTTGGCTGTGCCAGATCTTAGTCATGGCATGCGGGATCTTCGTTGTGGCGTGTGAGATCTTTTAGTCGTGGCATGTGGGCTCTTAGTTGCAGCATGCGGGATCTAGTTCCCTGACCAGGGATCAAACCCTGGCCCCCTGCATTGCGAGCATGGAGTCTTAACCATTGGACCACTAGGGAAGTCCCTTAACTGGTTGTATTAATCAGATTCTGTAGGTTCAAATGACAGAAGCCCAACTCAAATTACTTACAGGTCGGGGATTGATTGTCTCATGGAACAGAGAAGTATAGAGGGTTATATCTGGTTATAAAAGCAGGATTCGGGGACTTAGAAGATGTCATTAGGATACTGTCTCTCCCAGGCTCTTGACACTCCTCTCTGTGGCTTCATTCTCAAGAAGCCATTTGTGTCCGTGATGGCCGCCAACAGCTCCAGCCTTACATCCTCCTGCAAGCTAGCAACCCCAGCAAAAGGAGTGTCTCTCTTTCCCAATATCTCTGGCAAGGGTCCTGGGAGTGATTCTTGTTACATCACATGCCTAATCCTTGAGTTCAGAGATGGAATCATATGACCTATTCAAACCATATGAACTAAATGGGGAGAGATGGTTCCTAAAGAGATGATGGACCAACAAACATGTTTCTATCTCACTGGTATATCAAGCTCATCTGATTGGTCACATTTAACATGAAGAAATATCATCTTTATGGGCTGAATGAGCAATAGCACCCTGTCATTATAGAGACTAACAGTGTTTTTGTAATACTTTTACATAAATCAAGGGTCATCAGCCTCTTTAGCCCATTTGTCTCTAGCAGAATTACATGCCTGTGGGCACCGTGGGCACCTAGTGGTAAGCCCAGAATCAAAGAGCAAATGGATTATTAGGGAAAGAAAGAAAGGAAGGAAGGGAGGGATGGAGGGACGGAGGGAGGGAGGGAGGGAGGGAGGCAGGAAGGCAGGCAGGCAGGCAGGCCCACGGGCGGGCAGAGGCCACAGAAAGACATGCATATGGCTGAAGTGAAATGCCATTACTGATTGTCTACACCATCCTCTGTCACATCTATGCCATAAGTTATCTAATCCTCATAAATTACTTGTACTTTTCTATAAGGCACAAGTACTTCTTTAGTACTGCATTGGTTGTATGACCAATCACTGTTTCTTGTTTCTAAAGGCACAACGACTCTGCAAACGCTGTGGTCAGGCATGGAGAGCTGCAACACTTGAAGGCTGGAAGCTCTATCATGACCCCAATGTTAACGGAGGTATTTTAATTGATTTTATTCTGAGAGTTAGCTCTAAATGGCAATTTTGTGAAGTATAGCTTTTGTTTTTAGAAATTGTTGAACTTAGGAGATCTCATTTTAAGCTATAAACTTTATTTCTTTTACTGTTTTATAGGAACAGAATTAGAACATGTTGAAGGGAATCCATATAGATGCATTTGGAAAATAAGTTGTTGGAGAATGGCAGAAGATGTAAGATATAATAAAATATTTACTGATACTGATTTTTACTCATAATTCACTGAAGGCCTGCTGAAGATGCTATGGAATGTTGAGAGTAGTTTAAGACTAAAGTTCCTGTTTTTGAAGAACTTCCAATCAAACTGAAGAACAGGGCAGGCTTTACGAATCAGAGTTATTCAGACACACTGAGTACTAAGAATTAAGCACTGAAATAAGGCAAAAATACAAAAAAAGGTAGCAGATGAAGTCACAGAATAAGCACTGGGCTGGCTTCCAAAGAGAATTGAACCGATCTTTTAAAAATTACTAGGATTTGAGTTGTTGGGCATGAAAAGCAGAGAAAGGAATTGTCGGTAGGATGCCTAGTTTGGGAAAAGTCAAGGGAAGGTAGGTTTACCAGGTTGGAGCAGAAGGCTCACAAGAGGAAATATAGTCAGTTCTGTCATGACACCACCTACGCATTCCTAAAAATCACTACAGCATGACAAATTGTGGAGAAAATCCACAGGGCTTTTAGGGAAAATAGAATTAAGAGCACAGTACTTAAAAACCACCAGTGACACATAAAAAGTTAAAAACTTAATAAAAATAGCACAGTGTCACACTGTTAAATAAACACATAAATACTGCAACAAATATGGCAGTTTACCTTGAAAAAGAACTGGAGTTTGCTTGTGGAATGAGGTGTCAGAGGGTTACAGCTTGTGAGTTATTGAGAGGTGATAGAAGGAGGTTATCTGAAATGAAACAAAATTGTAACAGTTGATGTGGATGGATTTAGCTTATCATACACCTGGAGAGCCCAGGGAGCTGGTAGATGTTTGAGGAGTGTCAGTTTTGTGTATTTCCAAGTGGCTTGGTTCACTTAGGTGTTTTCAGTATTCAGCTAATGTTTCTTGTGCACAAAATTGTGCATAAGGAAATGGGAAGTTTATATTATGTTCAAATCATTCCTTGATAAATCAATTGCATTGGAACAAATTCACATTTTCAAAACAAGCATTGTAGCAGAACTGAATGTAATGAGAAGATGACTGAAAAACGTAAATTAAGAGCAGGCAGTGGTGGTCCTCAAGTGCTGCTCTAAGGAATGGGAACTTTGTACCATAGATAGTGGTGAGCCATCAAAACCTTGAGGGCACTTGACAGCAGTGCTTTAAGAAAATTAGCATGGCAGTGGAAAATAGGCTTAAAATTGAATGAACTAAAGACTGAGAAACTAGTTAGGAGGCTGTCAGAGTTATTCAGACACTAAGTAATAAGGGCCTGCCCTGGGTTAATATGGAGAGTACAAAAGAACGGAACAAAAATGGTCAGGACCAGAAACTGGAAACAACGCAGAGGAGGACTCAGTTGTATAGTGAGAGTCTCTGAAGTCTCTTGTTTGGACGATGAGAAAACAGGAATGTCATTAATAGAATCCAGAAGTAAAATGGGATAATTTGATGAACATAATTAATTCTACTTAGGAATTTGATGCAAACTGATGCATGACAGGCTCCAAGTGTGCCTTGTTTGGATGTTGTTCTTAGGTCACTGTCAGGTAGTATTAGGTATTTAGAAACTTCATAGGGGAAAACACCTATACAGAGTCTATCTGGAATAAAATTTGCCTATAATAAATAATCAAAGCATCCATTAGATTTGAATCTGCTTTCACTCTGTATTTGAAATTTAGATATTTGACTTCTCAGGAAGATTTCAGCATTGGCTATATCTTTTACTAGATCTTTTACTAAAGTTTAGAAACTGTCAGGTGGGTAAATAAGTTCATTTTAGAAAACACTGCAGATTTCCAGATTATGAAAAAGTTGACATACTAAGAAAAACAGTAGTTCAACTTTATTTATATTCATTATATTTCAGGAGCTTTTTAATAGATATGAGAGAGCAATTTATGCAGCTTTAAGTGGGAATCTCAAGCAGGTATGCGATTTATTTTAATAATTCTTTTTTTTCTATGGAATGAAATTATATATAATATATGTCATATATATAACCATATATAATAATCGTATAAGCTTAAGCTACTAAGAATAGCAATGATAGAGATAATCATGAAATAGAATAGTAACTTGAGGTACTTAGTTTGATGTATCTCATACACCAGATGATGTTTTATTTATTTTAATCTTACTTTTTTAAAAAAAATTAATTAATTTATTTGGCTTCACTGGGTCTTAGTTGTGGCACGAGGGATCTTCTTTGCCGCATATGGGATCTTTAGTTGCGGCATGCAAACTCTTAAGTTGCAGCTTGTGGGATCTATGGAGTTCCCTGACCAGGGATCAAACCTGAGGCCCCTGCATTGGGAGCGTGGAGTCTTAGCCACTGGACCACTAGGGAAGTCCCCCAAATGATGGTCTGATACATGAAATCAAATTTCAGTTTCTAAGAATTGTAAATTTAATTCCAATACACATTTATTGATGACTTATGGTTCCCATAGCTTTATCCAGAAGTGTTCCACAAAGGCACAATGACTGAATTGTCTCACACATGTGTGTGTGCTGCTCACAACTCCTACTACCCCCTACATTTTACAGCGGTTTTGAGGAATGTTACCATAACACTGAAACACCATCTTATATCAGCATGGAAAATTGATGCTACTGTGTGCTCATCATGGAAAAAATCATAATAGTTCAGACTTCTTAGAAGATGTGGTTTGAGGGACTTCCCTGGCGGTCCATTGGTTAAGACTCTGAGCTTCCATTTCAGGGGGCACGGGTTCAATCCCTGCTTGGGGAACTAATATCCCTCACCTCATGCTGTGCAGTGCAGCCAAAAAAAAAAAGGAGATGTGGTTTGAGGGGTGGAGAGAGGAGGTTATTTTGGTATGATATTTTACAATACACAATGTCTTATGTCATTATAGTGACTTTATAGTCCATATAAGTGGGTGTAACTGCTTTTCCTTTCTTTTTTGTTGGCTGTGTCTGCATGTTTCTGTTTTGGAATGGGGTAAAGCTGCTTCCTGTCTGTGACACCTGGGAAGACACAGTGTGGGCCTACTTTCGGGTGATGGTGGACAGTCTGGTAGAACAGGAGATCCGGACATCAGTAATAACTCTAGATGAAACTGAAGAACTCCCTAGAGAATATTTGGAGGCAAAGTGAGTGAGTTGGTTTGTTTTTCATCATGAGGATTTGTAGTATTCTCTGTGAAGTTTCATTTTGTAGTCTTTGTTCATATTATTTATTAGCGTTATTTTATCCCTTTCCTTGTTCTTTCTTTCAAAGTTGGACTTTAGAAAAGGTTTTTGAAGAACTTCAAGCTACTGATAAAAAGGTAAATATTAATATTTTTAGGATAACTGGAATACGAAACTAAATGTTACATTGTGCACTGTAGCTGAAAGGCACAAAAGTATGTGAAATCTTGTTATATTCTCTTTTCGTTTCCTCACCTCTTATTCATATAAGAGATATTCTTTAAAAAGAAAAAACTTAACTGCATATTTAAATGATACATCATTTCTGTTTATTTGGTTTAGGATTGGTTTCATCTAAATATATGGTATGCATGTAAGCTAATTTATCCCTTTCTTTTTGAAAAATTAAAATATATAATGGCAAATTAGCAAGACTTTCTTTTCCTAGATCTCAAAATAATCCAGTATTTTTTAAAGTAATATTCTTTTTTTTTGGGAGGGCGGTGTATGCAGGCCTCTCACCACTGTGGCCTCTCCTGTTGCGGAGCACAGGCTCCGGATGCGCAGGCCCAGCGGCCATGGCTCACGGGCCCAGCCGCTCCGCGGCATGTGGGATCCTCCCGGACCGGGGCATGAACCCGTGTCCCCTGCATCGGCAGGCGGGCTCCCAACCACTGCGCCACCAGGGAAGCCCTAAAGTAATATTCTTAAAAATTTTTTTAAATAACCAAAGTATGTACTTGAAACAAAATAGTCTAAAGATGTATAAGTAAGGCCTTTATAAAACTTCCTCCCAACCTCTTTATGGTTATTCTCATTCACTGAGATGATAAAACATTGATATGTATCCTACATATCCTTCTCCATAATCTTACAAATATATGTAGATAATGTAGATATTCCAGTACAGGATTTTGGTTTTTGAGGTTGTTTTTCACATCATTCTACCTACATTAGTCTATGGCTTTTTTTCCCCCCATTTAATGATACTGTCTTTGAGTTAGTGGATATAGATTTAACAGCCTAACTTATTATTTTTAATAGGTATATAATGTTCTGTAGAATGACGTATCCTTTTTTTTAATCATTCCCCTTTTGGTGATATTTAGGTTGCTTCTAGCACTGCAATGAACATTCTTATTTATTTATTCTTATTTTTTTATGCTTATCTACTAGTCCTGTTTCTTTACAAGTTTCCTGAAAGCAGGAATATTGGGTTAAAGGGTATATGTATATTAAGTTAATTTCCTTGTTGTAGCAATTAATTCATACTCCTACAAGTAATTTATTAATGTGGCCATTTCCCTGCATTCTCACTAGTCCCAGATATCACAGTTTTTTTTATTTTTTGCCAATCCATCAGATTAGCTGGGAAATAGAAACTCATTGTTCTTCTCATATTTCCCTGTCTATTCATAAGGCTGAGCAAATTTTCCTGTTTATTGACCATTTTTGAATTTCCTATTTAGAGCTTTCACCTATTTTTCTGTTGGATTTTATTTTTTCCTTATTATTGTATAAGAGTTCTTTGTATAGTAAAAAAAAATGTAGTGCTTTCTCTATCAAGTGTTTTTTTGCCAGCCTGTTGTTTTGGAGATTCCAATGAATGAAAATAAAACAAGAAAGTCAAGGAATAGATACAAATGTAGAAACAGGGGAGCATTTACATATGATGAGAGTGTAAATCTAGAAACTCAAAGATGCAGTAAGTTACTAGAATTAATAAGAGAATTTTTAAAGTATCTACATTCAAGACAAAGTTATGAAAAAAATCATATCCTTTTTATAATTGTTACAGCTAGTTAGAAAAGGATTTAGCTCCCTGCAAAAGTCCCATTTAAATTATTGACCAAAACTATAAGATACCCAGGAATAAAATTAACCAAGGGTTTGAGGACCTTCATAAAAAGCTATAGAATCCTATTGAAAGACACAAATAAATAGATATACCACATTCCTGGATGAGGTGATTTGATATAAATCTCAGCCATTCCAAAATTAACATTGAAACCTAATGCTTTGGGGCATTATTTCTGAACAGAAAATTTCCAAGTAGAAGAATAAGTGAGAATGGCGAGAAAAGAACAATAATTAATAGGGTATTTGCCTTCCTCAATAATAAAACAATATAAAGATACAATAAAACAGTATCGAATTGTCACAGGAATAAATAGATCATCGGAATATGAAAATCCATATTAGATCCAAATATATATGAGAACTTAATAGTTGTAGATGACAGAGATGACGTTTCCTTTCAGAGGAAGAGGGATGGTTTATTTACATACATGGTATGGACATAATTGACTTTCCATCTGGAAGAGAACAAAGCTAGATCTCTGCTTCATGCCATGTATTAAAATCAGTTCCAGAGGGAGCAAACATTTGAATGTAAAAAAGAAAAAATATTGGAAGAAAATTTAGACAAATAAAAATCAAAATATATTTGACCAAAAATATATGAATTATTTGCTTCAGAAAAAAATCCAACAGCAGGTTACTTGTAAATTTTCTCTGCTCTGTGCCTAATCACTATTTTGATTGGTTTTGTTACTTTTGGTGCCATTTGCAGAAGAGAATACCCAAAGAATGCTTTCAAGAACCACTGTTTATGTTGAAGGAAATCTTACAGTTTATTTTGATTTGGTCACATGTGCCCTTCGTTTCTGGTTCACCACGGACTGCCAAGGAAAACTGTAGTAAAATATAAAAAATAAAAGTTTCATAACATTCACAGAGATTAAATTGTTTTATCGCAGTTCTCTGCTTTCAAAGATAATGTTGAGCCTTGAGTATATATTTCCAAGGGCAGTATCTTTCTCATGTTTTACTTTATTTTGGTCTCCTAAGACCCTTCATCTCCAGCTTTTTCTTTGTATATGTTCCTTCAAAAGTTGACATTTTTAGCTTACCAATGAGTACATACTGCAGAATGACCATAGTAGATTTATGGAAAATGTAAAAACTTTTTCAGAGAGTTCTGGAAGAGAATCAAGAACATTATCATATAGTTCAAAAATTCCTTATCCTGGGAGACATTGATGGTAAGATATATTTTATTTCACCTTGTATGAGTTCTTTGTTTTCTTTAGTAATTTTGTAAAAAGTTATCAAAACAGTGCATATGACTTACCACATTTTGTCATCTCTATAAATATCAACATATCTGAATGCAACTATTTACTTAATTTTTAGAAAATAAAGTTTGAATTTAATCCAGAGTCTGTTTTATATGATGGTTCTTAACAATGAGATAGTGAACTGGTAGTGGTATAGGAATACAGTAAATGTCCTTGGATAGTGTTTATATCTCTTCTTTTGATTTTTATCCCTATTGTTACATCTTTGCTTTGATTGCTTATAGGTCTGATGGATGAATTTAGCAAATGGCTTTCCAAAAGCAGAAACAATCTACCTGGACACCTCCTTCGCTTCATGACTCACCTCATTTTGTTTTTCCGCACTCTGGGACTACAGACCAAAGTAAATAAAAATGAGCTGTATACCCTTCTCTGCAAGATTGATGCTTTATACACCTATTGTCAGGAAAACATGCTACTTTTTGGTTGTTGTTTTCTGGAAATGGTGACCATAGTCTCATATGGTCACTCGATGATAATTCACTGCAGGTTACTTGTTAGGGTTCTAATCTGTGGCTGCAGAATGCTGGTGGTTACCTGGGTTTTGGACAATTTATAACTTTAATCCTCATCAGTACCCACCTCTAAATCAACCAGCTAAGGTAACTGAGCCAGACTAAGTTCTCTGAGATCTTAAACCTTTGTTTTCTTTTTTCTTTTTCTTCTGTCCTAAATGGTAACACTTTGGTCAGAGTACATGTAGAAGGCAGAATGATGCGGTAGTTGAAAGCTTGGGTTTTGGAGTAAGAATCCTGGATTCATATTCTTATTCAGCAGCTTCTAGCTGTGTAATTCTGGGTAAATCTCCTTAGGTCTTAGTTTCTTCCTCTGTAAAATGTGAACAATAACAGTAACTACCCACAAAGAGTTAGGGTAAGGCAATACATGAACTTTGCTAAGCACTTAGTTATTGCATGTAGTTATTGCTCAGTGGTAAGTATTAAAAGTCATTAAATCATTATAGCGGAATTTTTATTAGATATATTGCTGGTACACATAAGCAGTTGTATTTATAATTTAATAATTATATCTTTTTTCCTATGAAGGAAGAAGTTTCCATTGAGGTTTTAAAGACATACATACAGGTAAACTTTGAGAAACCACAATTATATATATATTTTTTTACCATTTTAATGAAAACAAACATCAGAATGATAATATTTTAATATCTAGTGGCAGGAGAGTCATCAAAATCCATAAAGGTCTTTTAATTGTCATAAATACTTTCTCTTGGAATTTAAAATTCTGTTTAGCAGCACAAATCTATATCTGTATGAATCTCTCCTAAATATATTTGAAATTTTGAAGTGAACTTTTTAAAAAGCACTGTTGATCCTAGAACTTGTTTAATTATTGACATACTTTGATCCTTTTTTTGTTTTTTAGCTTTTAATAAATGAGAAACATACAAATCTCATAGCATTTTATACCTGTCATTTGCCTCAAGACCTCGCTGTTGCCCAGTATGCATTATTTTTGGAAGGTGTTACAGAATTTGAACAGCGCCACCATTGCCTGGAGCTGGCTAAAGAAGCAGGTAAAAATGGTTGAGAACATCTTCTGGGCTTTGTAGGCAGATTATCATTTTGGCTTTAGTAACATTTAGCCTTCTAGTTTTAAATCCTATTTCTCTTACGAGGTGAAAAAGGAATGAGGTTTTCAGTGAAATTCTGTTTTAGGAATGAAATAACCTATACTGTAACTCGTGTTTTAATTTTGGCATTTTCTTTTATAATGTCTTTCATATTTTACATATTTTTAAAGAAGTGTTATCCCAAATTTACCAAATCATTGTGACTGTTTAGAGGATATTAGTGTGAACGATTAATTCTTGTTTTTGTTTCTTCAAAAAATTCTTTAGATTTGGATATTGCAACTATAACAAAAACCGTAGTTGAGAATATTCGGAAGAAAGATAATGGTGAATTCAGTCATCATGACCTGGCCCCAGCCCTAGATACTGGCACTACTGAGGTAACGTGAGGGGAAGAGAGAGGTGTGTTATATAACTCCTGATAATCCCTCATGTTATGCTTTTGTGAACTTCTACCTTAAAATACTCTGGCTTCTTTCTTTTTTAAAGAATTTTTCTTTGTCAGCCAAGTTATAAAAATTGGCAGCAAACTTAAGGTCTTGTGTAAGGAATTGCTTAATAGTAGTATTATGTTAAGGGAAGTTTCTTTAATGGAAAAAACCTGAGCATTGGATTTTTGCTCATCAGATTATTCTAGATACTTGATCAGTCACTAACTTTTTTTGTTTTTTGGCTGAGTTGGGTCTTAGTTGCGGCACTTGGGATCTTTTCATTGTGGCATCTTTTCGTTGGGCGGGTGGGCTCTTCGTTTTGGTGCGTGGGCTTCTCTCTAGTTGTGACATGTGGGTTTTCTCTCTCTGTTTATGCCGTGTGGGCTCCAGAGTGCATGGGCTCTGTAGTCTGCGGCACACGGGCTCTCTCATTGAGACACGTGGGCTTAGTTGCTCTGCAGCATGTGGGATCTTAGTTTCCTGCATTGGAAGGTGGATTCTTTACCACTGGACCACCAGGGAAGTCCCGATCAATCACTAACTTTTATGTGGCTTACTTATTCCTATTTTCAGAAAAGAATAGAAAGTTTTATCTAGGAAAGAAAAAAATTTTAGAGTAGCACTTAAAGGAATTACATGATTAAGTTGGTGGGACATCACATATATAATTCCAGATTCACAGTCCAGTAAGTTTTTTCTATAATTTAATAGAGAGCTATTAAATGTGAAAATAAACTAAGAAAAGCTATTTTCTTTCATTATTTTGTATAACCTGAGGGAAAATATTCACTAGAAGTACAGACATAAGCTGGTTCTACTAATTTGTAGAATATCGTAGAAAAAACACAGTTGACATTTCTTTTTTCCAATTAAATGAATAGGAGGACCGTTTAAAAATCGATGTAATTGACTGGTTGGTATTTGACCCATCACAGAGGGCGGAAGCACTAAAACAAGGCAATGCCATAATGAGGAAATTCTTGGGTATGCTGTATTTTTATATTCTTTTTTTTTTTTTTAAGTTTTTGTTCTGTTCTAGAACTTTGTTGTTTGTTTTTCCAGCCCTTCCAGTAGGGTAACGTACAAAACAGCCACTGTTACGGCTGGTATTGTGAAACAAAACATATTTAATAGTGACTTTTCATATCCTACTCAATTTTGCATATAATCTCAAGGCTTTGAAAAAATTGAATTGCCTTTTTTTAAGACACAGAAAAGTATGTAAAAGTAATTGCATTTAATGAATCCTTTTGTGACTGTTACATTGAGATAAGGAAAAGCCCAGCCATTAAGTAGAGAGATCACCCAGACCTTTAACAGAAGTACCTTGAGACATGAAATGGTTACAGGTAGCTGTGAAAGTTGCAAACCAATAATTTGATTCCTTTAGAAACCATTACACGGAAATCCATATGTATTGAAAAACTGTATATCTTTTTCACAGCATCAAAAAAGCACGAAGCTGCAAAAGAAGTATTTGTGAAAATTCCTCAGGATTCAATAGCAGAAATCTATAACCAGTGGGAGGAACAAGGAATGGAGAGCCCACTTCCTGCTGAAGATGATAACGCTATCCGAGAACACTTGTGCATTAGAGCTTACTTGGTGAGATTGTAAAAACCACAAAACCTTTCTTTATGATGACTTTCCTGATTCACTCTCAGACCTTGAACTGTTTTTCCAGAAGTGGTGATTGACTCATTATCTTAGCTCCCTTGCGACTGTGGGACTGACTGATCCATAAGAACTTTGAAGACAAGACCTGGTCTTCATTTGCAAGAGCCTCTAATCAGTGCTAACCAACTAAGAACGTTTCACATGGTAGATTGTGTGTGATGTCTGAAATGTATGTTTTCTTAAGATTCTTTGAATGCTTCTCTCAACTTTAACATTTCTGCTTTTGGCAATAACTGAAAAAAGCAAGATATTCTGTATTGTGACTAAACAACATACTCATTCAAAATTCATTCAACAAATAATGAAGTGATTGGCTAGGTTCTAGGACTAATTCTGGATGTCTTTCTATCCTTGCCCTCTAGAAGCTAATAGGCTCGTCAAGAAGACAGACAAGTAAATATGTGAACATCACAAACAAAACACTTATTCACCATGATTTTTTTTTGTATAAAAAAGAAATATTAAACGATTTTACTTCTTGCTACTGAAAAATTATTTCTAAGAATCAAATTTTTAAAAACTTTGTTGAACATATGTGAACAGTTTTTTGTTTTGTATTTCTCTTTTATTTTGCATTTTAGGAAGCCCATGAAACCTTTAATGAGTGGTTTAAGCATATGAATTCAGCTCCACAAAAACCTACTTTGACACCTCAAGCAACTTTTACTGAGAAAGTGGCTCATGAACACAAAGAAAAGAAATATGAAGTAAGTTGAATGTAGATGAGATATGTCTATTGCATCTCAAAAATACATGTCATATATTTAAAGAGATCATTTTTTCAGCAGTTATATTCCTATTATAACAAGTGATCTTCCTTACTACTGTTCTACTTTGAAAAAAAGCCATCCCTTTAGTTACTTTTCTGTAGATAATTAACCAAACATGAAACATACCTTCAGGTGACAATAGTGCTCATTTACATGGTTAACATTTTAGCGTTTTATTGAACTGCAATCCGTCGATGTTTGTTTTTATATTTGGCTTACTGAATGTCAACTCTTTAGAATGATGTTCCATATATGTATATTCCTGTCTGTACTTTACAGATACATTATAGTCTGTTATATATCTGCCTTATGTTTGTTTTTCAGATGGATTATGGTATTTGGAAAGGGCATTTGGATGCCCTAACTGCTGATGTGAAGGAGAAAATGTACAATGTCTTGTTGTTTGTTGATGGAGGGTGGATGGTGGATGTTAGAGAGGTAAGCTGTGTGCATTGTTTATAGCTAAAAGCAAAAATAATGTCTTTTTTTAAAAGTTTTTTGAATAGGAGCAGCTACAGATCCTATATAACCTTTGTACTTATAACTAAACATCCCATAATTTAACCTGAAATACTAGTTAGGGAATATAGGAATGTTTGACTCTTGGGTAAACTATTTTTCCATATTTAATATGTTCACTTAGGATAGTAAAATCTGATTTTTAAAAAAATATTTATTTATGTATTTCATTGTGCTGGTTCTTAGTTGCAGCAGGTGGGCTCCTTAGTTGCAGCCAGTGGGCTCCTTAGTTGTGGCATGTGAACTCCTAGTTGCAGCATGCATGGGGGATCTAGTTCCCTGACCAGGAATCGAACCCAGGCCCCCTGTATTGGGAGCGTGGAGTCTTAACCACTGTGCCACCAGGGAAGTCCCAAATCTAATTTTTTAAAGTTCTGGACCTAAAAATTAATTATATATGTATTCAACTCAATTTATGGATATGAAGATAAGTCTAGTAGAATGAGTAAGACATATATAAAGCAGTGGTTCTCACCTCTGAGCTGTCCATTTAAATGATCTGGAGAACTTTTAAAAAATACTGGTTTGGTTCCACTAGTGGTTACCACTAGTGGGGAGTGGGGAGGGAGGGGCAACATAGGGGTTGTGGAGGGGGAGGTAGGAACTGTTGGGTGTAAGATAGGCTACAAGGATATACTGTACAGTATGGGGAATATAGCCAGTATTTTGTAATATCTGTAAATGGAATGTTGCCTTTAAAAATTGTATTAAAAAAAAAAACTTTTAAAGAGTCCTGAAAAGACATGACAGTTAAATGTAGTATGTGATCCTAAACTGGCTCCTGCATTGGAGGAAGAAAGATGCTATAAAGGAGAGTGTTGAGTCAGTGATGTTAAGGTATTACGTCACTGTTAAATTTCCTGACATCGTTAACTGCATTGTGATTATATTAGAGAAACTTCTCTTTATTAGGAAGTAAACACTGAAGTATTTAGAGGTGAGGGAACATGATTATGCAGCTTGCCCTCAAAGGGTTAAAAAAATGTGTATTTATAGATACACATACAGATGCAAATCATAAAGCAAACAGGGCAAAGACTGAACAAAGGGTGAGGGTATTGAGATATTCTTTGTACTATTGTTGTAATTTAGTTTGTTTGAAATGATTTTCAAATAAAATATCTTTTTAAATACTAAAAAAAAATACCGGGTTCCACTTCCAGAGATTCTGGGTTAATTGGTCTGAGATAGGGCTGGCTGGCTTTTTTTTTTTTTTGGCGGTACATGGGCCTCTCACTACTGTGGCCTCTCCCGTTGTGGAGCACAGGCTCCAGATGTGCAGGCCCAGCGGCCACGGCCCACAGGCCCAGCTGCTCCACGGCATGTGGGATCCTGCCGGACCGGGGCACGAACCCGCGTCGCCCGCATCGGCGGGCGGACTCTCAACCGCTGCGCCACCAGGGAAGCCCTATCTGGAGAGCTTTAATGTGTAGCCTGGGTTGAGAAACCAGTTACAGAAGTAATAAATACCATAAGAAAAGCACAGATGAAGCATTTTGTGAGCTTAGGAAAAGAAAAGGTTCCTTCTACCTGGAAGAGATCTGGACAGAATGCTTGAAAGGTGTAGCATTTTACTGAATCTTGAACGAATTGGGTAAATTTGGATGAGCTGAGGTGGGAGAAAGGAAGGATGCTGCAGGTAATAATGGTGTGAGGGAAAGGCATTGAGGCTTGCTCATGGGGCATGACAGAAACATGGAGTAACTCAGTTTTACCTCTGCAGACCTGATGATCTGTCCAAGGATTGTAAATGCTGGATTCTTGGATATTAGGTATATTATTTTGAACAGAAAAATCACAGGAGTATGTTTGGTATCTTCCCTTTTGCATTCCCTGAATCTTAGTATAGTCACTCCTTTTTCACACTTGATCTTAGCCAAAAGGTTGAGAAGCGATCATCACTCCTTTTTTATTGTTTGTTTTGTTTTGGTTTTTGCTACTACATTTTTCTAGTTCCTCTGGCTTCCCTTTTTGACCAGAAGCAAAAACATTAGGGACAGGAGACTAGATTTGAGCCCCTATTTGCTACTATTCCTGATACAGTAACTCTGCTGACTTCATAAATAGTTTTGAACCTTTAGCAGGTTCCTTGGGTTTTCTCTTCTATTTCATGCTGCTGCTCACGAAGATAAAATTTTAGTGTTGCAAAATGCTAATTAAATGGTATTTAAGGTTTGAAAAGACTTGATGCCTTATTTATACATAAATCTTTGTTATTCTAAGTATTAATTAATCTTAGATTAGGGACTTCCCTGGTGGTGCAGTGGTTAAGTCTCCAAGCTCCCAATGCAGGGGGCCTGGGTTCGATCCCTGGTCAGGGAACTAGATCCCACATGCATGCCACAACGAAGAGTTCGCATGCCACAACTAAGGAGCCCGCCTGCTGCAACTAAGACCCGGAGCAACCAAATAAATAAATTTTAAAAAAAGATAGTGAAAGTCACAAAACAGACACTCTGGAGTGTTTTAAAAATAGAGTAGGAGTGGAAGGCTATGAATGATACCATTTTGTTTTACCGAACATTTAAAAATCCATATTCAGTCTCAGTCATGTCTTCAAATCTAATCCAAACAAGAAGAGATTTCTTGAACAATCAAATGATAAATAATGATATTTTGAGTTGAGTTTAGCTTAATACTCTTACATACTCAGCAAAGCAGGAAATTATTCAGGGCTCCAGATAGCACTTATATCACTTGTATAAAAATTAGGAAATGGTATCCATTCTCTTACACAGATAGATTCCATGCCAAGTGCACATGACCTGTAGACTGGAGCATGGATTAGATTTCAGCCCCCACTCACTCACCTGGCTAGCACCATGTGCAAGGCACAGCTGTTCAACAAAGCCCTGGCCTTGTATGCTGACTCTTACACCTGTACCTCACTTTTTACATAACTGCAGAACGGGCCCATTCGTGTTGAAGGCTGGTGGCACACAGGGATGGCAGGGGGAATGGAGGAGGCAGCTCATCTTTGCCTACTTTTCGCCACCTCTGCCTCAACCACATTCTAGTTGAAGCCTCAACTGTCTTTCCCTTGCTTCCACTCTTCCTTATGCAGTCCCTTCCTCATAGAGATCAGCTAGTAATCCTTTTAAAATCAAAGAGGTATGACTCTCCTACTCAGACCCTTCTGATGGCTTCTCGGTACACTTTGAATAAAACCCAGAGTTCTTTTCTTGACCTACAAGATCACACATCTGCTGGCCCTGACTGCCTCCCCAGTCTTGTATCCTACTGCTGTCCCCTCACTTTGCTCTAGCCTTCTGGCCTCTTTGCTGTTCTTCTGCCTAGAGTGCTCTTTTCCCCCGGATGTCTGCGTGGATGGCTTCCTTCCTTCAGCAGTCTGCTCCAGCGTCATCTCTCTTTAGAGACCCTGCCCCACCCCCAAACCCCCTATCCTAAATGGGACATATACATATATGCACATGTATGTACATAAACACATCAACACATATCAGTTAATGAGCTTTTCTCACATATAAAGCACTACATGTCCCTGATGGAAAGAATCTTTTTGTTTTATATATTTACAGGATTTTTCAAATTTACAGGATTTTTTATTCAGATGAGAAAAATATCATAGGTTGTAGCAGAGCAATTTATTCCCTTTTCCTTGTGGCAAATTGCTGGGCCCATCAGGCATGATTCTGGTTGGTTGACGGTTGATAGCACCCAACCCACTGGTATGGAAATCGCCTATAGTCAGCAGAAGAGATCATACCCTGATATTTGGCAGCAACAGGATTTCGGAGAGGCAGGTGCCAGAATCCATCCTATGAAACGAGGTTATCAATAAGCAGGTGGAAAGGAGTCTAGGGGCCAGGGGTACTTTGCTTCTTTAACATAGGGGGAAAGAGTACATTGGAGCACAAATGGAGTGACCCAGAAAGAAGCAGTCTTCTTATTCTTACTAGGCCCCTAGTAGGATTCACTAATATGAATTATGAGTAAGACCTTGAGGTGTTTTAAATCCACCTCCAAAGGTAGTAAGTTCCTATTTGAGAAAATAAATGAAGGTGCTTTCCCTTTTAAAGCTAAGAACATACAAAGCATGCATTTTAATATTTGCTTCTATGTATCTATATCTCAAAACAGGACAAAAAAGGTTGACACTAATTTTTCATATGTGTGGAAACCTGACCTATGTCAGATTTAGTACAATTATTCCTTGGTATAATTTCCGGATTACATTCTGTTGCTTCACACCTCCACTTACATCTACCTTTGAAAATGTTTTAGCAATTTAATATTATAGTCTCTCACATGAAGAGATTTTTAGTGATTAATATTGTCATAAGGAAAAAATTTTTAATTAATTAGGTGTCTTATTAGGCTTTTCAAAGGACCAGTTGGTATTTTTGCTTGTCCTGTTTTCTGTTTTGTTTTACACTATGAGTCCTATGGATTTCCTCCTAATTTTTAAGATTATTTCAGAAATTTTATTGTGGTTGGGTACCTTTTTATTATTTTAATTATTTTAGTTTTCAATTTTTTATAAGAAAATGTAGTGGGCATGAAAGGTCTGTTCTGGGGCTTCCCTGGTGACTCAGTGGTTGAGAGTCCGCCTCCCGATGCAGAGGACACGGGTTCGTGCCCCGGTCTGGGAAGATCCCACATGCCGCGGAGCGGCTGGGCCCGTGAGCCATGGCCACTGAGCCTGCGCGTCCAGAGGCTGTGCTCCGCAATGGGAGAGACCACAACAGTGAGAGGCCCAAGTACCGCAAAAAAAAAAAAAAAAAAAAAAAGTCTGTTCTTTTTTCTGCACTCTTAGTACCCACAAAATTTTTTAGAAAGACCCCTGTATACTTATAAAGAAATGCTCACTGTTTTCTCTACAGTGTTATCCTCATGTATCTGTTAGTTCTGTCCCATGCAAATCTTCAGATTCTTTTTTTTTTTTTTTTTGCGGTACGCGGGCCTCTCACTGTTGTGGCCTCTACTGTTGCAGAGCAACAGGCTCCGGACGCGCAGGCTCAGCGGCCATGGCTCACGGGCCCAGCCGCTCCGCGGCACGTGGAATCTTCCCGGACCGGGGCACAAACCCGTGCCCCCTGCATCGGCAGGCGGACTCTCAACCACTGTGCCACCAGGGAAGCCCCCCAGATTCTTTTAATTTTTCTATTTTTAATAAATTATACAAAGACATCATAAATTCATTCTCTGTTTAAAGAAACAAAATATGTGCAATGAAGTTGTCCTCCCTGTGTACCTCTCCCCTCATCCTGATGCTTCTTCCCAGCAGGAATCACTGCTGGTGGTATGAAGAGCCCTCTCAGTCCTCCTGGTATCTGTGTTTCCTTCTGTATATATCCAGGGCAATGGTTATTATTTTCTGTTCTGATTTTTGCTCTAGTCTCTGTTTTTCCTTTTATGCATGTTTTTATTTAAAACATAGTAAGTACAAATTCAGAAGCATTCTGTTTTCATTTTCAGACTTCTGACTCCTCTGAAGATACCATGATAGAAACCCTGCCTTGTTTTATTTTTAGTTAGCATGATAAGCTTTACAGAAACACTTTAGCTTTTACCTGTTGCTTTTTGGTTTGATTCATTGACTTTTTTGTAAGGGTATTTAGCTTAAAGTTGTTAGAATGACTACTTGATGTCTGTCTGTAGGATGCTGAGGAAGACCATGAAAGAACATATCAAATGGTTTTACTGAGAAAGCTTTGTCTGCCAATGTTGTGTTTTCTGCTTCACACCATATTGCATAGTACCGGTCAGTATCAGGAATGCCTGCAGTTAGCGGATATGGTATCCTCTGAGCGCCACAAGCTGTATCTGGTAAGTTCTAGAGCATTTGCACTTTTAAATTTTAGTGATTTGATAACCTCTGTAATAATATTTAGGTTTGTGAGATGTGTTTATATTCTTTAGATGTTCTTAGACTTTCTTAAAGTAGGGATCCAGTTTTAATGTTTGTGCTTTTTTATCCAAAATATGTATACATTTCTAAGCAGTTTGAAGTATATAGACTGGTCCAGAGAAGTAGCTTTGAAGTCCTGGGCTATCCTAATATACTGGCCTCTGGCTACATAAACCTTAAAGAGGAATTTCTTCTTGCATTAAGCTAATCAGGTTGATTAGGTGACTGTAAATTCACACTCTTTTTTGTTCTCATTCTTAACATTTTTCTCTTTTTTAAAAATCAGGTGTTTTCTAAGGAAGAACTAAGGAAATTGCTACAGAAGTTAAGAGAATCCTCTCTAATGCTCCTAGACCAGGGACTTGATCCATTAGGATATGAAATTCAGTCATAATTCATCTGCTGTTTGTAATCTCAGTAATTTCCATGATAAATGGAAGTTTTTCTGTAAAATATATATACTTGTAATTACTGGGTTTTTTCTTTTGCCTTATGGGGAAAATGTTTATGAAATTTAGGCATTTAATTTTGTACTTTTAAGAATATTATGGTGACACTTTGAAAATTTAATGTATTATATAATTCCCGGTGTTTATTAATAAAACTATATAAAAACTAAAATTTTCTGTTCATATGAATTCCAGGAACGTCCCTCTATTATGTAATAAGAAATTAAATTTCCTGTTATCCTTTTTCCCTGTGATCATAAGTACTCTGAAATTTTAAAGAGGTTGGAAAGTAGATACATGTTTAAGCCAGGTGTATAAGTCCTCATCATAAAATTTGGTGTTTTTAAAATATTACAGTTAATTAGATGAACATAGCAAGAATGTTTTCTAAAATAATATTATGCTATTTATTTTGATGACGTTTCTAGTTTATTAACTCTCATTCAGCAAACCTGCTCTAAAATAAGTCAGAGCATGTACAGACTTAGAATAGTATCTGGCACACAGCAAGCAGTGAATAAATTGGGGAATACACAGTGAGTAAGATCTCATCTAGCCCTTCCAGTAGGGGAAATACAATAAATATATTTTTAAATGCCATTTTAAAATACAAGTAATCCAAGCAGGGAGAAACTATTTCCAGCTAAGAGGTTTCTGAGGAAGTAGCATTTGAGCTGGGGTCTGGGTAATGCACTGAATTTGCAAAGACAGAGATACAAGCACAAGAAGGGTGGGGCACTACAGATTAGGAAATCAGTATAAGCAAGGCCTACAAATGGTAAATGCATGTTTATGAATCAGCATGTATGTTGAATTGACTAGAGTGTAGGACTTATAAATGAGAGATGACCAAAAGAGAGAATGTGACTCTAAGAGAAAACATGATGTAAATGGATTATAAACCTGAATATAAACGCTGAAACCATAAAACCTTTAAGAAAAATAGAGAATATCTTTGGGACCCAAGGGTAGGTAAAGATTTCCTATACAAGAGACAGAAAGCAATTACCATAAAGGAAAAAATTGATTACTTAGACCATCAAAATATAAAACTCTGCTCTTCAAAGACATTAAGAAAATAAGTAAGCCACAGACTGGGAGAAAATATTTGCAGAAGGATAACTGACTAAAAAAACTCGTGTCCAGCATATATAAAGAACTCTTATGCTTTTTTCCTTGAGCTTGCAGTCTTAGCTGCGATGCATTTCTTGGGCGCCGCGTTCCTGTTCCTGGCACTCAGTGCCTCTGCCCTGGCCGAGCTGGTGCATTTCAAGGACTGCGGTTCTGGGGTCGGAGTTATAAAGGAAGTGAATGTGAATCCATACTCCACCCAACCCTGCCAACTGCACAAAGGACAGTCTTACAGTGTCAATGTCATGTTCACCAGTAGCACTCAGTCTCAAAGTAGCAAAGCCGTGGTGCATGGCATTGTGATGGGTTTCGCCATTCCCTTTCCTATTCCTGAGCCTGACGGTTGTAAGAGTGGAATCAGCTGCCCCATTGAAAAAGACAAGACCTATAGCTACTTGAATAAACTACCCGTGAAGAGTGAATACCCCTCT
Organism: Aethalodelphis obliquidens; assembly: GCF_003676395.1. Classification (NCBI taxonomy): domain Eukaryota; kingdom Metazoa; phylum Chordata; class Mammalia; order Artiodactyla; family Delphinidae; genus Aethalodelphis; species Aethalodelphis obliquidens. The sequence goes on from NW_020837952.1 coordinate 17,078,409, forward strand.
ATAAAACTGGTGGTGGAGTGGGAACTTACAGATGACAACGACCAACGTCTCTTCTGCTGGCAAATCCCAGTACAGATTGAAAGCTAGAGCTATTTGATGCCAATATGTCCGTCTGGGGGTGAGAGAGCACGGGTGGAGGGAGAGGAGGAGAGATCAAGTCTAAACTGAATCAGTGCCATAAGATGAAAGGAATTTCTAGACTGCCGTTCTAGCCTCAACCTCCAAAAGCATCTAAGACCCTATTTCCTGAGAGCTCAGAACTGTCGCCCCTGTATTATCCTTTGTAAAAGGGTTGAAGGAAGGAAGAGAAAGTGAGACTGTAGGAATTGATTTGTCTTCAGGGGGAGTTGTTTGGTTTGGTTTGGTTTTGCTTTTGGAATAAGGAGGGTCTAACCAGACATGATCCAAATGAGGCTGCTTGGGGGATATTGGATAACTTGCCCTAGGGTTACTAGCCCTTGCAGCAAAGCACGGGTTCCAAACCACATCCATCTAGCTGGGATATTACATCTGCAACTTCCTCATCTCCACGTGCCTCGTTGAGTTCAGTGCATCTGGCCAATGAGCTTCCTCACATCCAGCTCCGCTGCTTCACTGGCCATGACTTGCTCTGCAGTGGTGTCCAGCGTGGTAGTGGAGGGGAAGTATTCTACAACAGAAATTCTCTGCAGTTAGCTCATGTCTCCTTTACTATCTTAGGTGGTTTTCATTAAATGCATCACTTGATTAGCAAAAAAAAATAATAAAAAGGCCAAAAAAAATTTAAAGAGTGGACAAAATAGTACAACAGATGATTCTTGAAGACATACCTAACCATGTGCCTGTGAAAAGTGCTCAAGTCAATGGTGAATGCAAATTAAAACCATGAGATACCACTATACATCCATCAGAATGGCTAAAATCAAAGACTAACAACCAAATGTTTGGGAGGATGTGGAGCAACTGTGACTGGGACATATTGCTGGGGAATGTAAAATGGTACAATCTTTGGGGAAAGTTTTGACTTTCTATTCTTGTGGATAACTGTCTATTTTATTGACCTTTTCAAATATTATAAACAACAATCTACCCTTTAACCCAGGAATTTCACTCAAATGCATAATGTTTAGAATAAGTAAAGTGATGTGACAACAGATGAAATAAATTGAAAATATGGTAGAATACCATATACAACTCTGACCAAGTATATTAGAACATCTAAGTAAAATGGACACTTCTAGGACGATGAAAAACCAAACATTTATTCAAAAAAAAAATCTTAATAGTTTACTAACCATGATGAGTATATGAGGGTTCATCATACTGTCTACTCTTATCTATGTTTGGATTTTTAAAATAAAATGTCTAAAAATATGGTTTCAAGAAGTAATGCTTTCCCCTGTTTGGCGAGGGCTAAATTTGCTCAGCACCAAGAATACCTAGGAAGTCTACTCAACCGACACAGAAAATACCAAACAAGAAAGGGGTCCCAGATTGGCGCAGCCAGGTTTAGGTAACCCAGGAGGTAGTGGACCAAGGACGCAGCTCTCCGCACCCAGAGCTCAACGCGCCTGCGCAGGTAGAGGCCGCTTCCTGAACTGTTCAAGGGCGGAAGCGCGGGCTCCCCGAGTCACGTGACCGAGGGCGGAAGGGGGCGGAGCGCGCGGGACGTGCTGCCGCGTAGTCGCCGGCTGAATGGGCGGTGGCAGAGCATGTGTGATCCGCTGAGGCTGCAGCTTGCCAGGGACCCAGAGGTTGCATGCCTCTCCCCGGCCGGACCGTAAAGCCGGGGGCTGCGAGGACGCGGCGGCGGAGGAGGAGGCAAAGGGCAGCTGGAGGTAGGCCGGGCGCCCCTTTCCGAGGGTGAAGGGCCCCGGCTCCGCGGGGGTCATGGCAGCGCTGGCCGATAGAGTACGAGGCAGAGGGCGCATCGCCGCCGGGCTCCTGCTCAACCTATTGGTGTCCATCTGCATCGTGTTCCTCAACAAATGGATCTATGTCCACTACGGCTTCCCCAACATGAGCCTGACCCTGGTGCACTTCGTGGTAACTTGGCTGGGCTTGTACATCTGCCAGAAACTGGACATGTTTGCCCCTAAAAGTCTGCCGCCTTCCAAGCTTCTCCTCCTGGCCCTCAGCTTCTGTGGCTTCGTGGTCTTCACCAACTTATCTCTGCAGAACAACACCATAGGCACCTATCAGCTGGCCAAGGCCATGACCACGCCGGTGATCATAGTCATCCAGACCTTCTGCTATAAGAAAACCTTCTCCACCAAAATACAGCTCACGCTGGTGAGTAGCTTCAGCTGGGCGAGGCGCACCTCTTAACAACCCACCTCCTGGACAGTCTTTCTCGCTGGGAAATTTGAATGGTTAACCTTGCACCACGCTCTTTCCCGTGATCTGGAAATCCACTCGAGTCCTTTGTGAGCAAGTGAACTTAAGGCTTATTTGGGGAAGGTGAAAAAAAGCCATCTTGGCGCTCTGTTGGGCTTTTAGCCCAGTAGAGTGTGCTTGTGTGAGTTTTAATAACTACTGTTTGATGGAAATCCTTAAATGCTATGATCGGTAAGAAAAGAAAGCTGTGTTGGGTGATGCAAATCTGTATGGGATTAAGTGCAAAAGCTCAAACTGAAAAACGTTTATGATAAACGTAAAATGTTAAGTCTCAGGATATGTTTGCGGCGACATACTGCAGAGGCTTCAGCGTCTTTAAATAAGACTAAAATAATTTTAGCACTTCATAACTTACAGCATTTAAAATCTTAATGCTTTTGTTATATGTTTATATATTGTTTAGACACTGGTTTGGGGGTCCATTTACTACTATGTGCACGCATGTGGTATTTTCTTGCAAAGTGCAATGCATCGACTCATTTTACCCAGAATTTTACTTTAAATAGAATTAAATGTGAGCGTAAATATAGAATTATCATATTTCATTTTGAATAAATAGGATTACCAGACCGTTTTTTTTCAAATGGAAAAAATATTTATAGAGGTTCATTGTTTCCTAATGATGTTTTTATGATTAACCTTTCAAGACACTGTGAAAGGAATACTAATTTTATGTCTCATAAATTTAATCTGAACAACGTTTACCTCTTTTTCTTTACAGATTCCTATAACTGTAGGTGTAATCCTAAATTCTTATTACGATGTGAAGTTTAATTTCCTTGGAACGGTGTTTGCTGCTCTTGGTGTTTTAGTTACATCCCTTTATCAAGTGGTTGGTAATTTTTTTTTTCTTTATGTGCCCTTTTTAGCAGATTTCATAAATTTTGAAGCTGTGCCCCAAGGTTTAGACAATACAGTATAGAGACAATAGACTGTTGGGAAGAAAGCATAATTGCATAAATTGTCTGACTCAAGGTGAAGAGAAGAAAGGAGACAGAGAAACTTGGGTGTATGATGCTCACCAAGTACCTCCCTACCTGTTTGTAAGTGTATATTACCCATGCTTAACAGTCTGAGTTTGGGATGATGGTATATTATTTTCTGGGAAATCTTTACAAAATGAATAGTAAGACTTTTTACTTGAGGATTGAGTCCATTGGTTGTATTTAGCATTTACTCTTTAATTATGACATTACTGTGAAGGAGTGAGTACAGGGGCAAAAATTTGAACAGGAAAGGAAAATTTGAGATTTATAAATCTTTGCCTCAGAAGATATGCTGCTGTTACAGCTCGTATATTCTAATCATTTTTCTCCGTCAATATTTTATAGCAATGGGTATTTCACTTCTTGCACTAGTGCGGTAACTTGCCTGTAACAGCCATTTATTTGACATTTGTTCATGGATTCACTTACTTCATTACCATAAAATCTCAACAAGTATTTTTGTTTGTTTCTTATATATTGGAGGAAAGAATAGTGAATGGCGAAGGGTACAGTGAAACAGTGTTTTCTCTGTACTGAAAACCTTGGACTGGAAATTGTGGTTTCCAGTGCCTGCGTATGGGGAATCAGAGCCAAAATGTGTGACCAGTTTTACTTTTTTCACAAACGTCCACTGGTTATAAACTAAGGCATTCTTGTTATGAATGTTAGGAGTTTAATAATACAGCTTTAGCATCTTAAATTTTCTAGTACTGGTCATTTCAGAAACATTGTTATGTGAAAATTCTGGGGTTGAAAACATTTCTTAGTGGCAGAGAAGCAGTTTAAATGAAAGAGAGCAGTGACATGAGAGGGTGGGGCACCCGCTCAATCTTGTCACTTGGCCTCAAGATATTCTGTCTTTTACTGCAGAGAGAAATCAGAGGAAGCTCAGGTTTGTGCTTTAAGAAAATTGCATTTGGGCATACTTCAGTGAGTTTAAAGTTAAATTTTTTAATTAGATACAGTCAGTGAACATTCGTATTTCTCTTTTTTGTTAAATGGACTTTATTTTTGACCCAGTATGGATTATTTATTAGATACAGCAAGAAATTTCATTTGTTGAACGTTAGAATTTCTTGTATTCCTTACACATCACTTCAATTCAGAGTACTCACTGCCCATGCCAATATGACCGTTTTTGTTCACACAAGTTTCAAAATGGCTATAGGGTGGAATCAAAGGATTCTGTATCTCTCAGGTAGATATCTGAAATGAGATTGACCAAGGAATGATTATAGACTAAGTCATGGGCAGAGTTTTTGATTATCAGTAAATGGTAAAAGTACTGGCACAGAATAGGTGTATTCCCTCCCAAAATTCATTTTAAGGAAAGTTATATTTTCCCATTGTAACCTGGTATAATTTCTAAGTTATTTCTTCTTATACTGCTAGGGCATTAAAAGGAATTAAGAGATGAGTGACCAACTATTAGTTTTAGTGGTAGAAAGATGGTTGACTCCTTCATTCATTCAAAAGACATTTCTTCTGCTTTATGCTCAACCTTGATACAAAGATAAAGGGCAGCTATAATCCAGCATTGCAGAAACACATGGAGACAGCTGATAACAAGTGGTATAGCTCAGAGTATGAGGAAAGTTCTGAGGAGCACCAGGGAAGAAGGGGTAGTTCTGCACGAGGGCGGTAGTGAGGTAAGATTTTATGGGAAGGTTAACAATTTAAATTGAAGAATGCACAGGAATTCGCTTAGCAAAGAAATAGAGCAGAGGTCTTTCTTTGCAGTGATGTGTGAAAGTACAGAGCATTTTTGGAGAACTTGATTTGTTTGGTGGGACTGGACTGTAGTTGCGTGGTGGAAAGACAAGGCTGAGGGGTGGGTGAGACCAGATGGCAGAGTTTTGAGTGTTATGCTGAGGAAGTGTGCCCTTTATCCTGCAGGTACCAGGAGAGGAGTTCAGATGGGCAGTGACTTGATCACTCCCTGTGTTTTAGAAACTTCACTCTGGTGGCAGTGAAGGATGAATAAGAGGGACGACGGGGTGACAGGCAGAGCAGTCAGGAAGTGCTCCATGGTTTAAGGGGAAGACAGGAAGGGCCTGAACAAGGACAGTGGTACTGGACGTGGAAAGGAAAGAATAGACTTCAGAGACCTTTTGGAGAAAGAATTAGTAGGACCTGACTGAATGTGAGAATGAGGAAAATAAGGAGTCTGATCCTTGGAGGAGATTATATCATTAATTATCGGACCAACACAGGAGGAGCTAATTTGGAGAAGGAATTAATCTTAATCTTAAACAAGCTCCTTCAGGTGATATAACTGAAGATGGCTAGTTAGCTGTTTGTTGAAGGTGGGACTTAAAGGATGCTCAGGGAAGGAGGTCAGAGCTGTAGATGTCAGCGGATAGTAAAAGATCAGTGAGGGAGAAAAAAGAGGAAAGCCAGACATCTCCCTTACAGGTAGTAAGTGAAGGAACAGGTGAGCGAGGAAGCAGCGCGAACCAGCAGTCAAGTTCTTCCAAGAGAAATCTGCAGGTTCTGCAGAGGGCTGCGGCCGGAAGGGGACCGAGGGCAGTCCTTCGATGTGGCCACTGGAGGTGAAGGTGCCCTTTTGGGGAGCAGTTTCATGAGAGGGTTGGTGGGCAGAAGCCAGGCTGCATGGCAGGGAGGGCAGGTGGTGGCCTGAGAGTCACCACCATTCCAGGCTGTCTGTCCTGTGTCAGGGACACACAGCTGCCCAGAGAGGCTGCCCAACACAGGGCTGTGCACATCCCCTCTGCATTCATTTTTGCTTGCTGCGGTGTCCCAAGCAAAAGAATCAATTCTCTGTCCTTCATGTTCACAGCAGACTCTCATTAAGGCTGACAGGAGTATGCTTCAGATTTCTCGCTCTTCTATTTTTGTCTTGGTGAATTTCTATAGACTTAGAGTTTATGTAACAGGATACCCGGACCTACAGGAAAGAGGATTATGTAGGAGCAGTTATTCAAAAGCCTGGCTGTTCCTGCCAGATCTTATTCAGACAGTCCTATCAAGCTTTCTTTAAAGCCTCCTTTTCAGTTATATTTGTGAAGCATTTTGAGAACTGATGGGATTTGAGGCTTTGGGGTGTTGGTTCTACCGAAGGATAGTCTTTTAAAGTTTGTGATTATCTAGTTTATTGAGGAGTATTGGTGTGGGATTACCCACCGAAACGTCAGCCATAAAGAGGAAAGTTCCTTCGACCATCGATTGGGTTTTCTGAAGTGAATGAAAAGACCTCACGTACCTTTTTAGCCGCACATATTGGCAGCCACCTGGGATAACTGAGGTTTCTGTCAGTCTGTAATTAGAGTCCGCCCTGCCCCCCAGTCTTCGTTTTGGGGGCCATTTTTAGAAAGAAATGAAGTCTGACACTGCATCTGTATTCCTGCTTATCCTGCTTATAAATATTATCCTGCTTAGAAATTTCCATTCCTGCCTAATTTTCCCAAGATCGCTGATGCCTGTGGGCCCCGGTATGCATTGGCTTTCCCCATCTACTCGGATCAGGAGGGAAGAGAGGATTTTTTTTCTCCTTTATAATTGAGAAGAAAATAGATTATCAGACATTGAATTTATAAAGCTCCTTTCATCCAGGGAGCTTAATATAATATACATATATATTATTGATCTTTGAAATCTTATAGACTCATTAGGCATTTCCTCTTCCCCCCGCCCTGCCTCACATTCCCACGTTTGTGGCTAGAGTTGCATCTTTTGTTTGTTGAGTGATGCTGTTTTTTTCTGCCTAACTCGTTCTCTCTCCTAATTTTCAGTGGGTAGGAGCCAAACAGCATGAATTGCAAGTAAACTCGATGCAGCTGCTGTACTACCAGGCCCCGATGTCATCTGCCATGTTGCTGGTCGCCGTGCCCTTCTTTGAGCCGGTGTTCGCAGAAGGAGGAATATTTGGTCCCTGGTCAGTCTCTGCTTTGGTAAGTTACAATTGTTTTGGTGTCTAAGAAACAAGATAATAATAATTTCTCCATTATTAATGTAATTTTAGTTTTCAGAGCACTAGCTCAGATCCATTCTCACATTTAGTCTTTATAATCACCCTTTAAGGGAGGCAAGGTAAGGATTATTCATTAGATGAAGAAACTGAGGCACAGAAAGATTGAGGGACTTGCTTAGGGTTAAATTGCCAGTCAGTGGCCAAACCAGGACTAGAATTCAGGTCTTCTGATGTCTGGTTACTGTGCTGAGCCCGCCAGGCTATTGCCCACCAATACTTTGGGCATTTTTTTTGTTTCTTAAATAATGAAAATATAACTTTGTTGATTTTCTTGTAATAGTATAAGTAGTACATGCTCATTGTATGCATTTTTGAACATACATAAAATTATAAAGTGAAGGTCTCCCCAAATCCTGCCACACTAAGATAAACACCTTTACTGTTTTGGTGATGATCATTTCATGGATCTCTTTCATATACACAGACACACGCATGTGTGTGTATGTTTAATTTCATATGTATGTAACCGTATTATATATGCTGGGTTTTAGGGAGGTTTTTTGTTTTTTTTTTTTTGCGGTACGCGGGCCTCTCACTGTTGTGGCCTCTCCCGTTGCGGAGCACAGGCTCTGGACGCGCAGGCTCAGCGGCCATGGCTCACGGACCTAGCCGCTCCGCGGCATGTGGGATCTTCCCGGACCGGGGCACGAACCCGTGTCCCCTGCATCGGCAGGTGAACTCTCAACCACTGCGCCACCAGGGAAGCCCTTTGGGAGGTTTTTTTGTGGCTGCGCCACATGGCATGTGGGATGCTAGTTCCCCTACCAGGTATTGAACCCGTGCCCCCTGCAGTGGAAGCGTGGAGTCCTAACCACTGGACTGCCAGGGAATTCCCTATATATGCAGCTTTTATCATGGATTCCTTTTCCTCAGCCCTCCTACCCATACACACATCAACATCCCATTACCTCACCCCTGTCCCTTGAAATAAGTCATGTTAACATTCTAGTGTTTGTTCTTCCATGTTTTTCTCTGTGCTGTGCATACCCACATGTAAACACATACAACATACATAGGCACACATGCACGTATGTACACATAAATTGCACATTGGTTTTTTTACAGAAGTGGGATCATATTACACATGATTTTCTGTATCTTGCTTTTCTCACTTAACAATGTCCCATGAAAATCCCTTCAAATCATTCTTTCAGTACTTGTATAATAGTTCCAGTTCTTAACCACTATGAACAGTATTACAGTAAACATCCTTGTACATGTGTCCTCATGTACTGGTACTTTTTATTCTATGGGATAGAGTCCTAGAGTGGAATTGCCAGATCAAAGGGACCTGTACTTTGGGGACATTTTTTTAATAAAGTTAGAAAGTATAATCCCCCTATTTAGGAAAGGAACTCCTGCTTCCCATACTTTTAACACAGTCAGTGGGAACATCTTTTTTGCTGGTGGTGTTGATTTATCAAACTTGCATAGCCCTTACTCTGCTCCAGGCACTATTCTAAGCTCTTTGCAAATATTAACTTATTTGATCCTCATAACAACTTTATTAGGTGTTTACTGATGAGGGAACTGAGAGACAAAGCGTTAAGTAACTGACTCAAGGTCCACAGCAGAGCCAGACTTTGAATCCATGCATTCTAGATCCAAAGTCCACATTCTTAACCACCCTGCGAGGCTGCCTGTGAGCAGATTGATAGTTGTTTCGAATTCATATACTTTAGCATTTGCGCTTTTTTCCCAAGGTAGAAATCAGTGGACCATCTCTCAGGTAATATCTCCTCTTACTTTTACGAAAGTTACCCATCTTGGTCATCTTGCCTATCAACCACTGCAGCTTGAGCACCTTAGACTAGGAGGGGAGAGGCTTTATGTGACTGGCCCTCTGACAGATTTGAAAATGAGGACCTCAGCAGAAAGGCCATAAAAAAGGTCAAAGAAACAAGAGCATAGCCAGTTTGAGGCCATTGAATAAGGGAAAGTCACCTGCATTCCTTCTTGTCCCTAGAGGGCATCATTGCCTCAAAGTAGAGCATGTAATTGTGTTGTTAATGATGTGCCAGGTCATCAAGAAATAGGCATGTGACATTCTGTGAACTCAATAAAATTAACAAGGACACATTTCTAGAAACAGTTTTTAAAATCTTTAAGGAGCAAGTTTCTCTTAGTTGAAAATTTAATGGAACTCACTGTTGTAAAACAAGTAAGATGTTACTATTTCTACCTAAATAGGCTGCAAATCCAATTGGCCTGGGCTTCTTCTGACTGCACTGGTTTAAAAACAGAAAACCCACATGGGACAGAAAGAATCTTCAAATATGACATTTTCTTTGGAATTTAAACTTCTTACTAATTCAAATTGTAACTAATATTTTCTCTAGATTCTCTTATTTCAGAAATAGAAAATGTTTTTATAACTTTTACAATGAAATTGTGGGATACGTGTGGACAGAATGTTGTGTGTGTCTACAGTGGTACAGCCAGAATGTTGTGTGTGTCTACAGTGGTACAGCTGCTTTGGTCCCCCGCCTCAGCTGGTTAACTCGCCATCCCATGCACACACCTGGGCTTTCACGCCTCCATGCTTTGACCCATACTGTTTTCCTGCCCCTGTTATTTCTTTCTCTAATCAAAACATGCATTTGAAATCCAAAGACTGTTCTTGCTATCGCAGCCCAGAAGGACATCTCCTGTCTAGAGTCCTACAAAACCTATCGTCTGTTTGCCTATTAACGAGGTAGAGCTCAGGACTCATTTTCTTTTCTTGCCTGAGCTGTTCATCTTGTATTGCACTCTCTCTTTCATGTGGTTAAGAGGTAGCATGGCAGAGCAGGTTAGGAGCAGGGACTCCAGTACCTTGGCCCTTCTTACTGGCTGTGTGTCATAGGCAAGTTGCTTTACCTCTCTGTGCTCTGTTTTCTTGTCTGTAAAAAGGGAAGATATTTTACTCCCTCGTGGCTGTTTGCAATGATTAAATGAGTTAATATATGTAAAATATTTAGAACAATTCTTGGTGCGTAATAAGTACTATATCAGTATAAGCTATGATTATCAAGATTTTTATCATGTGCTCAAGCAGTTTCTAAGATCTTTGAGGGCAGGAACCCACTGTGTTCCTTACAAGGCCTGGCCTAGTTTTATAGATACCTGATGAATGCCTACTGATTGAATTTAAATAAGAATAAATATAAACAATTCAATGGAAAAAAGATCTGGAAGGATATATACCAACGTATTAATAGTGGTGAGTGGTTGAGATTTAAAGAATTCCTTATGAGTTCTCTTCACAAGGAAAAAAACTTTTTTTCTATTTATTTTTCTATTATTTAATTTTGTATTCACATGAGATGATGGATGTTCTCTAAACTTGCTGTGGTAATCATTTCATAATGTGTGTAAATTAAATCATGATGCTGTACACCTTAAACTTACGCAGTGCTGTATGTCAATTATATCTCAATAAAACTAGAAGAAAAAAGAATTCTTTATATTCTTGCTCATCTTTATTGTCTGGTTTTTCTGTAATGAATATATATTACTTTTATAATAAGAAATTATTACAAAATAATTTTTCTTTGGATAGATAAGAAAAATGAATCTGGAGATTTACATTCAGAGGCAGGATATTGTTGGAGAATTTTCCATTGCATTTTGTAGACAAAATTACATTTGTGAATACTACTCATTCTGCTCTTTAACCCTCAGTTCTTGCTATCTCCCAACTTGATTCTCTCTTTTTAAAAATCTTGTTTTTAATGGTTGATAGAAGTGCCTGATGAAGTGTATTTTCACTTGATGATTGCAATGATTGCAGCTGCTTTGCATTAATGATTCTTCTGGTTTATTTGTAGCTGATGGTCCTGCTCTCTGGAGTAATAGCTTTCATGGTGAACTTATCGATTTATTGGATCATTGGGAACACTTCACCAGTCACGTATCCTTTTCCTAACAACTTACAAATGTGTAGTCTTTTATATTCTCCAAAACTCTGTCACATTGATTTCCTTATTTGAGTCTCACACTTTCTATTGCATGGCCTAAATTGAGTAGAATGAGTTATTTTTAGTCTCTTACTAGAGTCTGTGGAAATTTAAAGAACTGTGAACTGGGGAAATGGGTTAACTTTCTGTATGATAAATGCTTTTGAATTTTCTTTAAGGAATAGGTGACCTTTTCCCTTATCAGAATTAACATAGAGCACCATTCCTTGTGCATAGTGGGGTTAAATAAATATTTGTTGACTGAATAATGGGGTGGATACTTATGTTTTCCATCACTTTTCAGTTCTCGATAGTTCGATAATAATAAAGTAAAGGTGTGGTTAATCCAAATAACAGAAAATAATTTCAGACCAGTTGCTCTGACTTTTGAGCTTGTTTTTGTACTTGTCTCGCTACAGGTGTGCCTGCTTTTCTCAATATTACTTCAAATCAGGAAGTGGAGTCATGACTTGAATGTCTGAATCAAACTCAACTGCCCATTTTTAACATTTTGTTTTTAATGAGTGAACACCGAGATGTCAACAAAGTAAAAAAGCAGCATATTTGCCCACTATCAGTAAATAACAGTGATAATAATGATAATTTTTTTTAAAAAACAATACCTGGGGACTCCCCTGGTGGCGCATTGGTTATGACTCTGCTCCCGATGCAGGGGGCCCGGGTTCGATCCTTGGTCCAGGAACTAGGTCCCACATGCTACAACTAAGAGTTTGCATGCCACAACTAAGGAGCCGGCGCAACCAAATAAATAAATAATTTTAAAAAAAATTTATTTATTTAGGGCTTCCCTGGTGGCGCAGTGGTTGAGAGTCCGCCTGCCGATGCAGGGGACATGGGTTTGTGCCCCTGTCTGGGAAGATCCCACATGCCGCGGAGCGGCTGGGCCCATGAGCCATGGCCGCTGAGCCTGTGCGTCCGGAGCCTGTGCAAAAAAAAAAAAAAATTTATTTATTTAGTTAGTTATTTTTGGCTGCGTTGGGTCTTTGTTGCTGTACACGGGCTTTCTTTTTTCCAGTTGCGGCGAGCGGGGGCTCCTCTTCCTTGCAGTGCCCAGGCCTCTCATTGCGATGGCTTCTCTTGTTGCGGAGCACGGGCTCTAGGCGTGCGGGCTTCATTAGTTGTGGCACGTGGGCTCAGTAGTTGTGGCTCACGGACTCTAGAGCGCAGGCTCAGTAGTTGTGGCGCATGGGCTTAGTTGCTCTGCGGCATGTGGGATATTCCCGGACCAGGGCTCGAACCCATGTCCCCTGCATTGGCAGGCGGATTCTTAACCACTGCACCACCAGGGAAGCCCAATAAATATTTTTTAAAAATTAAAAAATAAACAACACTTAATAAATGTTTATTTTGTGTCAGGCACTGTTCCAAACATCTTGTGTGTATTAAGCATTTAGTTTTTACAGCAGCTCGAAGAGATAAATTCTATCATTTTATTCTACAGAAGAGGAAATAGAGGCACAGAGAGGTTGAATAACTTACTTGGAGTTACCCAGCTGAGAAGTGTGGTGTCCAGATTTGAGCCCAGGTAGTCTAGCCCCAGGATTTATGCACCATGCTGCTGGGTCAAGGCATCCAAGTATGCGCCCTGATTAAGAGCATCCATTCATTCAGTCAACAAATACTTATTGAATGCCCCCTATAAACTGTTCTTTGACTTAATAAATATTCACATACTGAATATCTGCTGTCTGTCAGGCACTGGAGATATAGTAGTGAACCGAAGAGACAAAAACCTTTGCTCTCACAGGCTTAAATTCTGGGGAGGAAGACAGGCTATAAACAAGAAAAATAAGAAATGGGCATATACAGGGCTAGATTGTGTTAAGTGATAAGGAGAAAAAGGTTAAGCAGGAAAGGGGATGTGAAATGTTGGGGACAGGGTTGCAGTTTTACGGAGGGTAGTTGGGAAGGCCTCAGCAAGACGGGTACTTTTGAGGAAAGACCTGAAGGAAGTGAGGTTGCTCTGTGCAGAGCAGGGTGGGTAGCGTTCCAGGCAGAGGGGACAGCAGGTGAGAGGCTGGAAGGAACAAGAAGCCTGTGTGGCTGGAGCGGGAAGAACAAAGGGTGGGTTCTTTGTCCCTGAAGAGTAACAGGGGGCCTGACTGAGCAGAACTTTCACACGAGGACTCCTACACCAAGTGAGAGGGGACGGCGTTGGAGTTTTGAGCAGAGAAATGCCATGATTTTCTGTCTGTTCTAATAGGATCCTTCTGGGCTACTGTGTTGAGAACAGACCGGGGTGGGGGGGGACTTTTCAACTTCAGTGCTATTGGCCTTTTTGGTCCAGTGGACAGGCCTGTCCATGTTTAGCAGCATCTCTGGCCTCTACCCACGAGACGCCAGTAGCATCCCTGTCCCCAATTATGAAAACCAAAACTGTGTCCAGACCTTGCCCAGGTGACAAAATCACCCCTGGTTGGGAAAACCACTGTACTGAAAGTGGCAAGAGAAGAAGAGAAACCATCAGGAAGCCATGGCGGTTTGGTACCAGGACAGTCGCAGTGGATATAGTGAGAAGTGATTGGGTTCTGGATATATGTTCAAGTAGAGCCAGCAGGTTTTATTGGCAGACTGGATGTGGAGAATGAGAGAGGAAAGATGGTTGCCACCCAGTTTGGGCCTGAGCACCTGGCAGGGTGGAAATAGGACAGCCCCCAGGAGGCTTGGGGGTGGGGAGGAAGACCAAGTGCTCAGTTTTGGGTAAAAAGAATCTGAGTTCAAGGTCGAGGTCTTTGTTGGAGGTATTCCGGAGAGAGTCAGTAGTGTGTAGATGTGGTTTGAAGCAGTGAGCCTGGCTGAGATTACCAAGCAAACAAGTGGAAGAAAAAGAGGTGCCCAAAGACCGAGTCCTGGGTCACCTCGGTGTTTAGAGTTTGGAGAGATGACAGGAGCCAGGCAGAAGGGGCAGAGAAGGAGTGATCAAGGTGGAAGGAAGGAGGACAGGGTGTAGAAGCCAAGTGAGGAGGAAGAGGAGTCAGCTGTGTCCAAGGCCACTGACAGGTCAAGCTTGAGGAAGGCTGGAAAGGGATGGAGGAAGGGGTGTGGTGAGGTGGAGGTTTTGACGAGAACTTCAGCGTGTCCAGGTGGAAGCTGACCGGAGCAGAGTGGAGAATTAGAGATGTCGGGTATAGATTGCACCTGTTTTGTTCTGTGTTATTTTTCTAATTTACAAAGGGATTCACTGAAGCATTTCTTTAAATTTGCCTTTCCTCTCATGTAAATATTGTTAACAGATCATGAGCACTTCAAAGCGAGGCTGAGGAGTAAGGAAATGCTGCAGTGCGGGAGCCGGTTCACTTGAAGATAGCTCGTAATTGAAAATGAAGCCTGCTTTATTACGGTTATAATTAACGTCCTCGGGAAGGTCCTCCATCCCGCAGGAAAATTACCCTTCTTGGGTCGGGCCAGCACAGGTACCCTGGTGACTCAGCCCGTGCTCTCCTGCTCGGAAGCAACTTCCAAGCTGCTTAGTTGGGCTCAGAACAGAGGAGGGAGCCTGGGCTTTGAGGTCGGACAGGTCCAGGTGTGCCAGCCCGGCCCCGCCGCTGCCTGTGGGCCTGCGTGACTTGTAGATCTCGGGTCTCACTCATATCACTTATGAAACGGGGGTTGTGGTACCTACAGAGTTGGGTGAGTGCTTGAGAGAATGCGTTCAGCACCTGGCAGGTGTTTTTTATGCGTACGTGCTGCTGTTGATAGCTGACCCATAGGGTGCTTCCTGGGTGCTCGAAGCCTCGCGTATATTAGCTGTATATTAGCTTAGTTAATCCTCACAATGATGCTGAGGTACAGAGTGGTAGCTCTTTCTAGTACCGTGTTTGGGAAGAGTAGATGGGTGCATATCAGACGTCTGAAAAATAATAAAGTACTAATCCATATGTAAAAAACTATTTAAAATACAGGAAGAGAATAATTTATAAAGGAACCATCTGTGTCTTTAGTTTGTCTTTTAAATGAACAGTGATTTGGAAACACCCTAATCCAGCAGCAAGTTACTGGCAGTCTGCTCATCTCAAACATGGACTTTGGATTAAATAGACCCATCTATGTTTGGCCTCGGCTGTGCTGCTTACTAACTCTGTGATCTAAGTTACTTAAAATCCTCAAGCCTCTACAGTTGTCGATGGGAGGAGTGATACCACAGTGGAGGGAAATGTGACGCTTAAATAAAATGGTGTTATATATGCACCTCGCGTAGTGCCTGGCATGTATTGGTGCTCAGTGGTGTTCCATCCCCTGTCCCCGATTCCCTCTTAAACTTAAGCGCACTGGCTGTGTTGACCTTGTGTCAGCCATCTGGCACCTTTCACATCTCACCTTATTTGCCAAGGGAAGTTTAGAAATGGTGCCATGAAACAGCATCACAAATTGCTCTACAAAAGACCTTCTCTGTACCTTGTTCTGAATCCCTTCCCCACCCTTGTACTGCAGCCCCTTTTCTCTTCTTTGCAGAGGTCAACAAGGACAGTTGAGGCAGTCTTCTGTCACTGATTACTTGCTAAAACCTACCTGAAGAAGCTAGGATCAAGCCAGCACTTCACTGAAGTTCCTGTTCTTTAGATGGGGTGGGAGGCGGGGCGATGGGGGCAGGGGTGGGGCCGCCGTTTAGTCTGCGTTTCGTGCACTTCTCTCCAGGCACAGGAAGCTTTTGCTTCGTGGGGTGTGTGTGTGTGTGTGTGTGTATGTGTGTGTGAATATAACATCTGGCTTGTTCTTTTTTATCCTTATCCAAAAACCTCAGCTATAACATGTTTGGACACTTCAAGTTCTGCATTACTTTATTTGGAGGATATGTTTTATTTAAGGATCCATTGTCCATTAATCAGGGTCTTGGCATGTTATGTACACTATTTGGCATTCTTGCCTATACCCATATTAAACTCAGTGAACAGGAAGGAAGTAAGAGTAAATTGATGCAACGTCCTTAATTAGGTTTTCATAAAGAAAAGAAAGTCGCCTGAAGAAGATAAAAAAAAAAGTATTAAGTGTGCAAGTTACTTTCAAAGATGAAACAAAAATTATATTGCAAAATACATTAAATGATGGTTTGAAAGAAGTTAAGCAAAGGAAATTTTATTCATAAATATGACTTTCTTGGGACTTACCTGGTGGTCCAGTGGTTGGGACTCCACGCTTCCACTGCCAAGGGTGCAGGTTCGATCCCTGGTCAGGGAACTAAGATCACACAAGCCGTGTGGCACAGCCAAAAATTTTAAGTAAAAATAAAATAAATATGACTTTCTCTTTTACAGTACCTTTTTTAAAAAACGTAATTCTCTAAAACATGGCTCATGCTTCCTTTCAAAGATGATTCTATGAAGTACACAGAATGTTTGGTTATATCAAATGAAGTACATGAAATTAAAGTTCTGTAATGGTGACAAAGGAATTCAGATCACTGTACTACAAACGTGTAGTGGTTTTTAAGGAAGGGCACGTAGGACTCCCCTACTTGCTCTTAGGTGGTCCCCAATGTGAGCCCAGTTATAATTTAGGCCAAAGTATTCAAGTCAGGATTTAAAGCTAGCATTTCTATTGATATTTTCGTTGTTTTAGTATAACTTCCTGCTTTTTTCATTTATAGATAGGAAATAACATTTCTAGAAAGCAAAGTGTAGTAAAGGGGACCATAAGCCAAAATCCGGTGCTAAAAGTACCATTTCTCTAGTAGAAAATTGATGTAAGAAGTTAGATGTTATCCAAAAAACTACAGTTTCTGTAGGTATTTTCTTGTTTTGAGCTCTTGGTGGACTCTAGAAACTATACATGAAGTTAAAAAACAAAACAGCTCCATGTTTAAATGGCTCAAAGAAAGGACTACGGGAGGAATTGAGCAGGTTTCTTCTTATCCTGGTGACTGTTCTTCTGGCCTCTGAGCATTTCGTGTTGGTAATTTCTTAAGACTACCTTCCTGTTGTCATTCCCTACCCGCCACGTGTGAGGCATCCGCGGAGCTTTCTTTGGCACTGAAGGATTTGGAGTGAACTATGTCAGCCTTTCTAAGGGGGCTGAGGAAAATCCTTGAGCAGCAAGTCAAGGCAAATGTACTCAAAGACTAAGCAGAAGCTTGATGAAGATACGAGGAAAGATTTGAGAGAGAAGTAGAGAAACAGTCAATATTTAACAAGTTCCATGAATTTTTTAAAGGGATAATTAAAAAAAATGTTATGGGGGGAATACATGATACTTAAGGAAATAATTGTGCCACCTATTTAATTGCAAAATCTACTTCTGCCTTCCAACATTTGACATTTGAGAATTCAAAGCAGTTGTTGATAACCTCTCACCATAAATTGACTGAAACAGGTAATCCCTCTTGTAATAAATAATTCTTTTTCTAAACATTGTTTAGAAACTTCAGGTGAGAACACAACACTTAGGAGGACAAAGAGCCACGTGTATAAAATATGCCGTTTAGGATTATTTTTTTCCTGGCCTGTTTGAAGTGAAAAGCCTCACTGAAAATCTTATTTTGACAGAATTTCAATGTATCGGTCAATCTGTTGTGTGATTTTTATGTGTGGTTTTCTGTTTTTGTTTTAAATACATTTGGTTCTTCTCTGTTTCCAAAGATACATTTTATTGTGCTAAGAAATACAAAGCAGATTGTCTTGCCAGATGGACCTCAGGAGTTATGTTTGTCTAAGAAATGTTCTCTGTGTATGTTTAAATTAACATATAATTATTTCCCCAAAGCTGGAGAAAAGTATTTCAGAGGATTATGCGACTTCTGTGCACTAACAGCTGAGTTGATTTGTGCCATGTACAAATTCTTCTTAACTGTAAATACAACTTGGGGAGGGGATTTATAATAAATGTTGGGGGAGAGTTATAATAAATGACGGATGTCAATAAGAATGCAAGGAAGGTTGGAACAAGACAGCATGGGAGGGTACGTATTTATAAGTGAATAAAATATGTACTCCTGGAACTAGAGTCTGATAAACAGTTTTTGCCCTGAAGACCATCTTCCCATTGAAAAGGAAATTCCTGGGGGAAAAATGTACCAGACCATAAGGACCAACCATAGAGACAAACCAGAAATGCAGTGCTATGGAAGAAAGCATGCTGGCTGTCCTTTTGTTACGGATGTAACTGCATTTGTTTTTTATTGTATGTTCGATGACTGGACTTCAGCTGTTACCTGTTATAAATAAAGAGAACCTGATATTTTTACTTTCAAGTCGCATGTTAGGACCGGCAGAAGAAGGATGGCATCTGTGTATATGCAGGGGTACAGTGGCCTGTCCAGCCCCCAAATATGCAGCATCTAATGAAACAAAATCCTCATCTCCCTTTTAAAATAACATAAAGGAGAAATCTTTTTCTATGAAATGAAGCAAGCTTTTTCCTGTTGCATTTTTAAAAATACTTTTTAAATCTTGCTAGTTTCAAATCAGTGGTCATCTTTTCTAAAAAAATCTACTTAAAAGCGACAGCACTAATCGACACTCCACATTGACCCCATCGGTGAGTAGTTGTTGGGTGAATGAATATGCAGAATGGCCAAAGGAGAAAGTCTGATTAAACGAATGAAGACCAGATTTATTAGATAGATTCTGTTTTGCATTTCTGTTTCCAAACTTGAACTGGATTATACTTGCTAACATCAGGAATACAATGATCATTTCATTCATTCAACAAGTTTTATTGAACATATATTTTGTGCCAAATACTGTGCTAGACACTGCAAAGACACTCCTGTGTTCCCTGTGATCTTAAGAAACATTGGTCTAGCAGAAAAGATAGACATTAATTAAATTAAAATGTGAGTTTATTAGTACAAACTCAAATAGTAAAAGGAACGTGGTTCTCTGGAGCATGTAACAAAAGAATCTGGCCTAGGATTGGCTGTCAGCAAAGGCATCCACGAGGAAAGAACAACTCAACTGAAATCTGATGGGCATATAGAAGTTAGCTAAGCAAAGAGGGGGATTGCATTCTGATAAAAGGGAATAGCACATACAAAGGCCCATTGGTTGGAGGAGTTTATGATGAGTTTAAAGAACTGCAAAAAGGATGGAGCATAGCGGCTACATTTAGGGAAGGGGAGATGTGGTATGATACGAGACTGGAAAGGAAGGCCAGCCTCGGACCATAGAATACCTTGTAGACATTGTTAGGCATCCAGTAAGAGCAAGAAGGGAGTGTTCTGAACGTCATCACGGTCGACCCCTTCGTTTTGAAACAGTTGGAAGAGAACCAGAGAGATGCTAGGAGACGTGATAGCTTGAAGGGGTGGTGGAGAGATGACGAAGTGGGTAGATCAAGAGGATTTAGTAGACGGGATCAAGTAGACTTGAGATGGATTGGAAATGGAGGGCATGGGAGGGGATGAAGTCAAGAATCACACATGTTTGATTTGGGCAGCTTGATAGAGGATGGTGCCACTCTGAGGTAGGAAACGTGAGAAGACGGTTGGGGTGGGGAGGATGGAGCCCGAGTTCCTACGTAGCCATCTCGATTTTGAGGCATCTTTGAGAAATCCAATTATTAATCAAGTAATCAAATATACAAGTCTAGAAGTCAGGAGTGTTTTCTTTTTAATTGAGGTATAGTTGATTTACAATATTAGTTTCAGGTTTACAGCTTGGTGATTCAGTATTTTTACAGATTATATTCCATTAAAAGTTATTACAAGGTTATAGCTATAATTCCCTGTGCTATACAATATACCCTTGTTGCTTGTCTATTTTATGCATAGTAGTTTCTTTCTTTTAATCCCATACCCCTAAGGAGCTCTTCCCCGCTTCCCTCTCCCCACTGGTAAACACTAGTTTGTTTTCTAGATCCGTGAGTCTGTTTCTGTTTTGCTATATACATTCTTTTTTTTTCTGACTTATTTCACTAAGCATAATATTCTCTAGGTCCATCCACATTGCTACAAATGGCAGAATTTCATTCTTTTTTATGGCTGAGTAATATTCCATTTTCTGTATGTCTCTGTGTGTGTGTGTTTGTGTGTGTGTGTGTGTATACACACGCACCACATCTTTATCCATTCATCTGTTGATGGACACTTACGTTGCTTCCATATCTTGGCTACTGTAAATAGTACTGCTATGAACATTGGGATTTGTGGATCTTTTCAAATTAGAGTTTTCATTTTTTTCTGGATATGTACCCAGGTGTGGAATTGCTGGATCCTATGGGAGTTCTATTTTTAGTTTTTTGAGGAACCATACTGTTTTCTATAATGGCTGCACCAACTTACAGTCCCATCAACAGTGCACAAGGGTTCCCTTTTCTTCACACCCTCACCAATACTTGTTATTTGTAGACTTTTCAATGATGGTTATTCTGACAGGTGTGAGGTGATATCTCATTGTTGTTTTGATTTGCGTCTCTCTAATAATTAGCAATATTGAACATCTTTTCATGTGCCTATTAGCCATCTGTATGTCTTCTTGGGGACAGGAGAGTTTTGGTTGCAGTGGAGATAAACTGGTAGTTACTGGAGTATGCCTGATGAGGACGAAAGCATAGACCAGGATGAGCTTACCTAGGAAGACAGTATAATGCAAAAAGTCTACAACTGAGCCTTCAGGAACTCCAGCATTTACTGGCAGTGGTAGGTAATTCTGCAAAGGAAACTGAAAAGGAAGGGTCAAAGAGGTAGGAGGAAAACAAGGATGATGATATAATGGGAGAGAGGATGGCCAAAGGTGACAGTTTTGTTGAGAGGTCAGGGTAGACATACACAGAAAAATAACCACTGTATTTATTGACAGTTTACTGTGGACCTTAGTAAGGCTGTTTCAGTGGCGTGATGGAGGCAAAAAGTGGGTTGGAGAAAGCTGAGTGGTCAGTGTGTGAGAGTTAAGGAAATGGATCCCAGGGTATAGACAATTCTGTTGCTATTGCAGAACTGCAATATTTCAAGCAATATTGAATGTTGCTTGACATGAATGGGGGCTTTTTGTGTGTGAGTCTACGACTTTTTTCATAATGCTAATTTATTATTATAGGATTAAAATTGTAAAGCACCAAATATCCCTGCGTAACCCTGGAGGAAGTGCACATACTTCTGTAACAGTGATGATCTTTTACTCTGAAAAGGAGTTTTGTTTTTGGCTCCTGAATATACTTGAAATGTGGGTTGCTATTAATAAAATCAACAGTTAACTTTTGCGAACCACCAGCATACTTTGAAAAAAACAATCTTGCAAGCCCACTAACGGGTGATTAGTTACGCATTTTCTTGTCTCTGTCACTGCTGAGGTTAACAAAGGGGAAAGAAACCTGCCAAGAGAAAGGCCAGTCTGTTTGGGAGCAGGGCTGGCTTAGACATCAGGATCGTGGCTTCCAGTCCAGACTCTGCCTTTTTGACCAGGGTGGCCTTTGGCTTTGGGCAACTCCCTTGCCTCTTAGGTCTCAGTTTGTTCATTTATAAAATGAGGGTTTGGATCCAAGTGATTTCCAAGGGACCCTCCATCTTCAAAATCCCCTGATTCTGCTTTTTCAGATTAGAATTGTAATTTCTCATTCACTTACATTGAGAGCATATTAGATTAAATTAATGAGAAAGGTTTTGTTTGGTCCTTATGTGAACTGTTTTCTTGTTCATATGCACTTCATTACTCATATATTGTTTTTTAAAAGTCTATGCAAAACATTAATTTTCATATTTGTTGTATTAGAAGACATGGTTTCATTTGATTTATCCCGTCTGCTTTACACTTCACATGAAATCACTAGGAGGTGAATTATTGCCAATTCAGCTAATTATTTATGGGTATTTGGAGGATGTTTTTTGCTATACTGTTTTTAATTTGGCAAACAGCACGTCGCCCAAAGCATAGTAATTCACATTTTTCTATTTAACTAAAAATATCTCATAAATACTAGGTATACCACAAGAACAAGCCTGCATATTTATTTAACCAACCAGGACTATGCCTTTTTTAAAAAGAACTTTATCGGAATTCCCTGGCAGTCTAGTGGTTAGGACTCCGTGCTTCCACTGCAGGGGACACGGGTTCGATCCCTGGTCAGGGAACAAAAACAGGAATAGGTATTTGGTTAGGAAATACCAATACCACAATTACCACACAGCACGGTCAAAAAAAATTTTTTTTAATAAATAAATAGGACTTTATTTTTTAAGAGCAGTTTTAGATTCATATTCACTTCTACATTTTGAATTTTTTTGTTACCTACATGAGATTATTTTCCCTTTTAAAATCAAATGATCTGTATCAACCAAATGTCTTCATTTTTTTCCTGTTTGTTCTTACACTCCCTGCAAAAAGTCAGTTTCCTGTTTTCTCAGTTTAAAATTAGAGACAGCAGTTCCGTGCAGGGGAGTGATGGGTGGGCCTTAACCCAAGAGATGGGAGGCTCGAAATCAACTAGTCTGTTGAGATCTCCTGGGATATCCAGAACTGCAGTTTACCACAGGAATGAGCAGACTCTCCAGGTTTTTCTCTGCCTGGAGTTTGGAAGCAAGACTAACCTTGGGACTGGAGTTCTTAGAGAATTATGGAGTGACGCCTTGGCCATATTTGTTAGAAACAGAATGCTTTATACAATTTACCAAAACATTATACAGAGAAAAATAGGCAAAAATGCTATGGAAGACACAGTTGGTTTCCTAACCAAATACCTATCCCTGTTTTTGTTCACCTACCCTCTAGAGGCTAGACATGCTAAATTCTCTTATTACCATGTTGCCACATCCACAGAACGTGGATATCTAGAATTGTGCTGATTGGTAAAGGAGCGGTGAAGGAACCTGATCCAGAAGTGCTGAGCTGCTTAAGCAATGTCATCAGCTGCCTATCTCCAGTCTTCTTATTCTAGATGGAAATAAACCCTGATTTGTTTAAGCCACTTTTAATTGATACTTGCAGCTAAAAGTATGCCAGTGAACTTTTGAGGGTAAAAAGGGGTAAAAATGGAGGACTTGATCTATCTGATAGATTTTACAATCCAGGAAGCAATAAGTAAACGTTAACTGGTTAAAAGTGAAAATAGGCTAGTGGCTAGCCTGACGCCAGCCATCCTTGCATTCCATAGAGCACCAAACCCCAGCGAGTGAGGTGGATGGAAGAGAGGGAATGATCTGATGGACCTGGGGACTCACGAATGGGGTCCAAACATGGGGCTATTGCTGGCTTGGGGTGAGTGAACCAGTTCCAACCAGGAACAAACTTTCCAACCAAGTGGGAGGTGGCCTACCTTGCCCTCCACCATCCTCTTTGTGTTCCCTGACTGTGGTCATCCCCAATTACCCAATGCTCCCCTTGCCCCAGCAACCTTACACCTCTTCAGTCACTACCTCATCCCCACTACTTCCCCCAGTTCTTCAAGTTGAGTTGGTAGATGAAGGAAGCAGTATCACCAATGACTACAAGGTCATGCCTAGGTCTTGGAGCCAGGCATCAATTTGAAGGTTCTACAGATATTCAATAAGAGGACCTAGGAAAAACTCACTCTAATAATGGTCCAGGACCTCCATAAAACCATAGGAAGAGGGAGCTTCACTAGAGGGTCTCCCAGTGCCCACACACAGGGCTATGGACATTGGTGAGAACCTCTGTGCTGAAAGGAAATGTCTGCTTATTATCGCAGAATGATTGTCATGGAGAATTCAGCCAAACAGAGGACCATTCTTCTGTAATCAAAGAACATCTTGAGGACATGCAGCGCTTGTACTCAAACAGCATTCCTCACAGGGGTGTCAAGCCTGCGAATTTCTTACACCTCGAAAAAGCTCAGTGCTGTTCTGAAACTCAGGGATTTTGCCAAGGAAACTAGGAGCTAAAACTTCTGTCCACTTTTCCCCTGACACAGCACTGTGTGGCTCTGGAGAAGTATGGCCTCTCATCATGGGTTCTTGAATGTTGTCATGTTTATCTCCATTCTAACCCAACCTTGGTCTCCCCCTTTTTCCCGGTGTGAAGATGCACATCCAAGTGGGACAGTCTGAATTTCCCTGCCCTAAGGGGTCAGAGAAATCAGGAAGTCAAGATGAACATCTAGAACCTGCCAGAAAGGAAGTTCACTCAAAGAATGACCATCGCAGGGTTTATGAACTACTCCTGGATCATGTGGGCCATAAAAGTCCTCTAGGCCAGTGCCATTCAAGGTATGGTCTGTGGACCAGTGCCAGCCCATGAGCAGTTTGTTACCTGTTCAAACAAAGTAAGTACAGAAATTGAGAATAAGTGTTGAGAAACTTCTATAGCAGTTTGGTACTGCTGTGATAGCCAGGCGTTTGATTTTGTCTTTTACAAAAGTATCACTCTGCAATGGACTGAAAGTAAAAAGCTGGTCTTCAAACAGTTTGTGCAGGATTGCCTCCACCCATGTGGGGAGAATACGAAGGAGATGGCCGGAGTTTGGGCCGTGAGGTGAGTTGGTTATGAGGAGCTTTGTGATTAAAGCCTGGCCTCCTCTCGGTTACTTGGCTTACCGCAGGTCTTCTCTTAGGGGCTTTGAATTCCCAGACCTCCCCTGCGCACTAGAGTCTTGGAGTTTAGTGGAGGGACAAGAAGAGCACGTGCGGTGGAAAGTTTGGAGCATGTCATACACAACTCGTTAGTCTGATGACCTCTTCAGCATCTCCGCCGGGCAGTCCAATAGATATCTCAAACCGACACACCCAAAACCAGACTGATCTTCCCCCACCCCAAACCCACTCCTCCTGCAACATTCCCTTACCGTTTGCTCGGATGAAAAATCTCAGTCATTCTTGACATTTTTCTTTTTCTTACCTTCTTGCCCAGTCTGGCAGGCTGGTTGGCTATACCTTCCCAACAGATCCAGAATCCAACCTCTTCATCCATTTCCACTTATATTGCAATGGCCTCCTAAAGGATCTCCCCACTTTTACCCTAACTCCCCACAGTTCACAATACAGCAGCCAGAGAGGTCCTGTCGTGTCACCCCTTTGCTTGAAACCCAGCAGTGATGCCCCCATTTTACTCAAAAATCCAAATCCAAGGAGCGGCCTCAGAGCTATGTAGCATATGACCTCATCTCCTCTCACCCATCAGCCCCTCCTCTGCCCCCCGCCATTGGCCCTCACACTCTGTCCCTCCACGCTGCAGGCGTGCTCACAGCTTGGGGTGTTTGCTCCAGCTCTGCCTGGGAAGCTCTTTCTTTGTTGTCTGTGTGGCTAACTCACTTCCTTCTAGTCTTTCCTCAAAACCTCACGTTTTCCATGAGACCTACCTCACCCTCACTCCCAGCAATCTGGACTCTCCTTACCCTGGCCTATACTTTTTTCTTTTTTCCATAGAACTTGTAACTTTATACTGTACCATTTTAACATAGTCATATATTTATGGTTTACTGTCCGTCCCCACGCCAGAGTGTAAGCTTCACAAAGATAGGGATCTGTTTTATTCATTGATATATACAAATGCAGGCACTTAAATACTTGACAGATGAATGAATGCATTTCCCTACAGCAGCTTTTATTAATTCCCTGAAGAATTCCCCCTAAACCTCAATGTTACTTTAGAGGAAGGAAAGCAGAGAGAGAGAGAGAGAAGGAGGAATAAAAGAGCTATCCCTAAAATCCAAGGTTGAATTATCCACTAAAAACTACAGGAGCTGCCTGTGCTCTGCCTCACCCTCCCGGTCTCCCTGTCTTTCATTGCTCCTGTATTCCATTCTCCCATTCAGGAAGGGCCAGAAACGCAGAGGTGACAGGTGAAGGATGAGGACTCATCATCCTTTGACAAACTTCTGGACTTCACGTAGGCAAAGCAGGAGAGTGCATGAGGGGCTAAATCTATTTCTCCACTTTCAAAAAGTACATGTGTGCCAGAAGTTACTGGGTTTTTTTCCATCAGAGCAGGAGTTTGGAACAAGGCATCCAGATCCTCCCTTGCATCTCTTCAACAGAAAGTTGGAAAAGAGGGGGGAAAAAAAAAGCAAAGAAAAAGTGTAACAGAGAGAAAGCAATCATGAACAACATAACAAGCAATAATAAAATTAAAAGGATAATCGAGATTTTTAACACACCTCTATCAGAAGCGGATAGAGCAAGTGGCCTGAGAGTAAAGTTGTCTAATAGGTTTCATGAGGACCCTTTTCTCAACAAACAGAGGACACACATTCTTTTCAAGTGCTTGTGGAACCTTTACCTTTAACAGTAAAGATTAACAGAGATGGTATTATAAATGGTTGGTATGTTGAAGAGTTTTTTGTTTTGTGTGCGTTTATTAAAATAATAAAAACAGGGAATTCCCTGGTGGCCCAGTGGTTCAATCCCTGGTCAGGGAACCAAGATCCCACAAGCCGTGTTGCATGGCCTAAAAATAAACAAATAAACAAACAAAAACAAACAAACAATTTAAGCCATCTTTTATTGTTTGGGGATACTTAATGCTGAGAATGGACTAGAATCTTTTTTTATATATTTATTTTATTTATTTGGTTGCCCCAGGTCTTAGTTGCGGCTCACAGGCTCCTTACTTGCGGCACGTGGGCTCGTTAGTTGTTGGCAGGCAGGCTCCATAGTTGCACTCGTGGGCTCCTTAGTTGTGCCGTGTGAACTCTTAGTTGTGGCATGCATGTGGGATCTAGTTCCCTAACCAGGGATCTAGTTCCCTAACCAGGCCCCCTGCATTGGGAGCACAGTCTTTTTTTTTTTTTTTTTTTTACATCTTTATTGGAGTATAATTGCTTTACAATGGTGTGTTAGCTTTCTGCTTTATAACAAAGTGAATCAGTTATACATATACATATGTTCCCATATCTCTTCCCTCTTGTGTCTCCCTCCCTCCCACCCTCCCTATCCCACCCCTCTAGGTGGTCACAAAGCACCGAGCTGATCTCCCTGTGCTATGCGACTGCTTCCCACTAGCTATCTACCTTACGTTTGGTAGTGTATATATGTCCATGCCTCTCTCTCGCTTTGTCACAGCTCACCCTTCCCCCTCCCCATATCCTCAAGTCCGTTCTCTAGTAGGTCTGTGTCTTTATTCCTGTCTTACCCCTAGGTTCTTCATGACATTTTTTTTCTTAAATTCCATATTTATGTGTTAGCATACGGTATTTGTCTTTCTCTTTCTGACTTAC